>NC_091282.1:1143282652-1143613410 GCF_032444005.1 Ranitomeya imitator
GAACCGGTCTCTTTAACCAGTTCCAATATACTGTATGATGTACAGTTACATCATATTTTGTTTTACTGACTTTGATGTGGGCTCGCAAGCTGAGTTCACATCTTTTCTGGCAGATGATGGCTGAATTGTTCTGCCAACATCTGTCTCTAACAGTGTCATTTAATGTGCAATGGCATGGGGGTGCATAATTCTATACACTGTGAGGCAGTGATTGGGATCATATGCGAGGGTCGGTATGTGTCCCCCAGGATGCGGATGGAATCTTATTAAACCCACTGGAGCGCCTTGTGTTCACAGAAGATCGCCTGTGAATCACAAAGCAAAATAAAAGAAAGAGTGGATTTGGTCCAAGTAGTTGACCCAGTCAGATTTTGTTAGGAAAACCCATCAAGTGCTTTTATTTTTAGAGGGATTTGCAGATTTGGTAGTGGGGCGAATCCCTCTATCCACTCTGGGTTTTGGAAGTGGCTCTATGGCCAGGGTTGCATTTAACGTCTGTCAGTCTTGTAATGGGTGTGTCAGTTTGGAGTTTGCAAGCTGCAGAGCAGGAGGCTCTGGACAACCCAAGTCTGTGTGGAGCTAACAGAGAGCCAGGTACTTCAAGGTGGCTGACACACCTAAGAGACACTGTAGTGCCATTGTCCACGGCAACAGGTTTTGAACACGGACTGTAGTTGTGGAAACCCGGCTGCGATCAGGAGTATATCACTCCTGTATGTGAGTCTGAAAACAAAGATACTGTTTCTGTTGAACTTTCTGTGGTTCCTCCCTATCTGTCGCACTGCACCATCCCTACTGCACTACAACACCCATCGACTTGCCCTTGATGTGATCGCGGGACACCGATGGGTTTCCATGACCACAAGGGGTCTGCTGAAGATGTCCATGATTGTCATGACCGTACTTTTGTGAAAGACAGACTGTAGCTAGCATTCGTAGGAGATAGTGATGAGCGGGTGTACTCGTTGCTTGGATTTTCCCGAGCACGCTTGGGTGATCTCCGAGTATTTGTTAGTGTTCGGAGATTTCGTTTTCATCGCAGCAGCTGAATGATTTACAGCTACTAGCCAGGCTGAGTACATGTGGGGGTTGCCTGGTTGCTAGGGAATACCCACATGTATTCAAGCTGGCTAATAGCTCTAAATCATTCAGCAGCAGCAATGAAAACTTAATCTCCGAGCAGTCATAAATACTCGGAGGTCACCCGAGCAACGAGTATACTCGCTCATCACTAGTAGGAGACTGTGATTTTAGTTATACACAGCACTACTGTGGTAATACTGTGTACAGCACAATCGATCAGTTGATTGCAGCATCAAGTCTCATAAGAAGAATAACAAGTACAGGAAAAAGTGAAAGAAAATGTTTTAAAAATGTGAAAAACCCCCCACAAAAGTTCAAATCACCGCTTTTTACACATTAAAATAAAGAAATAAAAAATACACATATTTGGTATCACTACATCCATAAAAGTCAGATCTATCAAAATGTAAAATTAATTAAGACAATTGGTAAATGGCGTCATGAGAAAAAAAAATCAAAAAAATCAAAACTCCAAAATTATGTTTTTTTGTTGTTTTATGTTTGCATGCTATAGCGCTACAGAGTGGAGATAGCTACTGATAGTAAGCACCTGTTCACACCTGAATTGTTTGGAAGTGATGGTCAGTCTTTTGTTATTTGTATACATAGACACTCTGACTCAGCACTCCACCCCTCAGCCTCTGGCATTTTTAACTACAGCAGGATCCTACCTTCCCATATAAATCTAGACTTCAGTTTAAGAGATTTACATTAGGCAGGTTCCCAGCAACGAGAATCACCTTATCGTGGCTGCCGGGTACACATGAATTGGCCAATTTATGCACTAAAAATTTTAAATTCTTCTAATTTTCTAGAGCAGTAACACAATTCAAATTTCATATATTTCATGTTTGCATGCTATAGCGCTGCAGAGTGCTACTTTATTTGTTGGATATATGGGATGTGTGTGTATACATTTTTTTGCTGAAAAAGCCCCCCTTGGCTTATACTCGAGTCGGAGTCCAACATGACGGAGAGGGAGCATCAGTGCGCCGATCGGCGCAGATCACATGAGGCAGGAGCCGACTGCTGCGGCTAACTCCTGTGCCTGCTACTAAAGAGAAATGAATATTCACTGCGCTCGCATTTAATATTCATTTCTCTTTCATAGCGGGCACAGTAATCGCAGTCACCGGCTTCCTGCAGCAGCCGGGCAACGACTTGTGCCTGCTACTGAAGTGAATTTATATTCACTGCTCTACACATGCATGAGCATGGAGTGTAATGAATATTGATTCCCTTTAGTAGTGGGCACACTTGATCGCCCGGCCGCTGCAGTTGCTGACATCAGAGCAAAACGCTGCAAGCGCAGGGACGATAAGTAGGATGGTTTATTTTTTTACGTTTTTCTGATGGGGGCCATGCAAATCAGGATAAGAATGAGGGGGTCATGCATACCAGGATGCGGATGAGGAGCCATTCATACCAGGATAGAGATGAGAGTGCCCTTCATACCCAGCTTATACTCGAGTCATTAAGTTTTCCCAGCTTTTTTGTGGTAAAATTAGGTCCCTCTGCCTATATTTAGGCTGGCTTATACTTGAGTATACATGGTATATATATATATATATATATATATATATAAAGAAACACAGCAGCACATGTATATGAATCTAGGCCATGTGAAAACACAGACAAATATTCGATATGAATCATACTACTCAAAAATATTTCTGCGCTAAGAATCTTCATTTTATCTATAACTGTAAGTTTTATGAAAACAAATTTTTGAAAAATTTTTTATGAAAAAATATTTTTGAGTAGTATGATTCATATCGAATATTTGTCTGTGTTTTCACATGGCCTAGATTCACATACATGTGCTGCTGTGTTTCTTTATATCTATATGATACAGCTTGCAGCTTGCATGTGTTCACACTGGGAGTGCTGGTTGGTTTTTTTTCTTTGTTTAGTGTATGGATGTGGCTGCATCCAGACTGATCTTGCACTTGCAGGTGGCGGTAATTATCTCTACTTGCCCATAAATTGTAGGTTTAGCCCAGAGTGACATGTTTGTCCTAAGTTGTAGGCTGGTGGCCCAAGAGTGGCATGTACAGTAGAGTAGGACCCATCAGAGGGAGATCACCTTGCCGTGGTTGATGGGCACACATGAATTGGCCAATTTATGCGCTAAGAATCTTCATTTTATCTATAACTGTAAGTTTTAGGAAAAAAAAATTTTGAAAAATTTTTTATGAAAAAATATTTTTGAGTAGTATGATTCATATCGAATATTTGTCTGTGTTTTCACATGGCCTAGATTCATATACATGTGCTGCTGTGTTTCTTTATATCTATATGATACAGCTTGCAGCTTGCATGTGTTCACATTGGGAGTGCTGGTTGTTTTTTTTTCTTATATATATATATATATATATTTATATGTAATGTAAGATGGCCGCCGAACAGGTCCTTGAGGGGAGATATGTGTCATTGCGGTAATTAGCTACAGTGATGTGAGCTCGGGAGCAGGCTCCAGCACGTATATTGCTGAGAGAGTTATTAGGCCATTCCAGGGCCGGGTTTTACGAGCAGTCATAAGAGATGGAGAGGAAAGACTGCTCACATATCCCAATCCCAGGGGCGTGGTTTGGCAAATAAAATGGAGGTAGAGTGTCGCATTCACTGTCTGGAGCTGGAGATGGGTGGACCTCCTGTGTGTTGGGCTGTGTAAAGGCCTAAACAACCGGACTCTATACTGAGTGGGCGGACCAGCTGTATTGAATGGACTTTTTACTTTATGCTTTCACTTTGTGGCGCAAAAGGCTGTTCTTTTGTTTTGCTATCCTGAGCGGTTTATGCAATTTAAATAAACTTGCCTGGACATTTTAGCAATACGGCTTCCTGTGCCTACCTCAACCGCAGCTGAGTGAGTACAAACCTCTAACATATACTGTATATATACTGGGTGCTCCAAAAGTAGGTGGACAGTATGTGTAATAGGGTTATAAAGGGGCAGATTTATCAAACATGGTGTAAAGTGAAACTGACTCAGTTGCCCTAAGCAACCAATCAGATTCCACTTTTCATTCTTCACAGACTCTTATCGTCCACGTCTAATTCATGGTTTATTGCAGGATGATCCAGACAGGCGGCTGCAATTAAGTGAGATTACGCTTAAAGGGAACCTGTCACCTGAATTTGGCGGGACTGGTTTTGGGTCATATGGGCGGAGTTCTCTGTCCTCCGTAGTACACGCCTGCGTAAGGCAATCTTGCCTTGCGCAGGCGTGTACTACGGAGGACAGAGAATGAACTTCCATCCAATATTTTAGCCAGCATGCAGCCAGCGGGTAAGGAAAGGGTGAATCTATCACCCGAAAACTCCACCCATATGACCCAAAACCAGTCCCGCCAAATTCAGGTGACAGGTTCCCTTTAACGAAATTGAAGAAAATCCAGTAACTTTGGATAACATTATGTGGAGTGATGAAGTTCTTTCAAATTATCTGGCCATGTTAACAGACATAATTGGATTTACTGGTATAATGAGAACATGCATTTATCATTAGAGCAACAACTAAATGAGCCCGGTGTCAATGTTTGGGGTGGTATTTCAAGTTTTGGTGTTTTTGGACCATTTTTTTTTCATGGAACAGTCACAGGAGATAAGTATCTTGAAATTCTAATAAATCAAGTTGTTCCCCAGTTACAGCAACAGCCTAATTCAAATGACATTTATTTCCAACAAGATGGGGCTCCTCCACATTATTCAAGAGTAGTCCGCGAGTATCTTGAAGAAACATTTCCTAATAAATGGATTGGCCGAAGAGGCCCACTTGATTGGCCGGCACGTTCACCAGACTTGACCCCAATGGATTTTTTCTTTTGGGGAGTACTCAAGGACAAAGTTTATAGTCAAAAACCAAAAAGTGTCAGTGATTTGAAAAATAACATAAGAGATGCATTTCAAGAAATTAATACCCAAAGAGACTTGTGCAAAAATGTTTGTTGAAGCGTAAGAGGCAGACTTCAAAGCTGTGCAAATTGTGATGGAAAATAGTTTGAGCACCTGCGCTGATAAAATTTAAGGGCTTTTGTATTATTGCTCAGAATAAAATTTAATTGTCAATGTTATGCTTGTGTTAGTAAATATAATTTTATATATAAATCAAAATAAATGTTATTATTTTCTGTTCACCAACTTTTGGACCACCCTGTATACAGTGAGGCAAATAAGTATTTGATAAACTGCAGATTTTGCAAATTTTACCACCTTCAAAGAGTGTTGAGTATGTTGAATATGCCCTCAGTCCGTACCCTTCTCCCACCCAGTGAAGAGGGGAGTAGTAGTGTACCGTTATACACCAACCAGACTTGCAAGGTATATGAACAGGGATAAAGTAAAATACCAATCATACAATTATACACACATAAACAACAGAGGTAAACACCGGGGAGTGGAGGATGGGGTTAAACCAAAGTAGGAGAAGAAAATTATCAGACACTCACTCAAAACCTTGCAACAGTCACAGATAAATCCACCAAACACCTTCTCCAATAACAACCACCAACAACCTTCAGCATGCAGCATAAGCTACTCTGACAATGAAAGCTAGCCATGACCCAGTTTATATAAGAGATCGGAGTGGCTAACAGTGCACAGCTGAGAGCCTTAACTGAGGGAAGCTTACAGGAGCTCTCAACTGAGCAGATTAATCCCTGCATTGCTAAAAGAAATGTACACCGTTTAACATGAATGTAAAGTGCTTATAATCAGTGCAGAAGTCAGAGAAATCAGACGTTGCGATCTTCTGGCTCCTCTCTGTTGCGGTAAACCCATGACAATGACTGTCAATTTTCCACGGTCTGGGGCTCCATGAAAGATCTTGCCTCATTAAGTAAGGATGATTCTGTAAAGGTCAGGAATCAGCCCAGAACTACACAGGAGGACCTGGTCAATGACCTGAAGAGAGCTGGGACCACAGTCTCAAACATTATGGTTAGTTACATACTATGCCATCATGGATTAAAATCCTGTAGAGCACCAAGGTCCTACTGCTCCTGCCAGCACATGAACAAGCCTGTTTGAAGTTCATCAATGGCCATCTGGATGATACAGAGGAGGTATTGGAAAAGGTGATGTGGTCACATGAGACCAAAATAGAACTTTTTGGCATCAACTTCACTTGACGTGTTTGGAGGAAGAAGGATGAGTACAACCCCAAGAACACAGTCCCAACCATTAAGCATGATGGGGGAAACGTCATACTTTAGGGGTGCTTTTCTGCAAAGGGAACAGGACGACTGCACCGTATTGAAGGGAGGATGGATGGGGTCATGTATCATCAGATTTTGGCCAACAACCTCCTTCCATCAGTAAGAGCATGGACGATGGGTTATGGTTGGGTCTCCCAACATGTCAATAACCTGAAACACACAGCCAGGGCAACTAATGTGTGGCTCCGTAAGAAGCATTTCCAGGTCCTGGAGTGGCCTAGCCAGTGTCCAGACCTGAAACCAATAGCAAATCTTTGGAGAGAGCTGAAAGTCAATGCTTGCCAGCGACAACACCTGAAACCTTAAAGATCTGGAGAAGATCTGCATGGAGGAGTGGGCCAAAATCCAAGCTGCACTGTCTGCAAACTTGGTTAAGAACTACAGAAAATGTCTGACCTCTGTAATTGCAAACAAAGGTTTCTGTACCAAATATTAAATTCTGTTTCTCTATTGTAGTAAATAGTTATTTACTACAAGACTGGAGCTGCAACCTGCAGGGAATGAGGAGAGATGAGTATTTGATTTTTTTTTTATGTATGGAGCATTATATGGGGCGTTGAGCTATTGTAGAATTTACAATAGATATCACTCATGTGATGTAAGAAGTGATTATTTATTATTATTATACATTTTAAGTGATCTGCCGTATCTGTGCATCAGAAATCGTAGTATGTGTTTAAGAGGCCCATTGAGACTCTTTTGCACAGGGCCCACGAAAACCTGGAGCCAGCCTTGATCTGGCCCAACCCCCTGCTCAATGCACACATAAGTATACTATATATGTATAAATACTTATACTTAGGATAGTTGTGTGACTGCTGTTGATTTTATCCTTTTAAATATTGATAATTTTATCCTTTTAAATATTGATGTATGTACACTTCTCTACGTCTTTGTGAGCCTATATCACATGCTGCATTGTGAACACAAACCAAATGTCATACGTGTGAAAGTGAGTGGGTGATAGATCGCTGTCGTGTTTGTCCGTCCAGTCTCCTCTGTAACTCTCTATCAGCTCCTATCACATGATGTGGAAAGTTGGGAGCGTCCTGTCCTCCTCTCAGCATTTCAGTGACCATGGCTGGTTTTGATTGCTGAAGCGTGGTTTTGTTGGAAACTTCAAGTGTGACAAACTTACTTCCCAGTCTGTAATTAAGCAGCAAATTCCTACGAGATCTGGGAGCATTAAAATGTAATGCCCTTTGGCGAGCTACAATTATCACTATGAAGAATAGCATTCTCTGTCAGTCCTAATGACTAAGAATAAGGACTCGTTCACATGAGCGTATAAATCGGACGAGTGCAATGCGAGAAAACATCGCATTGCACCCTGACCAATGGTATTCAATGAGACAGTGCTCATATGAGAGTTTTTCCTCAGCTCTAATAGAACTGACAAGTCAATGTGTGCTAGAAAAAAATAATAATAAAAGAATACCTGAAAAACATAAAAAGACAGAGATAAAAACAATAGACACTCACTTGCTCATCAATTTATTACCCAAAATGTTAACACCAAGCTCTGCTGTAAACCACTTTCCATAATGTCTCCGGCAGCTGTGAATAGCAGTAAAGTGACTGCTATTCACAGGCACTGGGTGCTCATGACAACGCTGATGATTTCAGTGCAGATTTCTCTGCTGATTTGAACAGGAAAAACTTTAAAAAAAAAAACCACCATACTCATCTCCTGTGGTGCTTCCATGGCTTCCTTCCTCTTCCAGATCCTGTATAACATGCCCTGCTTTGATGGGCTCTGCAGCCTGACAGATATCATTATAGGCTGAGTTATACAGAGACAGACAGGGGACCAGGTAAACCTCAGAAGCACCAAGGGAATGTTTTTCCAGCAATTGCTGATTACTAGTAGATCTGTGGAACAAAATAGCATCAACTAAGGTAAATTTTCAAGTGATCCACAACATAAATTGTCATGATGCAGATCTAAAACTCTACTGCATGCCAATTTCTGCAGGGATTTATTTTGTGTAGGCGAGACGTCATAAAATCTTATACATTTTACAACTACTGTGAAGATATGACCTCCCACAGATCCAGGATGAAAATCGAAATCATATCTGCTCATGTTTAGTCACTGAGAAAATAATTAAAAAGCGACTACCAATATGGCTGCACTTTTTCTTGTCATTTTTGCAAAATGGCCTTAATTACAAAAAAAAAAAAAAAAAAAGAACAATCCCTGTAGGTACTGTATAACAACCATATTGAATGTTACCTAGGGATCTAGCTTCTGATTTATTAACAAATGGATATATATTTTTTACATTTGTGGTACAAGTACTCTTTAATTTATATTAATAATTTAATTCTTCCAGCCAAAAAAATATTTCAGAGTCTGAACAAATAATGTTTTTCTCCTTTAATAATCTCTTCCTTTGTGGAATTCATTTTGCATTTTTTTTTTCTCTGCATTAATCATTTTCACTTCCTTTAATGTCACAGGCGTTAAACCAAAGTTTAGACCCCAGACTAAGCCAGACTCATGACTTCCTCATAATCTACTTAGTCAACAACACGTATTTTGCAATGATGCTGAGATTGCTAATTTGGTATTCTCCACAAAGATTTGATTATTTTGTAACAAGCGCCCATTCTCATTTTACCTATGCTGGTCAGTATTGGTAGTATTGATAATGACAAGTATTAATATAGGAGTAAAGAGGGACAAAAAGAATAAGACTCTACTAGAGTAAATAAAGACAGGGGTAGAAATGGTCAGCAAGGGACCTCTATGTCAAAATTAGATTAAACCATCATCAGATGCGTGCGTCTTAGGGAACACATGCCGCCATTGCACCACTCACATACTAGACACATGCTACAAAAGTGTGTATGTGCCTAGGGAGCAGATCCCACATCACTCTCTGAAAACAACTCCTTGACGAAGACAATGCCGAAATGCGTGTTGGGGAGGGCACATCACTAGAGAGTCTCTGCTGCCACTCAGTTATAGACCTCCTACATTCATTACTTACCTCTTTTAGGTCCTGCTACAGTAGAATACAGGCCATGGTACTTTGTTTATTACATACCATCTTTATTACGAGCTCATTTATCCATTTATTGCTGTTCATATTTCATGTGCACTTCCTTATTCTTGTTGCATATTCCCTGCACACCCATGTAGTTGATTAATAAAGTTTATGTTCTTTTGAATAATTGTAGTCTTTGACTCTTAATCATTTTTTCTATTTTGATTTTTCTCTGCTAACATAGTGCATATTTATTAAAGGACAGAGAGCAACCCTGCAAAGATGTAAGTTGAGATGTCCCCTGACAGATAGACTTACTTACCATGTAGCCAATTCTGTAGAAATAGACATGGACCTGCACCCCAATATCAACCCAACTATTTTGATTAGGAAATCGTTTGGACTAATACTATGTTGCAGTCAGGATTCAGGATGTTACGTTTGCTAATCAAAATTGTTTTGGCTAATATTGCAGTGCAGGCACCAGGTCCCATTTCTTAATCCATATCGTTTGGGCTAACACTGTAATGCAGTCAGGACTCAGGAGGTCACATTTGCTAATCAAAATTGTTTGGGCTAATATTGAGGTGTATGCAGCAGGCCCCATTTCCTAATCCAAATCGTTTTGACTAATACTATGTTTCAGTCAGGACTGTGGAGGTCACATTTACTCTTCAAAATTGTTTTGGCTAATATTGGGGTGCAGGCACCAGGCCCCATTTCCTATTATAAATCAAGTGGGCTAACACTGTGTTGCAGTTAGGAATCAGGAGGTCACATTGTGTCCAGGTCTGCGCCTAAGGTTGTGAAACAGCTGTTTGAAAGAGGGGAAGGGTACATCCAACATGAGTGGGGGAAAAGCAAGGTTGTGGTGGAAGGGAAAATAAGCTTGGTGTTCAAAGTGTACGTGGCGTAGATAGTAATTTTACTGAAATCTATATTGAACAAACACCATCTCATCCTATCCAAAGACAACTGACAACTTGTGTTAGTGGATGGGCTGCTCGACTCCCTTTCTTTGGCAGCTGCACAGCATTACGCCTTGTAGATGAGGGCCAGAAAGAGTATGTGCTCCAGTGGATGGCAAGCACTGCATCAAGTGGCCTCTCCTCCTCTTCCTCCACCTTAACATCACACATAGTACAGTCCTCAAAGGTGGCAACATAATTACCCTTGCTTCCCCCATGTCACAGCTCTCCAACCGCCCAACTGACCCAGAGTACAAATCTTATAATTGCACAGCATGGATGCATATGGTAGGGCCCGGGACAGGGCTTGGATCAACATTTCTAGGTTAAACATTGATCAGTAACAGGTGGATGATTGACAGTTGTAGGCCTGGTGATCTGAGAGCCCTGCCAAGTTTGGGCAACACACATGAAAGAGACTCAACTTGGAGTCCAAACATTTCAAAAAATTAGGGACAGACACCACTAAAGTGTCATCAATTTTCCCAGAGTAGAAATCGTTTAAGGGGCTCTGACACCACTTCAACTACAGGCAACCAACCAGATGGAGACACAACAGGCACAGAAGCCACAATAAAGGTGTCACAGATTGCAATAACATGAGGTCAATGCAGCACACTACAGCACACCAAGGCCTACTCTGCCCAGTCTGTGACTGAGGTGCAAGAGTCATGGGAGATCCATGACTTGTTTACCTTGATGAAAGTTAGCCAGTTTCCACTTTCAGAGAACAGCTAGATCTACTGAAAACCACCAGCAGCGCTGAAGACACATTCTGCGAGAACACTGGCTACCGGGCATGACAAAACCTCCGAGGCATGACAGGCGACCTCAGGCCACTCTTCCATTTTTGAAGACCAAAATTCAAAAGGGTCCAATCCCCCCTGATGGCAACGATATTGGGCTCAAGATACTCCTGCACCATCCTCCCCAGTCATTCACTATGCGTCAGACTTGTACTCTGTTCTGCTGGTGCAGGAGTTGGTCTAAAAATGTGTAAAACAACTCATTGAAATTGCTTCTGCCACTTACACTACTGATAATGTTTTTGCGTTGACGACTCGATGTTCCCAGAGTTGGAAGTCTATAGCTGTGATGAGCACTGTCTGCCTGACTGCTGTTTTGGGGAAAATTACTCTTAAGATTGTGTAGAAGCATGTTTCGATGCTCCAACATGCGTGCATCCCTTTTCGGGGGAAGCATCTAGCAAAATGTATTATTATACCATGGATCTAACAGAGTGGCAACCCAGTAGTCATCAGCACTATTCCTAATCGTAACAATCAGAGCATCACATAGCAGTAAGAAGGCACTCATGTGCTGGGCGATTCCATGAGGAAGTCCATGGTGTGTTGGTGGCGGCGTAACACTCAAGCTTGCTTCCCCCATCCCCTGCCAACCACGAACAACAGAGAGGGCATTATCCTCTTCATCTCCTCATCCACCTCCATTTGTTCCTCAGCTCCTGCACCTTCACTAACTGTTTGTCTGGTATCATGAGCCCCCCTCAATTGCTATAATCCACCCTTTCATGGCCCCCACCTGTGCGACGGCAGCCCAGAACTTAGAGATATTGTTATGTATTTTTAGGACTGCCACCAGGTTCGCACCATTATCGCATATGGCCTTCCCTGCATCCAGGTTCAGTGCAGACAGCCATTGCTCAAACTTGACTTGGATAGCTGTCCACAACTCTTGAGCTGTGGGACTACGATTTTAAAGGCATACTAATTTAAACACTACATGATTGCGGTGAGCCCTGGCTGTGCAATACAGAAGTGGGGAAGATTCTCTCTGCACTGTTGGAATGTGTGTCTCATTAAGTGAGGTTGAGGGTGCAGGTGGAGGCCCTAGAGGAGGTGGAGGAGGCAGAAGCAGTGAAGGAAGTGTTAGATGCAATGGTTGCCCACAAGCCTTGGGGATTCCAAGATTTGCTATCTAGTGGTTTAGTTCACCATCCCTTGGTGTGCAGTGGTTTAGTTCTCCAATACTAGGTGTTAAGTAGTTTAGTTCTCCAACCCTTGTTATCTAGTAGCTTAGTTCTTCATCTTCTGGTGTGTAGTGCTTTAGTTATCCAACCCTAGGTGTTTAGTATTTTAATTCTCCAGCCCCTGTTGTCTAGTAGTTTAGTTCTCCATCTTCTGGTGTGTAGTGCTTTAGTTATCCAACCCTTGGTGTTTAGTAGTTTAGTTCCCCAACCCTTGTTGTCTACTAGTTTAGTTCTCCATCCTCTTCTGTATAGAGGTTTAGTTCTCCATCCCCAAGGGCCCTGCAAGCCTTGGAAATTCCAAGACTTGTGGAGCAGCCCCTTCCCCACCTACCCCCACAGCCACCAGAGTCACCCAATGCCCAGTCACCAAGATGTACCGCCTCTGGCCATGCTTTCTCGTCGAGATGTCAGCAGTGAAATGCACCCTGGCAGACATAGATTTTTTTCAAGGAACAGGTGATGTTGTCTGCAATATGCTTTCTTAGATAAGTAATGGCAACTGGGCAACCGGTACTGGGGGACTGCGATGGGCATCAGCTTTTGAAAAGCGTCTGTATACACCAGGCGGAAAAGCAGCATTTCCTTGGCCAACAGATTGGAGATGGTGAAGTTCAAGCGCTTATCTTTGCCATGTGTAGGTGGAAACAATCTTTTATGTGACCACAACTGCGGGACCGAGGGCTGGCTACTGTGCTGAGAGAGGGTGGAGTAGGGTGAACATGACAAACTGTGAGACTGAGAATGAGGTGCAGGAGGAGATGTTATGTTAGATAGAGAAAGATGTGATGTGCTTGGTTTCTGAGATCTGTCAAAAACAGCAGGCATGTCCACTTCCATAACAGCTGACGGGCTCTCAGTCTCTTCGACTGTAGCGGGTAAACAAGTGGAGGTTCTGCGGCTGGAGACCTATGTGAGACCACGTGCCATGGTGATGGAGGAGGAAGAAGCAGCATATGCTGCTGATGGGATGTCTGCAGGTTCATGAGGTCCGCTAGGCCGCATTTCAGAGTACTGAGATTCCCCGAGTAAAGCATGTTGAATGCACATGTGCCGGTTCATGCATGTAGCAATCAAATTATTGCAATTTTTGTCTCTACTGAGTCTTTTTTAACAAAGTTGGCAGACAACGTGAGCCGAGTCATCCTGTTAGGTCTCAAAAAGGGCCCAAACTAGGCAACCCTTGCAGCATATGCAAACTGCAGACCCGTGACCACTGCTGGCCACAGCCAGAGTTGTGGCTGAGGATGCAGTGCTTGTTGTGGTTGCATTACTCCGTTTCTGTGCAGCAAGCTGCAACGTAACTGCCTCATCATCCTCGTCCTCCTCTGCTGAGCTACTCAGCTGCGTGCCTCTGGGTTCACAACAAGTGGGATCTACAACCTCATTATCCTCTCTGCTCTCCCACTCTTCACTCTGAGAGTCACTCTCCTCCTGTTCCTGCCCTGACAACACAGTACAGTCCACGTACGCCTCAGGTATCTGACTCTCATCAGGATCACCTCCACTCCAGGGGATTAATGTCTTGCGAAGAGGGTCTGGATTCTGCTTCGACCCTACTTTGTCTGGCCTTGATCCAACTGAAAAAAATTGTGGGAATCAGTATGCTATCCTCCTCTTGAGTCTGTGAATCTTTGGAGCAGTCCCTAATACCTCATGCATGGCCCATGGCTGATAACTGCTGTGCCATTATCAAGTTTCTACTGAGGGTCAATTGATGCCACTTTACATGTTGTCTGCCCCTCATTTTTGGAAATGCTTGGACTCCAAGTTGAGTCTCCTTTATGTGTGTTGCCTGAATTTGGCAGGCCTCTTACAGTACTAGACCTACACCTGTCACTAATCCACCTGTTACTGATCAATGCTTCAGCTAGAAATGCTAGCACAAACCATGTCCGAGCCCCTGTCCCATGCATCTATGCTGCACAATTATACTAATTGTACTCTGCATCAATTGATGACACTTTTCCTGGTGTCTGCCCCTAATTTGGGGTGTTTGGGAAGCTTTTTGGCTCCCCTTAAGGTGTTGTCTATGCGTTTGGTTTTGCCTCCCATTGAATTAATTGGAGTTTGGGTATGTTTGACGAATGTGTTCTGCAAACATCGGGACGGTCAGCGAAAAGAACCGAACCAAACCTTGAAAAGTTTGCTCATCTTTATTCCTCATCTGTCCTGGCACCCCATATAGTGACTATCTACATGAGGTGTTCGTAGGATAATTATCACAATCCCAGTAATCTGCACAAGTTGGAAAGGCCGCCTTATTCTCTCGATTGCCAACTGTCAATAAATTCCTGGACATTACAATAGAATAGGGCACTCTTTTGGACTGTCCGTAAAAAATTTGTGGTCTACTTGATTTTTTTTTAAGCTGAAAAAACTTATGCAGATTATTTTGACTGTAATTATCATCATTTCACAAGTTACAGTGAATGCAGCTGATGTATTCTTATCAGAGTTATGGGCTGTAGACATGTATCACTTATAATCATAATGGTTTAATATGGTTTTCCAATGTATTGGTAAAAAATATTGCCTGTCTGTGATTTTTGGCAAGTTGTCCAGAAAGAAATAAAAAGTCAAGATGACAACCTTGCTTGTACTGCTGCTTCTGGAGCACACATGTTTAAGCCAGCGACGCTATGATGCTGCTGGCCTGACCTGTCAGTCAAGGAGAAGCGTCCGCCTACCCACCTACCAGGAAGTCGGCAGGTTTTAAATACAAACGGATTTCAGAATCAGAAATCCTTGTTGATTGTAACATTACTACAACATTTTATTATGCAACAAAGTGAAACTCCAGGAAGAGACAAAACAATGACCTCCTCTGTTACTTGATCCTGGGTTATAACAGACGGAGATGCAATCTTTCCAGGCTCTATTTCTGCCAAAGTCACGTCTATGATTGTATAAGCAGCAGTTTTGAAACCATTGCATTCACAGCGTCCCTTTTACAGAACCAGATAATACTGCCCATACAGTAGACCTAGCCATAATACAGCTGGCATAGTTTTATGCAAAATGTTCAATGACTGTAAATACATGAGGCTGCACGAGGGGTGGACAATGACAGTTTGGGGCCCCTGTGTGGCGACAAAGCTACTGATACATATATAGAGATATATAAGAAGAAATGTGGCACTCATCCCAACGATGCTGTAGTGAAAAGTCCTTTATTCGCTGAGATCAGCGCTCAGGTACACATGGAGAGGCGGCAGGGAATGAACAGAAGAGGGTGCGGGGAAACAGGTGAGGACAACGGCCGTTTCGTGCTGTACGCTTCAACGGGTCCAAGACATGGACCCGTTGAAGCGCACGGCCGTTGTCCTCACCTGTTTCCCCGCACCCTCTTCTGCTCAGTGGTACAAGGTGTTGTTTTCAGATGAAAGTAAATTTAGCATTTCATTTGGAAATCATGGTCCCAGAGTCTGGAGAAAGAGTTGAGAGGCCACAATCCAAGTTGCTTGAGGTCAAGTGTGAAGTTTCCACAATCAGTGATGGTTTGGGGAGCCATGTCATCTGTTGGTGTAGGTCCACTGTAATTTATCAAAGCAAAAGTCAGCGCAGCCGTCTACCAGGAACTATTATAGCTTTTCATGCTTCCCTCTGCCGACAAG
This sequence comes from Ranitomeya imitator, assembly GCF_032444005.1. Taxonomy (NCBI): domain Eukaryota; kingdom Metazoa; phylum Chordata; class Amphibia; order Anura; family Dendrobatidae; genus Ranitomeya; species Ranitomeya imitator. Next base: position 1,143,298,520 of record NC_091282.1, read on the forward strand.
CTTTTTGGGGATGGAAATTTCATTCTGCAGCAGGATTTAGCACCTGTCCACACTGCCAAAAGTATGAACGCCTGACTTAAAAATAACAGTATCACTGTGCTTGATTGGCCAGCAAACTCGCCTGACCTTAACTTCATAGAGAATCGATGGGGTATTGTCAAGAGGAAGATGAGAGACACCAGAACCAACAATGCAGACGAGCTGATGGCTGCTATCAAAGCAACCTGGGCTTCCATAACACCTCAGTAGTGCCACAGGCTGATCGCCGCCATGCCATGCCGCATTGATGCAGTAATTGATGCAAAGAGGAGCCCCAACCAAGTAATGAGTGCATTTACTGAACATGCATTTCAGTAGGACAACATTTTGGATTTTAAAATCATTTTTCAAGCTGGTGTTATGAAGTATTCTAATTTAATGAGATAATGAATCTTGGGTTTTCATTGGCTATAAGCCATAATCATCAACATTAACAGAAATACACACTTGAAATAGATCACTAGATCACTCTGTTTGTAATGACTCAATATGAGTATTTCACCTTTTGTATTGAAGAACTGAAATAAATTAACTTTTTGATGATATTCTAATTTAGTGACAAGCACTTTTATATATACCTTACATATTCACCTTTATTATGTATTACATATCGGATTACTGCATATAGAGCCCTGTTTTTTATTACATACCATCCTCTGTTGTTAGATGTATAATGCAATTACGACTAATGGAGCTCGGGAAAGCTTCTTTTCTAATGGAGTAGCTGATGGACTGGTCTTCTGCTCAATCTGCATTTTATATCTAACAAGAGAGGACTATGTAATAAAAAGTGGGTGCTGTGAGTAACAAAAATAACAAGAATACACTATGTAAGAGATAGCATTACACATCACAGCAGAGGAAGCTATAGAATAAGGGACAGCACCATATATAACAGAGGATGGTACACAATAAGAAACGTGTTAGACATAATAAAAGAGGAAACTATGTATCTAAGGATGCCACTATACATACCGGGTTTCCTCCGGGTTCTCCGGTTTCCTCCCACATTCCAAAGACATACTGATTGGGAATTTAGATTGTGAGCCCCATCGGGGACAGTCATGATAATGTGTGCAAAAACTTTAAAGCGCTGCGGAATATGTTAGCGCTATATAAAAACAAAGATTATTATTATACATAATAAGTGAGTACACTATATATTAAAGGACTGTGCTATACACAATAAGTGTGTATAATATATATTAAGGGACTGTGCTATACATAATAAGTGACTACACTATATACTAAGGGACTGTGCTATACATAGTAAGTGTGGATACTATATATTAAGGGACTGTGCTATACATAATAAGTGAGTACACTATATACTAAGGGACTGTGCTATACATAAGTGAGTATACTATATACTAATGGACTATGCTATACATAATTAGTGAGTACACTATATACTAAGGGACTGTGCTATACATAATAAGTGAGTACACTATATACTAAGGGACTGTGCTATACATGATAAGGCTACATTCCTGTATCTGTGCAGTTTCGGTGTGCTGCATGCTTTTACAGATGCATTGAGCATGTCCTATTCTGATTCTCAAAATCAGATCAGAACAGGACAGTCTCAAAGTCCATGTGCAGTCCATTAAAAAAATCTGGCAGCAGGGATTTTACAGATAATATTATCACTTTAAGTCACACAGTGCAGATACAGAATAATATTCACATCCAAGAACTTACCGCTGATGTCTCGTCTGATTAGAGCCGTTTTCTGCTGTTTCTTCTCCATCTGGTCAGACCTTCATGTCAACATCTTCCAGTCACGCTCATGACTCGTCTTGTCACGATGTGTATCGCAGCCCTGAAAATAACAATGTCACATACATTGTACACAGGGGTGAACCTAGCCTCTCTGCTGCCTGAGGCGAACGGAAAAATGGCGCCCCTCCCCCCCCCCACACACAGTCCCTGCCTCACTGCCTGTGCACACACATCCCTCCACCGGACCCGGTAATGCCGCTCGCAGTAGCATACCAGCAGAGGCGTATCTAGGGTTTCTGGCACCAGGGGCAAGAATTCATTTTGGTGCCCCCCTTCGCCAAGGACACATGCGATTAGCACACTCAATCATGTGCCCAGGAGCTCCTCTCCCTAATGCTCTCAATGTTCAGTGAAAAACTGAGAGAAGCGGGAAGAGAAGCTCGTTGTCACAGGACCACAAGTGTGAAAGTCGCATGTGAGTGAAGTGTCCGTGTGATGACTATTGTAACCTGCAGAGCTGAATCCTGACATCGCAGCTTCTGAATTCTCACAACTAATGCACTGCACACTTTTAGGATTCTCCCTTGCCAGTGGACAGTCACGTCAGCACAAGCATGCGATTTGTATACTTCTGGCTACATTCCGACTAGACATGCCCGGCCTCGCTCAGTTCATTTTCATAGCGTGGGGCCACACATGTCTAGTCAGCACGTGACCGCATGGATGTAAATCGCTGGCACGAGAGAATCCTGACAGCGGGCAGTGCGCACTGTGAGAAGTCAGAAGTCTACAGTCACAAAGAATGACTGCAGACTCATCACAAACCTGGACATCCCCTTTAATGCTCCTAACATAAATAAAAACATGAGAGTTAGTCAGTATCACAAATAACATTTACATCCAGGTACCTTATAGATGATGTCGTCTCTGGAGCCGTTCTCCTTTTCTTCATCTTGTCCAGACCCCATGATGAGTTTTCTCATCCACAGCCGTCTCTGAAGACTTCCATCTTCTCCGCTCTTTTGCAGAAAATCTCCATGATGCCCTTAAAGATACAAGTGTCATTATAATGCTCCTGAATAAAAAATTGCCCTTACTATATTGTCTGCACAAAATATGACCCCCACACTGTCCCTCTTATGGTACATGCTCTTTACACTAACCTCTCCTTTCCATACCGGCCCCCTCTTCATACTGTCCTCTCACACTGTGTCCCCCCTATAGGGCCCATAATTTATACTCCATATTTATACTCCATCCTCCCACCCTGTGTGCATGGCTCCCCCATACTCCCACCCTGCGTGCATGGCTCCCCCATCCTCCTCCCCTGCGTGCATGGCTCCCCCATCCTTCTCCCTGCGTGCATGGCTCCCCCATCCTCCTCCCCTGTGTGCATGGCTCCCCCATCCTTCTCCCCTGCGTGCATGGCTCCCCCATCCTCCTCCCCTGTGTGCATGGCTCCCCCATCCTTCTCCCCTGCGTGCATGGCTCCCCCATCCTTCTCCCCTGCGTGCAAGGCTCCCCCATCCTTCTCCCCTGCGTGCATGGCTCCCCCATCCTTCTCCCCTGCGTGCATGGCTCCCCATCCTTCTCCCCTGCGTGCATGGCTCCCCCATCCTTCTCCCCTGCATGCATGGCTCCCCCATCCTTCTCCCCTGCGTGCATGGCTCCCCATCCTTCTCCCCTGTCAAACTCACCTCTCACAGCGCGGCGCAGAACTTCCTGGCATCTCTGCAGCATCTTCCTTCCTGTTTGAGCGGTCACGTGGTAGCGCTAATTAATGTGATGAATATGCGCATATTCATGACCTTATTGAGCGGTACCATGTGACCGCTGAAGACAGGATGCGCTGCCGGCGCTGAGATGCAGTTGCAGCCACCGCTGGAGGAAGGTGAGTAGGATGTCTTCAGGGAGGGGGGCGGGAAGGAGGGAGGCTTACTTGATCCCGGAGTTTTATAAAAAAAACAAAAAAAAAACCTAGCAGCGCAAATCCAGTTACTACAGAATCTGCCGCCCCCTCTCTTCTGCCGCCTGAGCCAAAGAGCTAAACTCGCCTCATGGTAGCAGCGTTACTGATTGTACACATTATACATGTGTCACCCCCCGAATACAGATATGTACTCCGCCATTAATATACTATTAGCCACACACTAATCAAAATATAAAGTGACAAGCAGCACTGTGCTCCCATTAATTATAATCTCCGCCACCCAATAAAATAAATTATTCAGTCCGTGACTCTCCCCAATTAACTTTAAGGCTCTGTGCACACGGAAAGTATGCAATGTTTTACAGTACAAGCAAAATGAATGAGATCCCTGAAGCCTCATGCACACTCTTATTTTTTCTTTGCAGATTTGCAGTAGATGAAAATCTGCATAATGTCAATTCAGCAGCGTATTTCAACCGTACTAATGAGTGGAGGGATAATATGCAACAAAAGCATGTAAAAAAAATTATTTTATGCAACATTCTTCCTGTCAACACATTAGGATATGCAGCAGAATTTTCTCGTGCGAATCCTGAAGTGTGCACATAGCCTTAAGGTACCGTCACATTAAGCGACGCTGCAGCGATATAGACAACGATGCCGATCGCTGCAGCATCGCTGTTTCGTCGTTGTGTGGTCGCTGGAGAGCTGTCACACAGACAGCTCTCCAGTGACCAACGATGCCGAAGTCGCCGGGTTACCAGAGTAAACATCGGGTTACTAAGCGCAGGGCCGCGCTTAGTAACCCGATGTTTACCCTGGTTACCATTGTAAAAGTTAAAAAAAACAAACAGTACATACTTACATTCCGGTGTCTGTCCCCCGGCCTCAGCTTCTCTGCACTGTGTCAGCGCCGGACGGCCGTAAAGCAGAGCACCCTGCGCTTAGTAACCCGATGTTTACCCTGGTTACAAGTGAAGACATCGCTGAATCGGCGTCACACACGCCGATTCAGCGATGTTAGCGGGTGATCCAGCGACGAAATAAAGTTCTGGCCTTCTAGCTCCAACCAGCGATCTCACAGCAGGATCCTGATCGCTGCTGCGTGTCAAACACAACGATATCGCTATCCAGGACGCTGCAACGTCACGGATCGCTATCGTTATCGTTCTAAAGTCGCTCAGTGTGAAGGTACCTTTAGTCCCTCTCCTATGTCCCCCCATTTATTATAAGTACTTGATAGCATCATAATGAATTTGACTGTGGGAGAAAACATTATCAGGTGCTTAACATACCCTGCCTACATTCATTACAAGTTCCTAAGAGCGTTTTCTCCCACCTTTCAATCCATTATAAAGTGCACCTTATCCCTTCTTTTCCCCAATAAATTTTAAGTCCCTGAAAGAGTCAGAATGAATTGTGAGGTGGGGGAGGACGCCATCAGGAACTTAGCACCCTCTCCACCACCCAATTCATTTTACATCCATATCTAACGTCCTCTAACGTCATTTGAAAGTAAAAATGGACTGTGTCTCTATTCAAGCGGGACCGTCTATAGGGAGCCTGCAGCAGAGCAGAGGAGACCCTGATGGCGTAGAAAGTGGAACCACAGGTATGCAGAGTAATGGACACTATTTTCATGTGATGGGAGGCCAGGGCACAAATGCCCCGGTGTCCTCAGCCATGACTACGGCCCTGGCCTTCCCTCACATACTGTGTTGGTTGTAATCAGGCACAGGTCTGCAGCAGGGTTGACAGCAGTAAGGTAGGGCAAGTGCGGATGCAAATGTTTGTAATGAGGCAAAGTTCACTTCAGATGTACTGGGTTAGTTTTGATCTCACTGCAGAACTGTGTGTGATTATTACAGCAAAGTGCCTCCTTTCATTTACAATAAGCTGTGAAGGCAGATTCTCGGGGACATCAGTGTCCGGCCCATAGATCTTAACAGCTGATTTACATATAAGAAAAACATGCATTTCTCTGGAATGACACATCGGATCATAGTTATGAAGGTATAATTTTTTTCAGCTTTCTATGATTTTCGTGCCCATATAGACGGCTTAGGAGGGTTTTATCCTACTGACAGATTTCCTCTAATTTTGCTAGCCAACCAAAGATGGTGCAGGACAGCACAGTGTTCATTAACTGCAACGGGCATCGAGATTCATTGCTCTGTTGCAGCAAAATTTGTCTGTGTATGCGTATGGAAATGTAAGTGCACTAGTGGACATAGGTACTACACTGGCAGTCCATGGCTCCTCTCTTCTCCTCACCTGGTGCTGCCCTCCTTTGCTTCATTCAGTGTGAAGACAGAATACTTAGCAGTGCTATACAATGTGGACTTAAATTGTGCATATACTTCTGGAATAATGCCGTACCCATGTCCATATTGTCTTATAGAGAAAGAGTCCCTAGTTTCAAAAATTAAAAATTTTGGTATAAAAAACATGAAAAATTCCCTGTGGGTTCTGATCACTATTTCTACTCAGTCCTGTTGCTGTATGGACAAGCAGCCACTTCATAATTAATTCGCTTTTTAAGCTGTAAATAATGCCACTAAAGATTTTGCATGAGGAACATGTGACCTAGTTAGGATTGAAGCAGGGATAGAATGGGCCTGCACACAATATGTGGTGGAAATTTAGCAAAAATGATGTTGAAGCCACCTGACAATATAGTCATGCAGGGACACAATTTTTCCACACAAGAATACATATTTTTTTACTTGCATTTCCCATTTTAACAGACAACACATCATGTATTGTCTGATGGAGAATTTGATCAGTAGTAACCAGATGGTTCTTTTCATACAGGTCTTCTTTCTCTTTGTGTTAGCCCCCTTGAGTTCTAAGAACTCGATAAACTGGTCGGGGCACATTTAGGGACAATGAGAGAAATGTTGTTTTTGTCGTTTTGATTCTGACTTGGTGCAGTAGAATTTTTGGTACTCATTCAAGCATGGTATTGATACTGGAATTAGAAACATTGGAAAATTCAAGTTTTATGCACGCTATCATTTCAATGAGAATGTCTTTCTTATTAAAAGCACAGTTTAGACTTTAATTTTCTTATCTCAGCTGTAAACTGACTGGCTACTAGGAGTTGTCTTTTGACAGAATGGGTCATAAATCAGCCTAGTTGTCTATTCTAGTGAAACCGGTTGTGTAAACTTGGTATAAAGGTCTAGAAATGGTTCACTTTATGATGATTATGTGTCATTTTGACAGATCAGAAGGACTTTTTCCCACTTTTCCTAGTAATTTGAGACACATGTAACCATAGAAGATGTTCGGCTGGGATCACACATGCGAGAAACACGGCCAAGTCTCGCATTTTAATACCCTACGCTGCACCCGGCATTCAGGAGCGGCGCATGTGGCTGCATGTATTGCTATACGGCCGCACGCGCCGCCCCTGAGTTCCGGGTGCAATGCAGGGTATTAACATGCGAGACTCGGCCATGTTTCTCGCATGTGTGATAACGGCCTTAGTCAAATAAGATTCCATTGTACAGTAAAAGAGGTTCTCCATGAATTTTATGTTGATGACCTATGTTTTTGATCAGATCAATGTGGGTCCGACACCCTCACCTATAATGTTGCGCTCACGGCAACTTGTAATGGCTCTGCAGTCAAAGCAAAGTAGGGTGTCCTTACATCTCACACAGGATTAGTCCAAAACTGGCAGAGAACACATAATAATATTGCAATATACAGAGAAATACCAAGAAACCATAACCAAATATTACCAGCATATACAGTAGTGATAATACCATCATACTGATCATTAAAGGGGTTGTCCAGGGTTGGGGTTAAAGTCTATGTGACTTAGACTTCTGAATCCTCACAGAGTGCACTGTTAGGATTCTCTTGTGCCGGTGCTGGGATTGGCCGTCATGTGATCACAAGTTTGGGATTTCCACACCTCTGGCCACATTCCGACTAAACGTACTCTGCTTTGCTAAATTCACTCTTATTGAGCGAGGCCGTGTATGTCTACTCATCACATGACTGCATGATTTCAAATCGCATACTTGTGGTCCCATGACTGACTGCTCCCAGCACCGAAGAATCCTCAGAGCACACAATGTGCACACTGTGAGGATTCAGAAGTCTGCAGTCACACAGAGTCAAGAGAGATTGCAGACTTTAACATCAAACCTGGACAACCCCTTTAACCAAAACCACTGTATTATGACTGATATCACCACCATGCTGTGACCGTATAATGGTAATATCAGGTCTACACCAGTGTTCTGCAGACCATATATGTGTGTATTGTGCAGGTTCTCACCAGTGATGTTCTCAATGATTGTTGTTCATTTTATTTTTTCCTTTGCATTTGATCCAGACCGCCATGACCTCTTCCTCTGTCCATAATTTGTCCCTGTACATATAACAGAGACATCTTTACTGCTTTTCCAAGTCCCTCCTCACATTCTACCACCTCTACACAAACCACAAATTGTGCTGCCTTATAAGAATTCCCCTGTGCCTCCTTGCAGATTTACAGCAGCATGCAGTAATAATGTGCCCTTGTGCTACCTTATAATAATTCCCTTGTGCCACCTTTAATAATACTCCCCTTGACCCCTTATAATAATAATGACCCTGCACCTCCTCCTAATACAAACCCCCCCAGTGCTTTTTTATTATAATAACTAGATTGTGGCCCGATTCTAATGCATCGGGTATTCTAGAATATGCATGTCCCCGTAGTATATGGACAATGATGATTCCAGAATTCGCGGCAGACTGTGCCCGTCGCTGATTGGTCGAGGCAACCTTTATGACATCATCGTCGCCATGCTGTGCCCTTCGCTGATTGGTCGAGGCCTGGCGGCTGTGCCCGTCGCTGAATCAGAAACGTGGGATTTCTACGTCCTTTATGACATCATCGTCGCTGTGCCCATTGCTGATTGATCGAGGCCTGGCGGCCTCGACCAATCAGAGACGCAGGATGTCTACGTCCTTTATGACATCATCGTCGCTGTGCCCGTCGCCCAATCAGAGACGCGGGATTTCTGCGTCGATACTGTTCCCGTCTCTGATTGGTCGAGGCCTGGCGGCCTCGACCAATCAGAGACGCGGGATTTCCAGGACAGACAGACAGAAAGACAGACAGACAGAAAGACAGACAGACAGAGAGACGGAAAAACCCTTAGGCAATTATATAGACAGACTAGATTGTGGCCCGATTCTAACGCATCGGGTATTCTAGAATATGCATGTCCCCGTAGTATATGGACAATGATGATTCCAGAATTCGCGGCAGACTGTGCCCGTCGCTGATTGGTCGAGGCAACCTTTATGACATCATCGTCGCCATGGCAACCATTATGACATCATCATCGCTGTGCCCGTCGCTGAATCAGAAACGTGAGATGTCTACGTCCTTTATGACATCATCGTCGCTGTGCCCGTTGCTGATTGGTCGAGGCCTGGCGGCCTCGACCAATCAGAGACGCGGGATGTCTACGTCCTTTATGACATCATCGTCGCTGTGCCCGTTCCTGATTGGTCAAGGCCTGGCGGCCTCGACCAATCAGAGACGCGGGATTTCCAGGACAGACAGACAGACAGACAGACAGACAGAATGACAGACAGACGGAAAAACCCTTAGACAATTATATATGTAGATGCCTCCTTGATTCCCTATAATGGTAATGACCACCCATTGGGCCTCCTGATAATAATGACCCTCAGTGCCACTTCATTTAAATAAAGTTCCTTAGCAGGGGGGTACATTGAAATAACAGGGCCCATAGAAAAAGTCCTATCGCGTCACAGTCAAAGGAGGGCATATCTTCCAACTTTTTAAGAAATGGATAAGGATATGTATTGCGGCACTTACATTTATTTTCCCTGTCCTAATGCCCCTATGTGGTCTCACCCACTATGATACCTCTTTCATGACCCCCGTAAAGTATTATTATGCCCGACACAATATGATGACCCAACAAACGCTATAGAAAGTATGATGCCCCACAGGACACCACATATTAAGATGAACACCACAGCCTTCCATATATTATGGGATTCACCACAGCCGACAATATGAGGCACACCACCAGTATGAGGCACACCACCCCTTTATAAAATATGGTTATCCCCATAACCACCCATTAAGTCTGAAGGTAACCATAGCCCTACATAGTATAATGTACCCCATAGATGTCCACACAGTATTATGTCCACCAAAGCCCACATACACTATAAATATCTCCCACAAAACCCAATATAGTACAGTATGATGGTCCTCCCCATACAGCCTCCTATATAATATGATGGTCCCCCCAAACAGCCCCCATATACTATGATGGTCTCCCACAGCTCCCAAAAATAAAAAAATCATTATACACACCTATTCCTGACTCCTCGTCCTCCGCAGCGTCCGTCTCCTCTTCTGTCCCGTCTCTTAGTGGATGCTATCGATGCAGTGATATCATTGCACCGCTGACATCACCTGCGTGTGACAACCTCCAGCAGGGCCCCAGCAGAATCATAGAATCATAAATTTTGGAGTTAGAAGCGCCCTCCAGTGTCATCGTGTCCATTCCACTGCTTAATGCAGGGTGCACTAAACCATCTCATACAGATGTCTGTCCAACCTCTGTTTGAAGACTTACATTGAAGGAGAACTCACCACCTCTTGTGGCAGCCTGTTCCACTCATTGATCACTCTCATTGTCAAAAGGCTTTTGCCAATATCTAATCTAATCTAATGATCTACTAACAGCTAAATCTAATGGTCACTACTCCATGCTAATTCTCTTGGGTCTCTCTGCAACATTCGATACTGTGGATCACCAGCTCCTCCTCACTATACTCCGTTCCATCAGCTCAAGGACACCTGTTATGATCCGGTGACCTTGGAGCCGCATGAATAACTTTCACTGGAGTAGGTGGTAACTGTACTGACCGCAAATCCTGACCGGACACCGCAACTAGAAGTAGCCGTGTGGTGTGCCTAACAAACCCTAGACACCTCGACACAGCCGGAGAACTAAATACCCCTATAGATGGAAATAGGAATACTATCTTGCCTCAGAGCAGAACCCCAAAGGATAGGCAGCCCCCCATGAATATTGACTGCGAGTAGGAGAGGAAAGACACAAGTAGGCAGAAAACAGGATTTAGCAAAAGAGGCCACTCTAGCTAAAATAGGAAAGGATAGGACAGAGTTCTGTGCGGTCAGTATTAAAACCCTTCCAAAAATATCCACAGCAGATTATACAAAAAATTCCTCCATCTAAAGATGTGGAACGTATATCTGCAACTCCAGAGAATCTTACACACAGAGCAGAAATACAATCAAAAATCCAGCACACAGCATGTGTGCCATAGAAAAAAAACAGACACTTATCTTTGCTGAATTGGCAGCTAAGCAGGAGAAACCAGACAGAGGTCCAACACCTCCCAAGAACCATTGACAACTGGCAAGGACCAATGAATCCTGCAAACCTAAATACCCCAGTCAGAATTGCAATCAGCAGAAACACCTGACCATGACTGCAGCCCTGGGACAACTGCATTACCACCTACAACCACCGGAGGGAGCCCAAAAGCAGAATTCACAACAGACACTGTTCTGTCCTGGTTCTCCTCCTACCTCTCTGACCGCTCCTTCACTGTATCTTTTGCTGGTTCCTCCTCCTCTCACCTTCCCCTTACTGTTGGGGTTTCCCAAGGATCGGTTCCAGGCCCCCTCCTCTTCTCTTTGTATACTGCCCCTATTGGTCAAAAAAATCAGTAGATTTGGTTTCCAGCACCATCTCTATGCTGATGACACCCAATTATACACTTCTTTTCCCGATATCACGCCTGCCTTTTTAGAAAACACCAGTGATTGTATTACCGCTGTCCCTATCAACATGTCCTCCCTCTATCTGAAACTGAACCTGTCAAAAACTGAACTCCTTGAGTTTCCTCCCTCTACTAACCTACTTATGGCCGACATTGCCATTTTTGTGTGTAGTTCCACCGTTACTCCCCAGCAACAATCCCGCTGTCTTGGGGTCATACTTGATTCTGAGCTTTCATTCACCCACCACATCCGATCACTGGCTCGCTCTTGCTATCTGCACCTCAAAAACATTTCTACAATTCGCCCTTTTCTTACTTTGGACTCTGCAAAAACTCTTACTGTTTCTCTTATTAATTCTCGTCTGGACTATTGTAATTCTCTACTAATCGGCCTCCCTCTTACCAAACTCTCCCCTCTCCAATCTATCTTGAATGCTGCAGCCAGGATCATGTTCCTTACCAATCTTTATACCGATGCCTCTACCTTGTGCCAGTCATTACACTGGTTACCCATCCACTCCAGAATTCAGTACAAGCTTATTACCCTCACCCACAAAGCACTTCACAGATCAGCACCACTCTACATCTCCTCCCTCGTCTGAATCTATCACCCTACCCGTGCCCTCCGTTCTGCTAATGACATGAGGTTAACATCCTCAATAATCAGAACCTCCCACTCTCATCTCCAAGACATTTCACGTATTGCTCCAATTCTTTGGAATGCACTGCCCAGGTTAATACAATTAATCCCCAATCCCCACAGTTTTAAGTGTGCCCTAAAAATGTATTTGTTCAGACTGGCCTACCGCCTCAATGCATTAACCTAATTATCCCTGTGTTGCCCATTCAAAATTTTTACCATAACCAGGTTCCTCGCAGCATGTTCTCACATTCTTTGTGCATTTATAGCCCTCTTTGTCTGTACTATTACATACTTAGGCCAATAACCAGTTCATGCAGCATTACATGAACACCCGATTATTATGGAACGCCCGCCAGGGCCATGGGATACTCGGTACCGGGTCCAGTCTTAAATGGGATGTCACGGTGGCTGCGACCCGGTCCGTGGCCCTGGGAGCCCAATTTAAGGGGAATGTCTTTTAGGGGGTATTGTGAATAAAGTCTATTGCTCGTGACGCCACCTGTGGTGTTTGGTCATTGGGGACCGACGCTGCTTAAAGGGGTCCTCTGGGGTAATGGTATGCAGCAAGATAGTGATGCTTCCCTCAGGTGAAGCGGGGTCCCCTGGGCTTCCCAAGTGTAGGGCACTGATGGTGAGGTGGATGGTATGGTAAAGAATGAGGACACAGGTTTGCAGTCTTTACCTGGTTTATTGATGATAGCAGTCCTCAGTCCAGGGTACCAAGTGCAGGGTAGCTGTGGTCTGGCCGCCTTGGATCAATAGGGAATCCCTCTCCCAAGTGAGGTCCATAAGCCTTTCCTACTTACGCTACTTTAGTGGGTGAGGTCCCTGCCACTTGAAGCTTGGTTGCAAAGTCCCCTTTCTCCTATTCTAAGACAGATGTCTGTATGATAGGCAGTGCGAGCCTGTTTATAGGCTTTCGGTACCCGGTTTCTGCACTCTGGCTCTTAGGATGTCATTCTGCTGTTCCCCTCCTGATCCTCTTCCTCCTCTGTGCTTCTTCCCTCTAAGCTCCTCCACTATTCAACTCCTTCAAGTTCTCACTCTTTCCAGGGTTACCAACTTCTGCGCTCTGGGGTGATGGTATGCAGCAAGATGGTGACGCTTCCCGCAGATGAAGCGGGGTCCCCAGGGCTTCCCAAGTATAGGGCACCGATGGTGTGATGGATGGTATGGCAAAGAATGAGGACACAAGTTTGCAGTCTTTACCTGGTTTACTGATGATAGCAGTCCTCAGTCCAGGGTACCAAGTGCAGGGTAGCTGTGGTCTGGCCGGCTTGGAGGAAATAGGGGATCCCTCTCCCAGGTGAGTTCCGTAAGCCATTCCTACTTGCGCTTCTTTAGATGGTGAGGTCCCTGCCACTTGAAGCTTGGTTGCAAAGTCCCCTCTCTCCTATCCTAAGACAGATGTCTGTACGATAGGCAGTGCGAGCCTGTTTATAGGGTCTCTATCATGACCCGGGCTCTCAGGTTACTACTTCACCTCAGACTTGATGCGGGCAATTGATATACAGTCCTATGCCCTCCGGTTCTGTCGCGCGTCCTGGAGAACAGCACATCCTCGGGCTCTCGGTACCCGGTTTCTGCACTCTGGCTCTTAGGATGTCATTCTGCTGTTCCCCTCCTGATCCTCTTCCTCCTCTGTGCTTCTTCCCTCTAAGCTCCTCCACTATTCAACTCCTTCAAGTTCTCACTCTTTCCAGGGGCCACAACTCCTCTCCTCACTCCTCTGCTACTCTCTACAACTGGCTGACTCCTCCTCCAGACCAGGATACATAAAGTCTAAGGAAGCTCCCCTGAATCCAGGTCCTGAGCTCCCCCTCCTGGCCTAGATTCAGAAGTGTTGAATGTGAGTGCCTTACCTGATAGACAGAATCTCCCTTGCCTCCAAGCGTGACATCACCCTCCCCGAAAGGAAGGCAACATCACATTAACAACTGGTTACCTGGGGTGTTACAATTACACTATGGTTGGTCCGAACAACGAAACCAATTGTTACCATCCACCTCTCGTGTCTCCCCCTTTTCCTCATAGATTGTAAGCTTGCGAACAGGGCCCTCATTCCTCTTGGTATCCGTTTCGATCTATATGTTTATTGTTATGCTGTAATGTTTATTGTCTTTACAAATCCCCTCTAAAATGTAAAGTGCTGCAAAATATGTTGGTGCTATAGAAATAAAATTATTATTATTATTTATTATTATCTGTATCTTCTTGAGAATAAGGATGATTCCTCTTCACTATGACATCCCTTCAGATATTTGAAGCTAGCTATTAAGTCTGCTCTTCACCTTATTTTTTATAAGCTAAACATTCCCAGATCCTTTAACTGTTGATCGATGGACATACTTTGCAGTCAGCTCATCATCCTTGTCTCTCTGCTCTGAACTTGCTTCAGTTTTTCAATGTCTTTTTTAAACTGTGGTGCCCAGAACTGGACACAGTATTCCTGATGAGGCCTGACCAAGGAGGAGTAGATGGAGATAATTACTTCACGTGATCTCGACTATATGCGTTTCTCGGTACATCCCAGAACTGTGTATGCCTTTTTTACTGATTAATCAACCTGCTGACTCTTGTGCAGTCTGTGATCTATTAGTATACACAAGTCTTTTTCACACGTGTTATTGCTTAGTTATATTCCTCCCATTTTGTAGATGTCATTTTAGTTTTTTTGCCCAGATGTAGAATCTTTCATTTCTCCCTGTTAAATACATCATCATTTCCCTATTCCCCTTCTCCATAGACATCTATAGGAAGCAGCTGTAACCTGTTTTCTCTGTGATCTGATTACCTATTTTCATCTCTGCCTCACCAAAGAACAGCTTCTACTAAATATGTGGTTCTAAGTGGTGATAACCTCTCCAAGATGTCCACAGGACCTATCCACATTGGACAAGTTTAACTGTTGTCCTATGTTCTGGACAGTCTCAGACTGTAAAACTGACAACTAAATTCTGACTTGACAGGAGTTAAAAGTAATGCACATAGTTATTTTATGTTTTTAAAAAGGGGTTGAAAAATAAAATTATTTTCATCTACAGCTACCTACTTGGATCCAGCACAGAACACTCCGTGGTCTACTACACTGACACAGGAAGAGAAGACATCAATGTTCCATCAGCAGCAAGATTACTGCAGCTTGTGATTGTCTGCAACAGACAGTGACAAGAGCAACAAGTCTTTGGATGTTTTTTTCATGATGTGCTGCTCAGGTCACCAATTCTGCAGCCCATCAAATGACTTGGAGCTTGGCCGCATGGTTTAGGATGTGAAGTGAAACCAAAATCTTCTCCTAATGGAAAAGACCTCCAAGTCTTGATATTGACTTTTAAGATAGCTGCTTCCTAGAAGTGGCACAAGAGACCCAGTTCTCTTCACCTGTGAGCAGACTTTTTCCATATTTTATTTCCCAATGGAGCAATGCATGGCTTGTAAGTCACCCTACATCATTTTGGCACTATCCTTCAGGAGACATTTTACACTTTAGACCCACTGTCGAAAGGCCTCTCCAAAGTCAAGCAGTATCTTACATTGCACTTATGAGGGACAAGAACCCCCAAACAGCCTTTTTTCCCCTCCATATCCACTGACTTACTCCCACACTCCAAAATGACGTGCTAATAGGGAAATTGGATTGTAAGCCCTAATGGGGACAGTGATTGATGATATCGTATGTAAAGTGCTGCAGAATATGTTGACGCTGTACATGAAGCAAATACACTGAGATGACTAAAAAGCTTAGAAGGACCCTAGTCCAATGGCCAGGTTTGTATTCCGTGGCCTTCAGACCAGAGCCCTGCAAATCTGCTACCTGCTAGAATCTTTGCGGTCTCTTTTGATTTGTAACCCCAGTATGACCTCATTGTTGCGGCTTGACCTCACGCTAGGCCTAATAATTGGAAGAGGTGCCTGGAACTTCAGCAGATCTGAGAACGCTCGCAAAGAAGTTCTTTGGAAGGTTGTCCACAGACTACCAACATGGCTGCTAGACCAATATCCTGCAAATCTTTTTGATCATCTCTAATAAGAAATAAGTGCATACACAGCCCCATTACATCTTGAGCACCATGCACATGGGAGACCATTATATTTTTTAGAACATAACTTAAAACTGGATCACTATATTACACTTCACAACAATTCTACTCTTGTAAGTGATGAGACTATGTGTTGGAATTTTCCTTGACTTGAGGGCCATTTATGTATTATTTTATGCTCTCATGATTTCTTTATTATGTCTATATCGGCCTGTTTTATCATTCTGTGAATTAAAACAGACCGTGGAGTGATCTAATAAGGCCAGGGTTAGCCTCAGACATACCCCGTAATCAGAATTTTTTTCTTTTTCTTCTAGTGAGTTTGTTTTTTGTGTGCTCTTATCTGTTCCCTTACAGTTAGCTGCATATGTTTACTATAAACCTTGTCTGTGTGTTTTAGCTTATTGTCACTTGCTTAACCCTTGAAAGATATCTGCCTGCCATTATTCTGTTAAGGGAAGTAAGAACAGTGTTCCACTAGTTAGATCTGGGCATGGTTAAAACTAGGCTTGGCAGTGGTAGAACAGGTTTGGCCTCCTATTTTCTTTTCCTCGTATCCATTTTGTATACGGTCTATAAATAATACCGCTGCGCCTCTGTCAGAGAGGGCACAGAACTGAGTGGGTGATAGGGCATTACGCCCACCTCCACGGAATTGTCATTGTTGGCATCATCCACATGGCTTGAGCTTTTGCTGTGTAAGCATGATGTACAGTGATTATTCTAGCTGCATCATTTCCAGTTTGTGGAAGTTTTGACAAATGCTAAGAAAGGAGAAATGAATCAGGTGCCTTGACGAAAAAAAAAATGCACAGCTAGAGAAAACTGTATGAAGCATAGACAGAACTTCTCCCAGATATCGAAATGTGGAACTCCTTCTCTGTGTCAGTAACTAAGAAGAACCCGAATGAACGCACTAGGAGAACTTTTGCCTTTGTAGTAAAGGTATCTGGAGAGGAATGCGGCACTGGCCCATGGCCAGTAAGGGCTCACTGAACAGGATAAAATTTCAGTTTGGATGTGCGGGAAGTTGCTTGTGTTAGTTAGGAGTTAGATTCTGGTTTGGCGAGTTTAAGGGCAGGGAGTATACCAGCAAGAGACAGGCTTTTCACAGAGTGAAACTGATAAGACTGCCCCAGCCAAACCTCTAGTGCTTGACTCTGAATACTACTTTATCCACTTTTCCTCTAAAGCAAAGTGGTCTTTCGGTATGCCACATACTTCTAATGATGTCTATCTAGTCAGGCTTCTTTTTTTTCATTAAAATACCCTTCTGAGACCCTTTTTATAGTATTGGAATGCGCAACAAGGATTTGAGAATAGTAGGAACCTGCTAATTGAGAATTTTTTTTTTGTTCTCTGCATTTTTCCAGTTCTCGAAAGGGGAAAGAAAAATTAAGAGAGGGGTGAAGACTGAAAGTGAGCGTTCAGGCTAGAGGGTTTGGTTGCTATCAACAACAGGAGGTGCTCGCAGATCCTTCTCCTGCCAGTGTAAAAGGAAAGCAGGAGATGCAATAGGTTTTGAGTCACACAGAGACGTCTCCAGAGCGCAGGTTTACAGCACAGTAAAAGAGAAGCCGCTTGGCCTTCAGAATCACATAAAAAGCAGGTAAGTGTTAAACTTCAGTAAATGTGTTTATTACGGACCATGGGTGGACATAACCATTAGCGTGCAGTGCTCGCCCCTCTGCACTGGGCACAGAAAGTTACATATCACTTTTGACTGTTGAATTGTGAATGGTTAAAAAAAGATGTTTTGTAAAAGGTTTATAATTGTCAGGAATATGATTCTACTTGGATCACCCTTTCTCCATTTCTTCCATGAGTATATAGCAGGCGAACACTATCTACCATATGTTTAAAGGGTACTATGGTGACAACTGGCAGCAGATCATCTTTTCACATTTGGATCTTTAATGTTCTTGTACAATTTTTAGACTTATTATTTTTGGACAAAAAATCTCTGAAAACCAGAAACCTTTTAGAGAAGGATTAATGTGGCATGAGGTTTCTAATACATTTTCAGACGCAGACGGTATAACTGGTCCTTGAGATGTTACATAGATTTGCATCATGACTGTCAATTTTCAATATGTCACGAGCGTGATTCCGAGATGTGAAATGCAGGGTTCCATTTTCAGTACCCAAAAACTGTCCAAGCAAATACAGATGTTGCAATCGTAGCCCAGACCGGAATGGTGCTCCACGCCGTTCTCATAGAAATGGTGCACACTTACATTTACTTTATATAGGATTGGAGCTGCCATGTTTTACAGATTGCCTATACATGATCAATAGTCTAAACCAAAGTTCGCAGACTGACACTTGTTCTTTTAGAGGACGGTAAATCTGTGGCTAACGCTGAAGGAAGGTTCACACGACATGAATTTCATCCAGAAAAGTGGGACAATTTTTTTTCTCACTTGTTATCTGTACACGATCCGTTTTAGCAGCTATTAATAATTTGCAATTTCCTATGTTACAGAATTGCAATATATCCGTAAAAAAAATGGATGCTAGACTTTGGATCAGTAAGGCATCCGATTTTTTTTTTCTCGCACATATAGACTTGAATGGGTGAGTCTAATCCGATTTCCGGGGGCACAATTTTGTTTTCACCCACATATTCGGTCAGTAAAAAAAAAAAAATCTCTCCTCTGCACTGCCCCATTGAATACCATTGGTCCAACTGCTGTCCATTTTTTTAACAGATAGCTCTCGGATCGAAAATACAATTGTGTGCACAAGCCCTTACAATTATTTTTTGGACCTTCATTTGTATTTTAGGCTTCAGTGGGCACACATTAAGGCGGCATACAATTAGCTCCCGCTTTCCATGTCAGAATCTTTTCACACCTGCCTTCTGATATACAGTAGTGATGTTTTTAGAGGACTTTTTCGCTATTGCTGAATTGTATTTAGGTATTTGCAATTACTTTCCTACAACCTTCACTGCCCTTCCTGAGCTCTCATTTACCAGACATATCCTTAAAATTGTCCAGATTCACCCTTATAACCAATACATGTTTTCTACTTCTTATATTACTCCGTTGATTTTTTTTAAACAATGTTTTACATGCCGACATCTAAGATGTCTGAGGTCACTTTGAAAAAAATCCACTCGGTTCACCTGTTTCCATGGGAGAGGTATGAGAAGCTCAGCCGGCAGGTGTAACTGAATTAAAGGGAATTTTCCGTCTGTTTCTTCTGCCCTGTCTTCGCCGTACTTCCTGAACTTTACATGTAAATGACTTGTATGCCACATCATCATCTTATTGTACCCGCTGAAAGGGAAAGGATTTGGCATGTTATGAGTGAATCTAATCATTCGCGAGCGGGGAGCTTACAGGTCTAATACTAGATTTGTCAGACTGGTACTGGTTTGAAAGAAAAAAAAAACATTGTCAATGGAAGTATACAAGATTACTTGTAAAATCGGCCTACTTTCCTGAACAGACATTATTCCGAGAGCTACGAGAGGGATTTATATAGAAATCTCAGTTCTATGGTGCCCTCTACTTGCATAATGTATGATACTAGGCTAGATTATTGCAACATATCTAAGAAAGTATTGATCGCAGGGGTGTATGTATAAGGGTGCAAAGATAGCAATCACTTTCAGGTCCCTTCTATCACATAAACTCGGTCAAATAAATAAGGCAGCAGACTGCGGCGCTAAAACATGCAAACGTGAAACATGAAAATTGAACTGCATTACTGCACTAGAAATATGAAAAAATGAGAGCGTTTAGCGCATAAATTGGCCAATTCATGTGTACCTGGTAGCCACATTAAGGCATCTCTCGTATACCAGGTCCTAAACTTTCCTCGCTGAGAATAAACATCTTCATCTGAATGGGAACCTGTGAATCCTCTTCTTAGACTAAACCTCTCTCTCTCCCCGCGGAGGGGTAATGGACCTGCTGCGATTAAAACACCTGTGGCTAAGAGGTGGGGGAGTGCTCAGTCAGGAGGCTAATGAATACAAATTTAAAAAAACTGACCGTCACATCCAAACATAGACTAAGTTTGAACAGGTGCTGAACTTTATGTGGCACAGTTACATACATTTTATACAATATTTAGTAATCAAAGCATGTCTTTCTGTGCACCCCATTATCTATTTCCCCATGTAAGCAAACATCTTGGGAGAAAATCATAGACATGCGTGTTCCCATTTTCATGTCTGCTTTCTAATACTCTCAAAATGGTGAAAAATTTGGAGTTACGTTCCCATTTGTTGCAGCATATGCTTGTCTGAATGCTTCAAAAGTACAGTATTTAATTCTAGGGACTCCCCTATATTGTGGATATCACTCAGTTTTGTAGACCAGCCATGACCTGGCATCAAACATCAGTTTCAAGCAACAAAAAAGGAATCTGCCTACATGTGGCAACTTTAGGGTTCACTGCTGTAAAAGGAATTTTTCTTAAATGTCCATTTAGTACATTTTGACTGTATAGAGATTGCTTATTAATATAAATCCCCTAGTATTAGCTAAAGATTCCTATCATATGACAAATTTGAAGAACAACACATGTCCCATGAGATCAATACCCTCCTTAAAGTCAGTGGTACACTTTACTGCCATAAGGCTTTAATTTACTAAAAATAAATGCTGCAAAAATCTTGCGTAAAAGCAGCAATTGTGAAATCCTTTTGGGCACTTTCATGGGAGTGATTAAATGAAGAAATCAATGTCTCTTCCATTACAGTTGTATTGTCTATAAGTATGTAGGCATGTATTGTATCATGTACAATGCACGTGATACAATATTGGTGGGACGGGTACAGATTTTTAATTCTTAACTTGTGCAAATTCCATTCTTCCAAATGTGAATGCAGGCCCTTGGCCGTGGCCGAACTCTCTGCCTAGCGACCAGCTGTAGGCGGACTGTGTGCCGATGTATGGGCCTACAGGGTAATGCAAGGGTATTTCTTCTAGAGGTGACTTCCGCAGTAATATAATATTGGATTGAAATTTGGATATGTATGAAGACATGATCCCATAAATTGCACTTGGTGCTGGATTATGGCTGTTCACAACTAGTACTGCGTCATAACACATGTGTATACATGAAACTTAATGTTACTGCATTGATGCAGATTTACCTTCATCTGAAAAACCTCTTAAACTTTCGTTCTCACATTCAAATACACTTGAAAAACTAAAAATTATTTTTCTAATGAGAAAATTCTTCCAACTTTTAGAAATAGTTTTGGTTCTTTGCACATATCAAGACTGCTAGCTAATTACCGTATGTGTTTTCTATAGCTATGAAAAAAAGGATCTCCATTATTTGTACTGTCCAATCTAACACATTTCCATCTTTTAGGTAAAAAAGTACATTGTCAAAATGTCTAGATTCCCGATTGGGATCCACATAGAGCTTAGTAAAACATCTGGACTAATGGGAAATTTAAGAGTCTCAGGAAAGTGATGTTCTGTTGAGGATTTAGTTAATTATAGGGATTAGAAACTTGGAGAGTGGCTACAGCTAGTGGTCGGTGAGACATTAGGGGATAGATGGAACCAAATGAAAGAGATTATAACCACTTCATAAGAGAGAAACAAGTTAGAAAGATCTTTTTTTTTCCATTTTTAAGAAGGACAGGAGTTCCCATTCAACCTTCCTTTGAGGCCCAACTGTGGGACTGACCGAGAATCTGATGAGTACTGGTGCCTTATGACTCTTCATGGATAGATGATGTCAGGGGAGAAAAGGATCTAGGAGTAGTTTGTATGTTTTTTATCCTGTTGTTCCCAAGAACATAAAGGTACCGTCACACTCAGCAACTTTGCAATGAGAACAACGATCCGTGACGTTGCAGTGTCCTGGATAGCGATCTCGTTGTGTTTGACATGCAGCAGCGATCTGGATCCCGCTGTGCCATCGCTGGTCAGAGCTAGAAGTCCAGAACTTTATTTGGTTGTCAGGTCGGCGTGTATCGTCATGTTTGACATCAAAAACGATGCCAGCAACGTTTTACATGGAGCTAACAACCAGCGAGAACGATAAGTGAGTCGCCGTTACGTCACTGGATCGCTCCTGCATCGTTCTGGAGTTGCTGTGTTTGACGTCTCTACAGCGACCTAAACAGCGACGCTCCAGCGATCGGCTCGTTGTCTATATCACTGCAGCGTCGCTGAGTGTGACGGTACCTTAAGTCACCACCAGAAGCGTCTGACAGCATCTTTATCAAAGCTACCCATTGAAAATGCATGAACACTTGGTTGAGCTGGGTGACCATAAGTTTGGAGGAGATAGTGCTAACTCATGTGAATGGTGTCCTTTAATTGGATAGAGTTGTGTTGATTGATGGTGGTAAAGTACTGGAGAGATCAGATAAAGGGTTTTCAGAGGTTAATAATGTTAAAAAAGCAGTGTGACCTGAAATACTGGTTTTGGTGTTTGGGGCTATGGAAGTACAGTAAGGGTACCGTCACACTATACGATTTACCTACGATCACGACCAGCGATATGACCTGGCCGTGATCGTAGGTAAATCGTAGTGTGGTCGCTGGGGAGCTGTCACACAGACAGCTCCCCAGCGACCAACGATGCCGAGGTCCCTGGGTAACCAGGGTAAACATCGGGTAACTAAGCGCAGGACCGCGCTTAGTTACCCGATGTTTACCCTGGTTACAAGCGAAAGCATCGCTGGATCGCATCGCTAGATCGCTAGATCGGTGTCACACACACCGATCTAGCGATGACAGTGGGAGATCCAGCGATGAAAGAAAGTTCTAAACGATCTGCTACGACGTACGATTCTCAGCAGGATCCCTGATCGCTGCTGCGTGTCAGACACAGCGATATCGTAACGATATCGCTGGAACGTCACGAATTGTACCGTCGTAGCGATCGAAATGGTATAGTGTGACGGTACCCTAAGATTTGGGCTCTTGGTGGAATTTTGTACGATTTAAATGATCAAGTTTGGGACAACATTTTCTGTGACCATGATTCCATGAAATAGCATATATTGTGGAGCGCAGACAGAATTGCTATAGTGTGGTTCTTAGGAGCCTTCCTGTCACAAAAGGTTGATGTTCATGCCTAGATATTATGATTGTATGGATGATGCTTTTATGTTTTATGTGGACAGAGATTTTGCTTAAAGAGGTTGTCCAGGACTGAACAACTGATGACCTATCCACGTGTATTTGGGGATCCAACACCCAACACCACCACTGACAGAGTAGGTGTTTGGTGTTAAACCTCCACTTATATCATGTTGATGACCTATCCAATGGATCAATTGTTCAGTTTTACACTACCCTTTTAATGGAGAATTCTAGTTGTTACCACTAGTCTTAACTCAGTATGACTTACCGTATTAAAAACATTCGTACATTCGACACCAGTACACTGGTATATGTGTGTATTTTACTATACTTCAAGTTACATTATGGTTGGGCAACGTTTTGCTCGTTTGCTACTGTGGTGCAATAAATCCCAGCAAATCTAAGGTTAGCAGAGGATATTTAAACATGCTACGCTTGGGCAAATGATAGCTGCCACTAGACACTATGGTGCTTATATCCAATGATTCTTCCCTACAGATAGGGGTTGTCTTTTGAAGAGTGGTTCTGTCCATATGCCCCATATCATTTTCATGGAGAGTTGTCCTGACCCCTCTCTAATGGGTCAGAGCTGAGATTTGCTGATGGACTGCGGTTCTTTCTCTCCGATTAGCTCACACTATGTCTTAAGGCCCATTTAAACAAGCCAATAATCAGAACGATCCTTTGTAGGGCTGCTCGTTCCTCACAATCAGCAACCAAAACCCCCAAGGGACAAACACCCAATGAACAAGCATTAACGACCTTTTTAGAATGTTCATTCATGGACCAGCACTCATTTACCAATCTGGGTCAAGAAGTGTAAACCCGCCATTACTGTAGCTGGAATACTGGACATGTAATACTACAGTTGTATGGGAAGCAGTAACATTCACTATTAATAATAGCCAAGATCATGCATACATGTGTATAGCTCATCTTTCTTGTTTCTGGGATAATCCCCAGAACTGTTTTTTTATTTGTCACTTACATCTAAATGAAAATGGAATCACTTTTGAAATCAGCCATCTTTTAGAATACACAACCTTCAGTGTATACAGCACCAATGTGTCTCCATGGCTACAGACTATGTACAAACCCGGTGTGTTCTGATCATGCAGCTGATGGACCCACTTTACTATAACTTTGATGAATACTATTATTTCACATATTTTTCATTTTTACTTTTAAAAAGAGAAATTCATGGAAAATCATTGCTGGTATCAAGCAGAGCCTGGTATGAGAGGGAAAAATGTAAAAGCTGTGCTGCGGAGACATGGCAGATAAGGTCTTATTGTGGACAATGTCCAAAAACAAAGAAAAAACATTGGTCAGACGTGTTCTTTTACTACACAAATAAAGATCCTATCCCAAAATACCTAATCTACTGCACATGGGGTAAGTGACATAGTGAATCAGAAGAACTATACTGCACTTCTTCTAATTGGACGTATTTACTACCATTATTACATATTGGGATAAGGAATAAAACAAAAACTGTATCTGGTCACTTTCCAAATCAGCACCACGCCTCCATAATTGGTACAGTGTTATTATTTATCAACCCCATTAAAATTAAAAATGTAATGCAAGTGCAACAGGGCTTAAAGGTGTTTTTCGAGACTGTAATATTAATGAGCAGCTGAATAAAGGTGTCAAGCACTGTGTTACATTTATTGTTTACCCATGTACAGTCCCAATGTCAATCAGATTGGGCTGCAGAAACAGGCAAACCACACTTATATACAGGGCAATAATGGAAATGGCAGTCTGACCATTAAAGGGAACCTGTCAGGCGATTTATGCTGACCAAAATATGAGCATCATGAATATATTGTTCTCTGAAATAATCTGGTGTTTTTGAGAAAATATATTTTGATGATATGGCTGGGGGGACTATAAGTGGAAACCAGATGCCTGGGGCTGGCTTTTCCGAGAGCTGCTGCAGGTGATTGACAGGTCTCACCCTATGCACACGCGAGGAAGAGATCTGTCAATCACCTGCTGCGGTGCTCATAGAAGCCGGCCAGGGGCCACGCCAGCCAAGGGCCACGCCAGCCAGGGGCCACGCCGGACTGGTCACTGCTCTTTCTACACTCCCTGGGCAGATCTACTAAGAATATTTATATACCTGGTTGTGTGTGTGTGTGTGAAGAAATTGCAAAAAAAGTGCAATCTCACACTAGTTTTTTGTTTGGCTTTTTTGCTAGGTTCATCAAATGCTAAAACTAAGCTGCCATTATGATTCTCCAGGTCATTATGAGTTCATAGACACCTAACATGTCTAGGTTATTTTTTATCTAAGTGGTGAAAAAAAATTCCAAAGTTTGCTAAAAAAAAAAAAAAATACGATACCCGTAGCGTCTCCAATTTTCGTGATCTGGGGTCAGGTGAGGGCTTATTTTTTGCGTGCCGAGCTGGCGTTTTTAATGATACCATTTTGGTGTAGATACGTTCTTTTGATCGCCCGTTATTGCATTTTAATGTAATGTCGCGGCGACCAAAAAAACAATTTTGGCGTTTTGATATTTTTTCTCGCTACGCCATTTAGCGGTCAGGTTAATCCTTTGTTTTTATTGATAGATCGGGCGATTCTGAATGCGGCGATACCAAATATGTGTATGTTTGATTTTTTTTTTTAATTGTTTTATTTTGATTGGGGCAAAAGGGGGGTGATTTGAACTTTTATGTATTTTTTATTTTTTTTATATTTTTAAACACTTTTTTTTTTAATTTTGGCATGCTTCAATAGCCTCCATAGGAGGCTAGAAGCATGCACTACACGATCGCCTCTGCTACATAGAGATGAAGTACAGATCACCTCTATGTAGCAGAAATGCAGGGTTGCTTTGAACGTCGACCACAGGGTGGCGCTCAAAGCAATCGGCCATCAACAACCATAGAGGTCTCAAAGAGACCTCTGGTTGTTATGGCAATGCACCGCTGACCCCCGATCATGTGACGGGGGTCAGCGGTGCGAGTACTTCCGGCCGCGTGGCCGGGAGCGCTAGTTAAATGCCGCTGTCAGCGCTTGACGGCGGTATTTAACTAGTTAATGGGCGCGGGCGGATCGCGATTCCACTCACGCTCATTGCGCGCACATGTCAGCTGTACAAAACAGCTGACATGTCGCGGCTTTGAGGTGGGCTCACCGCCGGAGCCCACCTCAAAGCAGGGGATCTGCCGCCAGCTGATGTACTATTCCGTCAGCTGGCAGAAAGGGGTTAAACTATCAAATATACAAAAATATAATGTTAAAAAAAAATAACATTAAAAAATGTGGGGAGGATCATACAGAAGAAAGTGACTGTATAATATATCGCAATAGGATGTATGCCATGTATATGAAGAGTTGCAAAAGAATGGAAAGACAAAAATGCGCAATAGGGTCTTATCCACGTTGCCAAGGAAAGAAAGTACCACGAAAATTGCTCACCTGGTTAGGATGAGATAAAGGCGTATAGGCTTACGGCTGCTGCAGATCCACAGGTCTGCGTGGTATTTCCTGATGAAGGGGGCATGAGACCCCTGAAATGCGTTGAATAAAATCACTGTGAATCTACCACATTCTCCTGGAATTTATCCCTGCAGCAGCGTGAAGTTTTAACCACAAATTCCTGTTAAATACAATGTATATGAAGAGGAAATGACCAAGAACTCCAACCTGATGTTCACCTTTATATCCTTTGTATGATATGTTTTCCATAACTTACTGTATGATCCTCCCCACATTTTTTAATGTTAAATGTTTTTAAAGTCATATTTTTGTATGTTCAATCTATATATATATATATATACTACATGGTGGCCCAATTCTAACGTATCGGGTATTCTAGAATATGTAGGTAGTATATAGCACAGGCTATGTACTATATTTCACAGTGACGTAGTATATAACACAACCGACATAGTATATAACAGAGCTACGTAGTATGTAACACAGCGTACGTAGTATATAGCAGAGCTACGTAGTATATAACAGCCACGTAGTGTATTGCACAGGCACGTAGTATATTGGTCAGCCACATACCACATAGTATATAGCAGAGCCACGTAGTATATTGTAGAGCCACGTAGTATATTGCACAGGCACGTAGTATATTGCGCAGCCCACGTAGTATATAACACAGTCATTTAGTGTATTGCACAGCTACGTACTGTATAACGGAGCCCACGCAGTATGTAACACAGCCCACGTAGTATATAGCAATGTGGGCACTATATGTGGGGTTAAAAAAGACTTAAAATAAAAAATAAACATATACTCACCTTCCGAAGGTCCCTCGAAGTCCTGGCGCCTGTGTGCGGTGCACGCGGCAGCTTCCAGTCCCAGGATTGGTATGAGCGCAGGACCTGTGATGATGTCGCGGTCACATGACCGTGACGTCATGGCAGGTCCTTCTCGCATAGCATCCTTGGCACCGGAACCTGCCGCTTGCCCTGCCGAGGACAGCGTGCGACGTCGGAAGGTGAGAATAACCTTTTTTTTTAATTATTATTATTTGTAACATTAGATCTTTTTACTATTGATGCTGCATACGCAGCATCAATAGTAAAAAGTTAGTCACACAGGGTTAATAGCTGCGTTAACGGAGTGCGTTACACTGCGGCATAACGTGGTCCGTTAACGCTGGCATTAACCCTGTGTGAGGGCTGACTGGAGAGGAGTATGGAGCGGGCACTGACTGCGGGGAGGAAGGAGTGGCCATTTTGCCGCTGGACTGCGCCCGTTGCTGATTGGTCGTGGCAATGGTCGTGGGCGTTTTGCCATGACCAATCAGCGACTTGGATTTCCATGACAGACAGAGGCCAAGACCAATGAATATCCATGACAGACAGACAGACAGACGGAAGTGACCCTTAGACAATTATACACAGTACAGACCAAAAGTTTGGACACACCTTCTCATTTAAAGATTTTTCTGTATTTTCATGACTATGCAAACTGTACATTCACACTGAAGGCATCAAAACTATGAATTAACACATGTGGATTTATATACTTAGCAAAAAAGTGTGAAACAACTGAAATTATGTCTTATATTCTAGGTTCTTCAAAGTAGCCACCTTTTGCTTTGATGACTGCTTTGCACACTCTTGGCAATCTCTTGATGAGCTTCAAGAGGTAGTCACCAGGAATGGTCTTCCAACAATCTTGAAGGAGTTCTCAGAGATGCTTAGCCCTTGTTGGCCCTTTTGCCTTCACTCTGCGGTCCAGCTCACCCCAACCATCTATAGAGGCCAGGTCATCTGGCGTAGCACCCCATCACTCTCGTTCTTGGTCAAATAGCCCTTACACAGCCTGGAGGTGTGTTTGGGGTCATTGTCCTGTTGAAAAATAAATGATGGTCCAACTAAACGCAAACCGAATGGAATAGCATGCTGCTGCAAGATGCTGTGGTAGCCATGCTGGTTCAGTATGCCTTCAATTTTGAATAAATCCCCAACAGTGTCACCAGCAAAGCACCCCCACACCATCATACCTCCTCCTCCATGCTTCACGGTGGGAGCCAGGCATATAGAGTCCATCCGTTCACCTTTTCTGCGTCGCACAAAGACACGGTGGTTGGAACCAAAGATCTCAAATTTGGACTCATCAGACCAGCACAGATTTCCACTTGTCTAATGTCCATTCCTTGTGTTCTTTAGCCCAAACAAGTCTCTTCTGCTTGCTGCCTGTCCTTGCAGTGGTTTCCTAGCAGCTGTTTTACCATGAAGGCCTGCTGCACAAAGTCTCCTTTTAACAGTTGTAGAGATGTCTCCGAATAGACAGTTGTAGAGATGTGTCTCCTGCTAGGACTCTGTGTGGCATTGACCTGGTCTTTAATCTGAGCTGCTGTTAACCTGCGATTTCTGAGGCTGGTGACTCGGATAAACTTATTCTCAGAAGCAGAGGTGACTCTTGGTCTTCCTTTCCTGGGACGGTCCTCATGTGAGCCAGTTTTTTTGTAGCGCTTGATGGTTTTTGCCACTGCACTTGGGGACACTTTCAAAGTTTTCCAAATTTTTCGGACAGACTGACCTTCATTTCTTAAAGTAATGATAGCCACTTGTTTTTCTTTACTTAGCTGCTTTTTTCTTGCCATAATACAAATTCTAACAGGATATTCAGTAGGACTATCAGCTGTGTATCCACCAGACTTCTGCACAACACACCTGATGGTCCCAACCCCATTTATAAGGCAAGAAATCCCACTTATTAAACCTGACAGGGCACACCTGTGCAGTGAAAACCATTCCCGGTGACTACCTCTTGAAGCTCATCAAGAGAATGCCAAGAGTGTGCAAAGCAGTCATCAAAGCGAAAGGTGGCTACTTTGAAGAACCTAGAATATAAGACATAATTTCAGTTGTTTTACACTCTTTTGTTAGGTATATAATTCCACATGTGTTAATTCATAGTTTTGATGCCTTCAGTGTGAATGTACAATTTTCATAGTCATGAAAATAGAGAAAAATCTTTAATAAACTACATACATATTCTAGAATACCCGATGCGTTAGAATCGGGTCACCATCTAGTGGTTTAATAAAATTGAAGTTGAATTTATTCTTTGAGTGGCAATTTATCATTTTATAGGTTGTTATAGCTCAATATCCTCTCACTTTTTATGTATATGACTTAATTCTTTGTAGGTGTCTTTCAATGTCAGGATAATATTAAAGAGGTTGTCCACTACTAGGACAACCCCATCTCAATCTGAGTATTTGCTCCCATTAAAATAATAACACCTATACTCCCCTCCTGTGCCAGCGTCATTAAGCGGAGTCAACACTCGTGTTCCCGGGGCTCACGTGAGGTTGTTATGTCATATAAGCCCTGTTTCCATTCAGCGACAGCGTCACCTTTGGACAAATTGAACATCAAGAGGAATCGAGAGCAGTTGCAGCCCGGAATACCTGTTGATATTTATGTCCAAAGACAGGGAGAGTGAAACTGGCGCTGATTGAGCGCAGGGCTCACATATCAAGACAATCTTATGTGAGCCCCGGGAAAGTCAGTGCCGACACGGCTGTAACAGTGCCAGCACTGGAGGTGAGTATAGTATTTTAGTGATGGCAAACATTCAGATTGAGAAGGGGTTTCCTAGTAGTGGACAACCCCTTTAATTGCAGGAGAGACTACCATGTTTAGAATTATGGCCTTATGCCATTGGAGCTGGTACACTGCCTCTTTTCCTGGATTTAGAAAATCCTAATGATCAGCTGCTATTGCTATGAAAAGCTGTGACCAGCTGACATCCGGCTGAATATCAGGCCACAAGGTCAAATAGTAATATGGCAAACATAAAAATTGGGCATTCTTTTTATGATATATGTAATATTTTGTACCCTTCCTTTTATGCTTTATTATACAGGATTACCCTGTGATCATACCTGGTGCTTCGCAGCTACAATGCACTAGTATCGCTAAAACACATGAGAAATGCTTGCTACCTAGTAATTTTTGACATGTGATAACCACATTATCATCTCATTTGTATTCACACATGATTATATACGTTTACAAATAGTGTGACACTGCTTTAGGCCATAACGGTATATATATATATGCACTGCATGTGACGAAACATGCAAACATTTTTGTGCATTGCTAACTTTCTACTGTTGACTTAAGTTAATCAGTCGAGATAAAATAAGCAATGTTATAGATGTCATGTGTTTGGCGTACGAACTTGAGCCTGTGCTTTGTGGTCGGCTTCTTTGTTCACTGAGTCAAAGCAGATACATCTTTAATTTAATCTGTTATCCTTGCTTCATTCTTTTTAGGGTAAAAGGTGTTTTCATTTTCTAACTTGTCTGCCCTATCACCTTTCGGATGCGACTTTATTTACTTTCCCCCTGCTGCTAATTACTGCTGGTGTCAAGCCATACTGCTGTAGTTAAGCCAGTCAGTGAAAGACCAGCTAGGGTTTATCTCTTTGCTGTTTAAGTTCTTTACCCTGCACTTATCTTCTATTTCTATTAGTAAGTAGGCAGCATATTTTCTAACAATACATTCTTAATACTTTATTTCATATTTCATGGTTTGTTTAACTCACTCTGGGATCTCTTTCTATTTCAGCACACTTTCCCTTCTGTAGGTAATTTACACTCTACTCTGCCCTCTGGTTCTTAAGGAGGAACATGAAGCGCTCGATGGCCTTTAGACTGTATAGGCCCAAGTTTTCTAGTCTGTGGTTAGGGCTATCACAGCTCATGCAGTAACCACTAGGGACCAAGGGGTGAAGATCTCTAGTCTGTACAGGAACTGACAGGGTCAGTTGTACTTTATAGTGTATTACCGATTTTCCCGAGTGAGTTGCTACTCTATCATAACAATAGAAGAAGTTGAGCAGATTGACAAAAGATTATTTTAGTTACTGAAAGGGTAACCATACTTTCAAGTAACTTTCCAGACTAAACTGTATGTATACATAAAGAATAACACTATTTATGACCACTATGTGACTCGTATCCGCAATCTTTACCAGTTTTCCCCTCTGCAGCCTCTATCTCCAATTTGAAATCCACTCTGAGCTGGTGAGTGGAAACAGTCTGCTGTCATGCCCCCCATGTGCAGCACATGGATGGATTCTTGCCCTTCATTCCTTTTTTCACACACAGTGCAGAGTAGCAGCAGTATGGAAGATATTACGCAGCAGTAGTGAACATTGTAGATATGAATCCCACTCTGGCGTGAGGTAAAAGACTCGTTAGATCAGGTTAGCTCAGCATGATCTTTCTGTGTCTCTCTCTACTTGTTTCCTCACTGTCACTGTGCTCCTCATTTCTCCATCCCTCTTCCCTCTCCATACAGTATAAATGGGCTGTGTCACACGACATCAGAATGAGCTGGAAGTCCATCAAGCCTGAGCAAGGGGAGTTGAGCTGTTTTTCTTCAGAGAGAATGAAGAGTTTAGGAGTCAGACGGGAACAGTGATGTCCGATAAGTGAGTCAGGAATATTTCTCTGATAGGATACATTGCAAAATGTATTATATTTGCATTATTGATTCATGTAAAGAGTGTCAGCCATACAGTCTCATTAGAAATTCTGCTCATTCTGGGCTTAGTAGTCAAGTGGGTCCTTTCAATCACTGAGTAACACCACTCCCTTGACTTCTAAATCCCGAATATGATGAGATTTCAGTAAATAAAACACATTTCATGCTGAATATTTGTCCACAAACCTATATATAAATAAGTTCAGTTCAGGCTTTACATTACATACATCAGTGGCTTGTGTAGGAGGTGTATGCAGGGACTATATACCTTTGATGTACACTGCATGAACATATCTTCTGCTCACCTGCTCACTATGGTCTTTGTTTCCGTCCCATATGGCTGTCTCCCTCTGTGATACAACCAGGTTGCAGTAGTATCTTGGCAAACACCTCTGACACCATCATTCAAGGCCTTTTAAGGCTGGCTCAGGCAGTCATTTGCTGTCTGAGTATTCAGGAAACATGACACTTTTTTGCATTGAGTTTGGAGGAGT
The DNA here is from genome assembly GCF_032444005.1 of Ranitomeya imitator. Lineage (NCBI taxonomy): Eukaryota > Metazoa > Chordata > Amphibia > Anura > Dendrobatidae > Ranitomeya > Ranitomeya imitator. Next base: position 1,143,331,246 of record NC_091282.1, read on the forward strand.
TGCTTCAGCTTCTACTAGACTTAAAGACACAAAAGAGCATAGTAGCACCAAAAACACTCAGTTTAAACAAATCACAGTAATCCGCAAGTGCTAGTAAAAAGATATACATTTTTTGCAAAAAACGTATCAACCAAATACCCTGTTTTTTTACATCTTTTTACTAGCACTTGCGGATTACTGTGATTTTTTTTTAAACTGAGTGTTTTTGGTTTTACTATGCTCTTTTGTGTCTTCAAGTTTCTTGGTGGTGTGTGAATATTTTCCTACAGACTTGTTCACTGTGCAAGTAGCCCATGTGTTTCTGTTTCTACTAGACTTATTTACAGCGATGTGGCTAATTTACTCAGAGCATTCTGTCTGTTTTCTCACAACCTGCTACAACGTCCCAAGCTTAGATCAGTGAGTCCTCTTGCTATTGTTCTCTGCTATCTGCTTAACATTGTCAGGCTTCAAGTTCCACCTTCATCTCAGCATGAAAGGGAATCTGTCACCAGGTTTTTTCTACCTCATCTGAGAACAGCTTGATGTAGGAAAAAAAGACCCTGATTCCAACTTCGTTTACTGTGTGCCGTAGTTGTGACACAATCAGAGTTTTTAGATGTAGCAAAGCTCAGAAAGCTGCCACTGTCCCCACTACAGTTTTCTTTCTTATACATTGTCTATTGACAGTGAGCTGCTTATCAGTGGAGGGGGTTTGGTCAAACCACATGGCATGAGAGATATAGTCTGGGCAGTGACAATCTCCTGGTGATAAAACATTCATTGTTTGGAAACAACAGCCCACAGCCTAATAAGTGACACATCAGGCTCAGCCCTTACCTCATGCTGCCCCCAGATTACATCCAAAAACTTGCTGACAGATTCCATTTGATGTGCTGTTCACACCTACAACTCTGCTGCAACCAATACCAGAACACATCTCCACTAATTCTTGTGCTGTTCACACCTACAACTCTGTTGCCACAGGCATCCTATAAAGAACTCATCTCTGCAGATACTGATACTGTTTACACATATAACTCTGCTGGTACAGGTGCCTGATAACAAAAATTAATCTCTAGAAATACTAGTGCTGTACTCTGCTATAACTCTGCTGGCTCTAGTGCTTATTGGTTTCTTGTCGTTCGCTGTCCTGCATAACCTACTGTCTTTGCTGTTCCACCTGTCATCTTGTAGCCTCCAGCCCATGCTGTTCAACCTGATCTACTTCACCAGATACCGTATATAGTTTTGCTCACACAAACACAACATGCATGCCCAGCAGAGCCAAATGTTCATATAAAGCCCCTTTCCATATGTAGAGGAATCCATAGCCGTTTTGCCATGATAGTGAAATGATTGAAAACAGTTCTGGCATCAGTTACCTCTAGGCCTCATTGTTTTCACATGAAAAGCAGTTTAATATTTCAGCGAAACTGGTCCTAGAGCAGGGTAAAAAAACATTACATTCAATAGAACTGTATTTTCAACAAACTACATAAATCAATGGTAAATGCAAATTTAAAAAAACTAATTAATATTATCAAGTAAATCTTCTTTCTTAACTTTTGAACCACTTTGTCCCCCATCTTTGCTTCTTGGGCTCGCCAAGAGTGAGGAATAGATTGATTAAAAAAAACAGGCAGAGGGAGACACAGACAGATCATGCTGCACTTCCTAACAAATATTTTACCTTACCCCCTTACCCCACCCACCCGCACATACTTTTCTACATGATGCTCCTGTTGCTCCTCTTTGTGGTATATAAGAAAGAGAAGCAATCCTCCTCTGTGTTGTGTATAGGAAACCTCCTAGCAGTTAATCACCTCCCACCAGCTCAGAGTCAATTGCAAATTGAGAGATGGAGCTTGGAGAGGGGAAAACTGATGAAAATGCAATATACTAGATATATAATGGCAAGAGATAGAGTTTTACACGCAAATGCTAATTCTAAAAATGTACTTGTAAGGAAAGTTACTCTTTCAGCCTTTTCCATCCCATTATGGATGTTGGAGTGGTGAACAAAGTACATAACTTATCGCCAGTTGTGTCCGGGTAGAAAACAATTGGCTGGACATAAGTGATATATGGAAACCAATTGCTTTCAGCAAAACAATTGCCATCTGCCTTGTGAACCACAACAGCGTCTCCTTCCTCCAGGTATGAAGTCTGCAAAGTATCAGCCCCTGAATAATGATGCAAAACTAATAGGATGCAAAGCACCATTAAAATGTAAGAAAAAGATTAGTGTGAAAACCATGTCTGCTCTGGAGGTGCGGCTGCCTCATACTATGGGATTTCCATGATATTTTTAGATATGTTCTTTTCACTCTCAATATGTAATATGCAGAATGCCCAGAGGTCACACAAAATGTGTACATTCATCAAATGTCAGGACACATAGCTAAAACACTGCATCTAGTTCTGTTAATACCAATTTCACGTGTCTTCAGAACAGATCTGTCATATTCTATCCATACTGTAGACAGTCATTATGTGTGAACTTAGGTGTAGTGACATTTTTGAGGTTTTGTCTATTTTCACTCAACACTTCTCATGACATCTATCAACTGCAAGAAAAAAAAGTGCTCAATATGCTGCAAAAAATGGCATTCAACATGTATGATGATTATCAAACTATCGCACCATTAGCTAATAACGTCAGGGTCCAATATTTGTGCCGACTGTAACGATGGCCATGGACAAGACTGTTTTTAATTTTCTGAAATCACCCAGCAAAGTCATGTACATAGTGTCAATGATCCAAAAGAAAGATCAGATCAAATTTCATGTCCGTGTAAATTCCCCAGTGGTGCAAAAGATAGGTCTATTGTTCCCCCAGTGTCGGACTGAGGTCTATCGTTCCTCCAGTGTCGGACTGAAGTCTATCGTTCCTCCAGTGTCTTATTGAGGTTTATCGTTCCTCCAGTGTCTTACTGAGGTCTATCGCTCCTCCAGTGTCAAACTGAGGTCTATCGTTCCTCCAGTGTGGGACTGAGGTCTATCGTTCCTCCAGTGTCTTACTGAGGTCTATCGTTCCTCCAGTGTCAGACTGAGGTCTATCGTTCCTCCAGTGTCGGACTAAGGTCTATCGTTCCTCCAGTGTCGGACCGAGGTCTATCGTTCCTCTAGTGTCTTATTGAGGTCTATCGTTCCTCCAGTGTCTTACTGAGGTCTATCGCTCCTCCAGTGTCAGACTGAGGTCTATCGTTCCTCCAGTGTCGGACTAAGGTCTATCGTTCCTCCAGTGTCGGACTGAGGTCTATCGTTCCTCTAGTGTCTTATTGAGGTCTATCGTTCCTCCAGTGTCTTACTGAGGTCTATCGCTCCTCCAGTGTCAAACTGAGGTCTATCGTTCCTCCAGTGTCAAACTGAGGTCTATCGTTCCTCCAGTGTCTTACTGAGGTCTATCGTTCCCCCAGTGTCAGACTGAGGTCTATCGTTCCTCCAGTGTGGAACTGAGGTCTATCGTTCATACAGTGTCGAACTGAGGTCTATCGTTCCTCCAGTGTCGGACTGAGGTCTATCGTTCTTCCAGTGTCGGACTGAGGTCTGTCGTTCCTCCAGTGTTGGACTGGGGTGCCAAGGGCCCACCAGTAGCCAACTCCAGGGCCCCACTTTTCAACTACATACAAATGTGACTTTATCCTCAATCACAAATATATATAAAATGAACTGGGTTGATTGTTAAATTAATAAGATGCCTTGTCTGTATATAGTGAATCAAGTGTATAGTGCCAAGTACTGCTCATATATGAGGTTCATGACCCACTTTTGCACAGGGGTCCACCGGAGGATTTTCCTGTTCTCCTGTGGGCCAGTCCAAGCCTGAGTTCCTCAATGAGTTGTGCACTACCAGATGTGACTGGCAGCTACTTTGGCTACTGATGTTATTGAACAAAAAGGCAGGTTTCTGTATGATTTATCCAAATGTTCATGGTTTTGAATGAATCAGACAGCATAACAACTAGGCGAACAGTTATCTGATGTCTATGGCCATCTGAAATAACATAAATCTCAGGGATACTTATTATATGTCCCTATATCCATTGCTTACATGGCGTGATGGTCTGTGATGCCTCATTATATTGTGCTTTTTTAGCAATGGTACTGCAAGAACAATACAGTATACAGAAGCATAATGTCTAGCTCCTTAGCACAACATTCTTCAACTTTAATCCTGGCCTGGAGCACCCCCAACAGCTCATCATTTGAAGATTTTGCATAAAAAGGACACCTGTTGCAATTCCAGAGGCCCTGCCAGAAATATAACACCTGTACAAACCCTGGGAAATCCAAAAACCTGGACAAGTTCTTTTAGGTTTGAGTTGCACTTTCTTTAAAGGGTTAATAATAATAGGAAGATTCATAGATAGATTAATAAAGTATAGAGGTCCAGGGGAACTCCTGGAATAGAAAAAAAAAGAACATTTCATGAATAAATTCGTAAATGAAGGGAACCTGACAGCTAATCCATGCTGCCCGGCCTACGAGCGGCGGCATGTATCACACACTGGCTGCATGATTTCAGCGTTCCAGAGTGAAAGCCAGCCGGGGACCATACCGCACAGGTGACAAGTCAAAAAGGCGGGTTCTCAGTGTCTTTTCCCCGCCCACTCCCCTTGAGTGATGGGTCTTTCCATGTTAGTGTATATAGGGTGAGACCTGTAAGTCAGCGGGCAGGGAGAAGCTTCCAGGGATCTGTCTTTTTGATTAGCTAGCAGTCTGCGGTGGCTTTTCAAGTATGATTTTCTGCAACGTTTCACAGTCAAATACATGCCTATTGTCATACAGTCAGTGTCTGATACATGCTGCCATGGATCAGCTGTCAGGCTCCCTTTCCACATTAATTTGATATAGAGAGGCAATCACTATATTACAATAAAATGGCTGACAACTTCTTATAATGATAGAATCCTGTCCTAAAGTGCTTATAGGAGCGGTGCCTGTGAGCATGTGCAGTAGGAAACTCCGCTCCTGTGACCTAAAGACTGCTGGACAGTACATGGTATAGGTTATCTCTAGGTCACAGCAGCGGTGATTCTGACTGCACATGCTTACAAGCACCAAACTTGTCCTAAACTGCTAATAGGACTGGTGCCTGTGAGCATGTGCAGTAGGAACCACAGCTGCTGTGGCCTGGAGACAGCTGGACAGTACATGGTATAGGATATCTCCAGGTCACAGCAGCGGTGATTCTGACTGCACATGCTCACAAGCACCAAACCTGTCCTAAAGTGCTTATAGGAGCGGTGCCTGTGAGCATGTGCAGTAGGAACCACAGCTGCTGTGACCTGGAGACAGCAGGACAGTACATGGTATAGGATATCTCCAGGTCACAGCAGCGGTGATTCTGACTGCACATGCTCACAAGCACCAAACCTGTCCTAAAGTGCTTATAGGAGCGGTGCCTGTGAGCATGTGCAGTAGGAACCACAGCTGCTGTGACCTGGAGACAGCAGGACAGTACATGGTATAGGATATCTCCAGGTCACAGCAGCGGTGATTCTGACTGCACATGCTCACAAGCACCAAACCTGTCCTAAAGTGCTTATAGGAGCGGTGCCTGTGAGCATGTGCAGTAGGAAACTCCGCTCCTGTGACCTAAAGACTGCTGGACAGTACATGGTATAGGTTATCTCCAGGTCACAGCAGCCGTGATTCTGACTGCACATGCTCACAGGCATCAAACCTGTCCTAAGATTCGCGGACAGGCCTATGAATGTACTATCTATGTATGTGATAATATTACGTTGTAAGCCCAGGTAAGACAGTGAGTGTTATTAGTGAACACAATCTATGTAGAGATATCTCCTTCGCTGTGTTGTAGCACGGTATGACAATCATAGGGCCATTAAAACTTGTATTCGGCTCAAGGTAAAGAAAAAAGTTTGGAAAAAAGTCCAACTCATTTCAAATGTGTTTCATGCTCACGCATAAAACTAGTGTGCAGTTCTATAGAGTTAGTAATATAAGCAGCAGGAAATAAATGCATTATGACAAACCGCACCTTCTGCTGATGGTTCATGTCTTGTATCCAGACACATATTGCATAAGATTTCATTCTTTTTCATGGCTTGTATTCCTACACTTCTCTGCTCTGTAGTACTCTTCCGTCTCTGTCGGCAGTAGAGGAGTTAAGGCCTCTGTGTCAAGGTCACCTTGTGAGGAACAATGGTGCTGGCAGTGCAGTTTATTTTATTTAGTTTTGCAATATTGGTCCTCCATCCCACTTTTTTAGCTTACCAAAAATGTATGTGTTGTAAAAATACACAGTGTGTCTTTATGGCGTCAGAGGTAGATTGTTCATTTAACTTCAGCTGAAATGAGAAATTCATTCATAGAAAATACTATTAATCAAATGTGTTGATTTGCACTTTGCCATACTTAGGCCAGGGTCACACGACCATAGATTCTGCCATCTGAGAGAATCAGGTAGATTTTGCTACTGTAATGACACTCTGATCAAACTCTAATGAGTGTCAGCATAGTGTGATCCCATTCACTTGGACGAGAGAATCAGAGCAACCTGAGGAGAAGATGAAGGACAAAATGTCTCCATCTTCTCCATTGTGTCAGAGTGTGAAAATGGGACTGCACTCAGATGTCAACCGAGTGCAGTCCAGTGGTTTCCACGCACTCATTGACTTACATGGCTGAGGGTGATCCGAATATCAGATCAAGCTTGGACATGCTGCGATTTTTTTTCCCCTCGGACTGACTCGGTCCAAAGAAAATTCGGACATGTGCACAACCCCATAGAATTACATAGTAACATAGTAACATAGTTAGTAAGGCCGAAAAAAGACATTTGTCCATCCAGTTCAGCCTATATTCCATCATAATAAATCCCCAGATCTACGTCCTTCTACAGAACCTAATTGTATGATACAATATTGTTCTGCTCCAGGAAGACATCCAGGCCTCTCTTGAACCCCTCGACTGAGTTCGCCATCACCACCTCCTCAGGCAAGCAATTCCAGATTCTCACTGCCCTAACAGTAAAGAATCCTCTTCTATGTTGGTGGAAAAACCTTCTCTCCTCCAGACGCAAAGAATGCCCCCTTGTGCCCGTCACCTTCCTTGGTATAAACAGATCCTCAGCGAGATATTTGTATTGTCCCCTGATATACTTATACATGGTTATTAGATCGCCCCTCAGTCGTCTTTTTTCTAGACTAAATAATCCTAATTTCGCTAATCTATCTGGGTATTGTAGTTTTCCCATCCCCTTTATTAATTTTGTTGCCCTCCTTTGTACTCTCTCTAGTCCCATTATATCCTTCCTGAGCACCGGTGCCCAAAACTGGACACAGTACTCCATGTGCGGTCTAACTAGGGATTTGTACAGAGGCAGTATAATGCTCTCATCATGTGTATCCAGACCTCTTTTAATGCACCCCATGATCCTGTTTGCCTTGGCCGCTGCTGCCTGGCACTGGCTGCTCCAGGTAAGTTTATCATTAACTAGGATCCCCAAGTCCTTCTCCCTATCAGATTTACCCAGTGGCTTCCCGTTCAGTGTGTAATGGTGATATTGATTCCTTCTTCCCATGTGTATAACCTTACATTTATCATTGTTAAACCTCATCTGCCACCTTTCAGCCCAAGTTTCCAACTTATCCAGATCCATCTGTAGCAGAATACTATCTAAATAACATTGGATCACACTCGGACCAATAATATGGTGATGTGAGCGAGCCCGCATAGTGGAAATAAATGAAGGTTGATATGGGACGCTTATTCTGGGATATTCAAAAGGGAAATCCACTGAAAATGACCTAAGTTTAAGAAATCTCTGAGCAGCGCCAAAGGAATTTATGCTCTCTCCATAGAGTTTATTAAGGCTACATGCACCAACAGTGTTCTTGATCTGAGTGCTGTCCAGGGAACTAACAACACTCGGACCAAAGGTATTCAGTAGTTCAGGTGACAGTTTTCATAAGGATCGAATGTCCGCATGGACAAAATTGCAGCATGCGCTAGTCTCTTTCTTTTTTTTTTTTTTTTTCGACGACATATTCAAGCCTACGGGTGCGCAAAAAAAAAATCTGATGCCAAATTAATCAACCTTATTGCATCCGATTTTTATGGATATATTATATTTCTTTAACATAGGAAATTGTATTTGATTTTACAAATTTTATTAACGGCTGATTAATTAAAACAGATGTCATACGAATTATAACACGGAGAATGAACTGTCCTTTTTCCTGATGATTACCTCGTGTGAACTCAGCCTTATGGAAATCACTGATGGGCAAAGTTCTCACCAATGTGACCATCTCACATCTCTCTAGGAAGATCTGGAGGCGCTGCTTGGGCCAGTACAAACCACAGATTAGCATCTTCTCATTCAGCCACTGAAGTCCCTGTGCCAATGCCGTGGGAGTCACCGTCCAGGGGTTTACATTATATTGCCATTTTATTATGGAAGAATGTGTTTGCTATTGTTGGAGGTCTTATTTAATCTCTGTCAGTTACTTATTAGCTGAAATCAAAACTTTAAAAATTTATGTTGTTTATTTTCTTTTTTTATATACCGTATATATTGTGTCACCCTACATGTATGTTACACAGCGCACTGGGGGTCCACGGTTACAACTTAATGGGGGGAATTCATCTAAATTGATTTTCTGGCTTTTATGGGCCAGAATATTATCAGAGTGGAGTTTATTTGGACGAAAGACTAATTTTACAAATTACATCCTGTATCCCCATATTCATAACAACCTGATATAAATAACAAATAAATATATATATAGGCAGTTATGCATATCAATCAGTGAAAATTTGGATGACTTTCCCTGTAACCATAGACCCCCAGTGCGCTGTGTAGCATACATATATATATAGGATAGATATGTCATATGTGATATATGCAAGCATCACATTGCAATGATCTGGCAGTGCGCTCACTAATAATTACCAATAAATACAGGTGACAGGTCTTTTTAGCATACATAACTATGACCCACAGCTTTGATTTTATCTGTGTTTAAGACATAACAAAGACGCATAATAATAGGCGGCAAAAGTTGAACTTTACATTTCTGGGGATTTTTTTACATTGTACAAATTTCAGGAGTCTACAAACTCTTTCTTTGGGCTCATGCAGACGAGCGTATGAATCAGACGTGTGCTATACGATTTTTAATCAGACAGCACACTGACCTATGTTATTCTATAGGGCTGTTCAGAAGAATGTTTTTTTTTTCTTGGTCATAGTGTTTGGGAGAAAAAAAATTTACAGCGCGCAGTACCGTACTTTCATCTGAGTCAAGGATGAGAGTTACACATTCAAGTCTATGGGTGCGAGAAAAAAAACGGATGACACATGGATCAGCCGAGTGGCATCCAATTTTTACAGATGGTTTTCTGTTATAAACCTAGGAAACTATGTGATCATGGACATGTATTAACATAAATACTGATGAGTGAAGCTCGTGCTTTCCTACCCAAGTCTGCCACCAAGAATTTCAGGGTCCCATCCTGGCAAAATATTTGGGCCCCCTTGAGACTCCGCCCAGGCTCCATTCTATTCCCTCACCTACCGTATCCTCACCCATCCTTTGTACAGTCATGGACAAAAATTTTGGGAATGAGACAAATATAAATTTTTCCAAAGTCTACTGCTTCATTTTTTCTCATGGCAATTTGCATATACTCCTGAATGTCAGAGTGATCAGCTTAACAGCAATTACTGTACTTGCAAAGTCAATATTTGCCCAGAAAATAAACTTTAACCCCCAAAACACATTTCAACATCATTGCAGTCCTGCCTTAAAAGGAGCAGCTAACATCGTTTTAGTGATTGATCCATTAACACAGGTGTGGGTGTTGATGAGGACAGGGCTGGCGATCAATCACTCATGATTAAGTAAGAATGACATCACTGGACACTTTAAAAGGAGGCTGGTGCTTGGTATCATTGTTTCTCTTCAGTTAACCATGGTTATCTCTAAAGAAACACGTGCAACCATCATTGCACTGCACAAAAATGGCCTAACAGGGAAGAGTATCGCAGCTACAAAGATTGCACCTCAGTCACCAATCTATCGCATCATCAAGAACTTCAAGGAGAGAGCTTCCATTGTTGTCAAAAAGGCTCCAGGGCGCCCAAGAAAGACCAGCAAGCGCCAGGACCGTATCTTAAAACTATTTCAGCTGCGGGATCGGACTACCAGCAGTGCCGAGCTTGCTCAGGAATGGCAGCAGGCTGGTGTGAGTGCTTCTGCACGCACTGTGAGGCGGAGACTCTTTGAGCAAGGCCTGGTTTCAAGGAGGGCAGCAAAGAAGCCACTTCTCTCCAGAAAAATCATCAGGGACCGACTGATATTCTGCAAAAGGTACAGGGAGTGGACTGCTGAGGACTGGGGCAAAGTCATTTTCTCTGATGAATCCCCTTTTCGATTGTTTGGGACATCTGGAAAACAGCTTATTCGGAGAAGAAGAGGTGAGCGATACCACCAGTCTTGTCTCATGCCAACTGTAAAGCATCCTGAAACCATTCATGTGTGGGGTTGCTTCTCAGTCAAGGGAATCGGCTCACTCACAGTCTTGCCTAAAAACACAGCCATGAATAAAGAATGGTACCAGAATGTCCTCCAAGAGCAACTTCTCCCAACCGTCCAAGAGCAGTTTGGCGCCCAACAATGCCTTTTCCAGCATGATGGAGCACCTTGCCATAAAGCAAAGGTGATAACTAAATGGCTCATGGATCAAAACATAGAGATTTTGGGTCCATGGCCTGGAAACTCCCCAGATCTTAATCCCATTGAGAACTTGTGGTCAATCATCAAGAGATGGGTGGACAAACAAAAACCAACAAATTGTGGCAAAATGCAAGCATTGATTATGCAAGAATGGACTGCTATCAGTCAGGATTTGGTCCAGAAGTTGATTGAGAGCAAGCCAGGGAGAATTGCAGAGGTCTTGAAGAAGAAGGGTCAACACTGCAAATATTGACTTGCTGCATTAACTCATTCTAACTGTCAATATAACCTATTGGTACTCATAATATGATTGCAATTATATTTATGTATGTGATATAAACATCAGACAAACACTAATTAAAACCAGAGGACAGCAGATCATGTGAAAAATATAATTTTGGTGTCATTCTCAAAAATTTTGGCCATGACTGTAGATTGTGAGCCTTCGCGGGCAGGGTCCTCTCTCCTCCTGTACCAGTTGTGACTTGTATTGTTCAAGATTATTGTACTTGTTTTATTATGCATACCCCTCCTCACATGTAAAGCGCCATGGAATAAATGGCGCTATAATAATAAATAATAATAATAATAATTCCAACTCTGAACCGCCCCTTGAACCTTCTGCAGTCCTACTGCCCACTCTTGGAAAAACTCCACTTCTGCGCCACGTCTTCACAAAGGACACATTAACAGTTCCCATAGAATATCATATCACATACATAGCCATCAGCTTTTGTTTTGTCAAAAAGAGTTTATAAGCCGCCATCACAACAAGGTAGACTCTTTTGGCCGGGCCCTACTCTAATCTAACCTATTAAACATTTCTTAAAATATCCAATACTCTTTATACTCTTTTCAGGTATATATATTTTTTTCAAGATAGTGTGTCATATATATTTTTAAAATGACAAATAATGCCACATACAAGAGACAAATAGCGTCAAACTATGGACGGACCACATATTACCACCATATTGTGACAGAATAATACCACATAGAAGGAACAAAATCGCCACACCATGACCAGATCACATATTACCACTACATAGTGACAGAATAATACCACATAGAAGTGACACTATATACAGGAGCTCTGTATATAGTGTCAGTGTACAGGTAATACAGTGATTACCAGTGACATATAGCAGAGCTCTGTACATAGTGTCAGTGCACAGGTAATACAATGATCACCAATGATATTATACACTGGAGCTCTGTACATAGTATACAGTGAATAGTGTCAGTGTACAGGTAACACACTGACTCACCAGTGATGTCTCTAGTTGAAGTCCTTCATCTTCAATTTTCTTCTACATCCAGTGAAGCCCGCCATCACATCTTAGAGCCAGGACTCGTCTCTGCAGAAAATAACACAGTTATCTAGAGCCCCGCTTCCAGAGCACATTCTCCACATTTTCTCTTTCTTCTGCCCTACATAGCTGATTACAGACGTGCACGCACAATTAATACATACTTAGTTATGCAACCCATTATTCCAAATATAAATTGTAATCCACCACTGCATGCCGACTAACTATAGACAGCCACTTTCCCAACGCAAAAAATATATAAATTAATTAGCAGCTGTACTCATTCCCACAATTCAACAGCAGTCATACTCCTGCATCCTCAATGCTCCCTACTCTGTACCTCCCGCTTTCCTATTTCATTATATTTACATGTCCCCGCCACAATTCATTATGTCATGTCCTCTCTCTCTCCCACTACCACCTTATATTCATTATCAGATTCTCTACCCTACTCTCATTTCATCATCATTTGGTCTCTCCCACCCTCAATACAGCATCATTTGCTCTCATCAACCCTCAATGTATCATTATTTTCTCACCCCCTCCCTCAATACATCATCATTTGCTCTTCTTCACCCTCAGATTATTATTATTTGCTACCCCTACCACCAATTCATCATGATTTGCTCTCCCCACCCTCAATTCATCATCATTTACTGTCCCCCATACCCCAGTCTCAATACATTATAATTTACTCCCCCACCCTCAATTCATCATTTACTCCCCCCCCACGCTCAAGTCATCACTATTTTCTGTTCCCCACCCCTCACCTTCAATACATAATTTGCTGTCCCACCCCCAATTCATCATGATTTACTCCCCCACCCTCAATTCATCATTATTTACTCTCCCCCATGCTCAAGTCATCACCATTTTCTGTTCCCCACCCCCACCTTCAATACATAATTTGCTGTCCCATGTCCCCCACCCTCAATTTACAGTTTGCTGTTACCCACTGTTACAGAACCCCCCAGCACCAAGAATGTTATGCAGTATATGTATGTAAAATAGTTTCCATGTGAAATGCATCAGTCCACAGGTTGCGCCCCTGGACAAGGTATTCTCTTTCTGACCTCCCCCCACCTTTGTAATTCCCACAGTAAATAGCGGCAGGCTCCGGCCCCCTGCGGCTATTGTAATGTATGTCTGGCCAGCTGTTTTCCTATTGGCCTGTCCTTTGTATCTGTGTTATATATTCTGTGTGCTGAAAATAAAGTGTGTTCTTTTAGACTGGAAATACATGGGGTAGTAGTCAGCTTTTATATGCTCTCACGTAACCAAGGAATTCCAGCCAGCGTCATTCATTCAGAATCCAGCGTGGACCTCCTGAAACACGGGGTAGTACTGAAAGAGGTACCCCACATTGGTAGACTTTGTTACACCCACCTCAATACATCTTAATTTGCTGTCCCCCACCCTCAATTCATCATCATTTGCTGTCCATCCTCCACCCTCAAAACATCTTAATTTGCTCTCTCCCATCCTCCACCCCAATATATAAAATTTTCTGTCTCCTGTCACCCACCCTCAATATATAATTTGCTGTCCCCCACCCTCAGTACATTATCATTTGCTGTTCCCCGTCCCCCACCTTCAATTCATCATCATTTGCTCCCCACACTAATTTAATTCATTTTATTTAAAAAAATAAAAAATAAAAAAAGTTTTTCATACTTTCCTCTCATACGATCCCCTGCAGCTCCACTTCTGGACTGGCACGCGTACATGCCGTCGCCGTCACTTATTTCTGTGATGCTTCGCCAATGTGTCACAGAGGTGGTGGAGGGATCTCCCTTGGAGCTGTGCTGCTGTTCTGTAGAACTCCAGGAAAGATCTCAGCTCAGAAATGTGCACTGCTGATGGCGGCGTGCAGGCGCACATTGCATTATTATACCCCGGGGCCTGGTGAGCAGAAGCAAAAGAGGGGGGAAGGGAGGCCAGACTAGGTCCCCCATCTTTGGTTCTGCTTACCAAGTTCCATAAAACAGTAAAGGCAGTAATGCCCTTATGGTGGCAATGTTCCTACATAATTCACAGCTATATTGCCATGTATATGGCTGCCCAAAAGACTTGCACTGTGTAAATTAAACTTGTCTTCTGTTTGTAATTACATAAATCGGTGGTAATCTATCATGCATCACTTTGCAGCGATCTCTACTCCTCTCTGGACTCAGTATAATGAACTATTAAACTATGAATGCAAGTGACGTCACCATTTACATTCTGAGAGCAACCGTTGTTTTTACGAGAAATTCAATCCATTAAACTCTTAATGGAATAAGAATCATAGAGGCATAGAAATCCTATAGCATATACAGTGGGGAAAAAAGTATTTAGTCAGCCACCAACTGTGCATGTTCTCCCACTTAAAAAGATGAGAGAGGCCTGTAATTGACATCATAGGTAGACCATAACTATGAGAGTCAAAATGAGAAAACAAATCCAGAAAATCACCTTGTCTGATTTGGCAAGATTTATTTTGCAAATTATGGAGGAAAATAAGTATTTGTAAGTACTAATATTTATAAATCCTAAAAACATGCAATATTTCTAGCTCTCACAGACCTGTAACTTCTTCTTTAAGAGGCTCCTCTGTCCTCCACTCATTACCTGTAATAATGGCACCTGTTTGAACTTATTATCAGTATAAAAGACACCTGTCCACATCCTCATACAGTCACACTCCAAACTCCTCTCTGGTGAATACCAAAGAGCTGTCGAAGGACACCAGAAACAAAATTGTAGCCTTGCACCAGGCTGGGAAGACTGAATCTGCAATAGGCAAGCAGCTTGGTGTGATGAAATCAACTAAGGGAGCAATAATAAGAAAATGTAAGACTTACAAGACCACTGATAATCTACCTTGATCTGGGGCTCCACGCAAGATCTGAACCCATGGGGTCAAAATGATCACAAGAACGGTGAGCAAAAATCCCAGAACCACATGGGAGGACCCAGTGAATGACCTGCATAGAGCTGGGACCGCCGTAACAAAGGCTACCATCAGTAAAACACTACGCCTCCAGGGACTCAGATCCTGCAGTGCCAGACATGTCCCCCTTCTTAAACCAGTACATGTCCAGGCCCATCTGAAGTTTGCTAGAGTTTTGGATTATCCAGAAGAGTATTGGGAGAATGTCATATGGTCTGATGAAACCAAAGTAGAAACAAAACGCGTCGTGATTGGAAGAGACAGAATGCTGAGTTACATCCAAAGAACACAATACCTACTGTGAAGCATGAGGGTGTCAACATCATGCTTTGTCTGCAAAGGGACCAGGATGACTGATCCGTGTACATGAAAGAATGAATGGAGCCATGTGTCATGAGATTTTAAGTGCAATCCTCCTTCCATCAGCAAGGGCATTGAAGATAAAACGTGGATGGGTCTTTCAGCATCATAATGATCCCAAGCACACTGCCAGGGCGACGAAGGAGTGGCTTCGTAAGAAGCATATGAAGGCCCTGGAGTGGCGTAGCCAGTCTCCAGATCTCTACCCCATAAAAAACCTTTTAGCAACAAAATATCCAACAAAAGAAAATCTGATGCAGAAGGAAGGCGATTTAAAGAAAAATTGAAAAGAAAATATACAGTATGTTTGTGCTTCAAGGAGAAAAAAACGGTATATATTCTGTGAATTAAAAATATACAATAACATGTATATCAACCAAGAAATCTAGTTGAAGGACATTTTCACCATACATTTGAATGCTTGCATTTAGTTTTGTGTATGTTAATATTTTCAGAACTTGATCAATGGATGGTGTGTGATAAGGAGTCTTAAAGTAATGTTATGACTTACAATTACAATGGTGTCTTTGAGGGCTACCATAATGCTGATTTGGCCATTGGTGAAAAGGAGTTTCCCATCCCTGTATAAAACTTCAAGGAATATATACTCGAAATGGAGAATGTTGTGTCATTCATGCCTCCTTCAAGTCAAATCTATTCATCGAAGCAGAATGTCCTTTTAAATGAGAGCGGGACCAGAAATGAACTCATCAGAAATGAAATGTTTGCTGTGGGAAAACCCACTTGACAATTATCAGGCAGCATGAATATCTTTTTGTTTTGCCATTTCTTTAATAGCTAGCTTCTGAGTACACCTAGACCTTGCCAAGATCAGGGGCATCTTCTCAGTATCCTACCAGACACAATGTGAGCTTTGTGTTCTTAAGACAGGAGGGTTCAGTGACACAGAGAAGTCAATGGAGCGCTAAGATCTCCTTTTAACCCTTCACTGTTCCACCTGAAACTTGCATGATTTCCGAGAAGCTGGCCAATGTATTTCACTTCTCGTCTCCTACCACCCAAGTGACCCCATTTAGATTCAATCTAAGGAATGTGCAGTGAGAAATAATTCATGAGTTATGAGAACATTGGCATAACGTCATGTTGCAGCATTAAGATATTTCATTAAGACAATATTACAATGACTGAACTAATGACAGGTCTTAGGGTTTTCTAACAACTTCAAGTTAAAATCATGGGAGTAACTATAAAAGTAACAAAAATCCCTTTCATGGAAGTAAATTATTGAAATCAGGGTCAAAGAGGAAGTGCCTCCGGAATATGAAGCCACTCTGAAAGCTAATAATAATAATAATAAATAATTTTATTGATATTATGCCAAATATGTACTGTATGTATAATATGTATAAAATTGTAGTGGCTGGTGAAAGTATTCACCCCCCTGGCCTTTTACCTAAGTTTTTATATTGCAACCTGTGTTTAAACGATTTTGTAATCTGACTTGCGCGTGATGCATCACCACTAAATAGTCTACATTGGTGAAATTAAGTGAGAAAAATATAGGCAAAATGTTAGTTTATGGGATAAAAGAAATAAAAAATGGCATGTGCATATGTATTCACCCCTTTTGCGTGAAGCCTCTAAAAAGTTATGATGCAAGCAATTACTTTCAAAACTCTCAGGCTGGGGAAGGTGGGCATTAATCAGAGAGGTAGCACAGAGACCAAAAATATAACCCTGAAGGAGCTGCAGAGATCCCAAGAGGAGACTGGAGTATCTGCCAAACAACCACAATAAGCCGTACACTCCATAGAGGTGGCCTTTATAAAAGAACGGGAAAAAAAAGCCTATACTTACACACTAAAATTGTAAGGCTTGTTTTTAGTTTGCTAAAAGACATGTTGGAGACTCCCCAAATGTATGAATGAAGATGCTGTGGTCAGATGAGACCAAAACTTAACTTTTTTGTCACCAAGATACACGCTTTGTCTGTCTCCAAACCAAACAGCTCATCACCTAAAGAACACCATACCCATAGTGAAACATGGTGGTGTCAACATCATGTTGTAGCGATGCTTTTTGGCTGCACAGACAGGGAAAATAGTCCAAGTCGACGGGAAGATGGAAGGTGCGAAATACAGTGATATTCTTGTGCAAAACTTGTTTCACTCTGTCAGTGATTTGAGAATGGAACTGAGTTTCACCATACAACAAGACAATTACCCAAAGCATACTGCTAAAACAACACTCCAGTGGTTTAAGGGGAAACGTATAAATATTTTGGTGTGGCCTAGTCAAAGCCCAGACCTCAATTGCGAATCTGTCCTCAGACTTGAAGACTGCTGTTCACCAGAGGAAACCATTTACCCTGAAGGATCTGGAGCAGTTTTGTCTTGGCTGAGCAAATACCCCAGTGGCAAGATGTGGAAAACTCATAGAGACTTAGGGTACCGTCACACTATACGATTTACCTACGATCACGACCAGCGATATGACCTGGCCGTGATCGTAGGTAAATCGTAGTGTGGTCGCTGAGGAGCTGTCACACAGACCGCTCTCCAGCGACCAAGATGCCGAGGTCCCTGGGTAACCAGGGTAAACATCGGGTAACTAAGCGCAGGACCGCGCTTAGTTACCCGATGTTTACCCTGGTTACAAGCGTTAAACTAAAAAAAAACAAACAGCACATACTTACATTCTGGTGTCCGTCAGGTCCCTTGCAGTCTGGTTCCCGCACTCACTGACTGCCGGCCGTAAAGTGAAAGTGAAAGCACAGCCGCTGTGCTCTGCTTTCACTTTACGGCCGGCAGTCACAGTGCTGGAAGCAGACTGCAAGGGACCTGACGGACACCAGAATGTAAGTATGTGCTGTTTGTTTTTTTTTAGTTTAACGCTTGTAACCAGGGTAAACATCGGGTAACTAAGCGCGGTCCTGCGCTTAGTTACCCGATGTTTACCCTGGTTACAAGCGAACGCATCGCTAGATCGCATCGCTAGATCGGTGTCACACACACCGATCTAGCGATGACAGCGGGAGATCCAGCGATGAAAGAAAGTTCTAAACGATCTGCTACGACGTACGATTCTCAGCAGGATCCCTGATCGCTGCTGCGTGTCAGACACAGCGATATCGTAACGATATCGCTGGAACGTCACGAATCGTACCGTCGTAGCGATCGAAATGTTATAGTGTGACGGTACCCTTATACAAACTGACTTGCAGATGTAATTGTAGCAAAACGAGGCTCTACAAAGTACTGACTTTAGGGGGGTGAATAGTTATGCATACTGAAATTTTCAGTTATTTTGTCCTATTTGCTGCTTGATTCGCATTAAAGAGAAAACCAAATATTCATAGTTGTATGAATGTTTTTTATATGAACTGATGCAAACAGTAAAAAAAAACCCACTAAGGAATCAGTGTCAAAATCAACACTGAAACAACGCTGCAAATCCACTTGATACAAACTTCCAATTAATTTTAGTGGACAAACTATTCTTTAGTGTTAAATGTCATATATTTTTACATGCATATTTTTCTACAGGGACTTCTCATTACATTTATCATGGCAATCAAAGTTGGACAAAAATGATCAATACTCTGATATTGCTTGGAGTGAACACTACACTTGTGCAAGCACAGGTAGGGCAGTATAGGGCTACATAAAACATCATGAAGGATACCATCCACTGCTCTGAAATTCAGCTTTTATTGATATGCAAATTAGGTTTGCAATTGCATTGGTGGCTGCATCAAAGCACTTGCAGCCCCTTTCCTTTTCCCTGCTTACACCGCCCTCATAATTGTTAATTGACAGCAAAAACAGAGCTGCATCTTGTCACCTCTGTACTCCACTGTCAATCAAGAAGTTGGGGTCCACACCAGCATTGAGAAGCAAACAGAAACCATAGATTATAAGTGTACTGAAACTAATGCACTTGTGAGTCTAATTTACAGATCAATAAAAGATGATTTTCAGAGCAGAAAATGTGCAAATCGTCTCTTCAGAGAGGAAGAGGACTTGAATTCTAGTGCCACCTATCGGAGCATATAAGACGTTTAAGTCTCCACATGCTGGCGTGCCAGTCCAGGCATGTCACTCTCGACAAGGAGAAACCTTAACCCTTAGATCCCAATCTTACCCTCTCACCCAACCAAATCAGATCTCATACTTTGTACTGACGAGGGGCAATACCCCGAAACACTGTTTGCAAACGGAGATTCTGATTTGGCTTTTATCCTAAGTCATATTGCAAGGCTTGTTCAAGGGTCGATATTGACTTGTAGGATCGCTATTTCCAATAGATGGCACTAGAGTTCAAGTGTCCTTCCTCTCTGAAGAGATAATTTGCATATTTAATTTTCCAGAGGATCATGCAAGGCTTTTAAGTCTCCTCACACTGGCATGCTAGACCTGGTATGTCACACTCCACACTGAGAAACCTTAGTCACAGAAAATTGAAATGGTGCTGCAATTCGGAAGGAGACAGTAGGTTGGGGGAGGGAGGTTGCAGCAGCTCTGGTGGTGGTGAGGTGACAGCGGGGTCAGTGCAGGCTGTGAGCTTTCTTGAAGAGATTGGTTTTCAAGTTCCATCTTATAGTTCTGAATGTGGTGGTTAATCAGACGTGTTGGGGCACTGAGTTCCAGGAGATGGGGAATAGCTAGGAGAAGTCTTGGGGGTGATTGAGTGAGGAACGTATGGGTATGGAGAAGAGAAGTAGGTTTTGCAAGGAACAGAGAGTACGTGTGGGAAGGTATCGGGAGATTAGTTTGAAGATAAGGAAGAGACAGATTATGGACAGTTTTGTAGGTCAGTGTCAGATTGAACTGGATACATTGGGGAGTTGGGAGCCAATGAAGGGATTTCCAAAGAGGAAAAATGGAGGAGTAGAGAGAAGAGGTGGATTAGTCGGGCAGTAGAGTTAATGATGGACTGCAGAGGTGTGAGTGTTAGAAATGAGGAGACAGAAGAGGATATTGCAATATTCAAGGCAGGAGGTGATGAGGTCATTACTGACAGGTTCCCTTTAAAAAGGCTTGGACATACCCTTAAAGGTAAACTGAATTCTATTTGTACCACTGGCTCGCTCTTCTTACCTGCATCTCAAAAACATTTCTAGAATTCGCCCTTTTCTTACTTTCGACTCTGCAAAAACTCTTACTGTTTCACTTATTCATTCTCGTCTGGACTATTGTAACTCTCTACTAATCGGCCTCCCTCTTACCAAACTCTCCCCGCTCCAATCTGTCCTGAATGCTGCTGCCAGGATCATATTCCTCACCAACCGTTACACCGATGCCTCTACCTTGTGCCAGTCATTACACTGGTTACCCATCCACTCAAGAATCCAGTACAAAACTACTACCCTCATCCACAAAGCACTCCATGGCTCAGCACCACCCTACATCTCCTCTCTGGTCTCAGTCTACCACCCTACCCGTGCCCTCCGCTCCGCTGATGACCTCAGGTTAGCATCCTCAATAATCAGAACCTCCCACTCCCGTCTCCAAGACTTTACACGTGCTGCGCCGATTCTTTGGAATGCACTACCTAGGATAATACGATTAATCCCCAATCCCCACAGTTTTAAGCGTGCCCTAAAAACTCATTTGTTCAGACTGGCCTACCGCCTCAATGCATTAACCTAACGATCCCTGTGTGGCCTATATTAAAAAAAAAAAAAAAAATTAATTAACTGGTTCATGCAGCTTTACATGAACACCCAAGCCTTACACTATGGCTGGTCCGAATAACTATAGCAATTGTTACCATCCACCTCTCGTGTCTCCCCTTTTCCTCATAGTTTGTAAGCTTACGAGCAGGGCCCTCACTCCTCTTGGTATCTGTTTTGAACTGTATTTCTGTTATGCTGTAATGTCTATTGTATGTACAAGTCCCCTCTATAATTTGTAAAGCGCTGCGGAATATGTTGGCGCTATATAAATAAAAATTATTATTATTATTATATTACCAGTACTTTATTGTAGAAGAAAAAGGGTTGGGGGCAGGGGAAGATCGGCTCACCAAGTATGGAGACAATACCTCAGTCAGTATGCGGTGCACAGAAACTCCAGACCGGCTCTTGAGCAGAGATAACAGCACCAAAGACCTGCGTCCTTCCACCCCCTGCTCCCTTTTTTCCATTTTTTTGGTCATGTGTATATTCTTATAATTTTCCTCTTAAAATGTCGCAGTTAAAGGTCAAGTTTTAATCTTTTTACCTATTTGCTGTGGATGGTGGATTTTTCTTTGTTGCTGTTAGTACTTTATTGTACTGGAGTCCAGTAATGGTTCCCTTATAGAGCTCTATGCAGGGTTGGACTGACCACCTTAATGACTTAAATGTCCATACAGTAATGGGGCCCATAAATATCAGAGCCTTTAAGGTCCAGCAAAAAAAAAAAACACAGTATAGAAAGTAAAAAGTAAATCCGATGACTCTATGGTTGCTAACAGTGTATGTCTGCATTTTCTGAAAAACTAAGCCTCAGGCCATTTCACAGAATATTTCTGCTTTGCGTCTTGAAATAGGTGAAATCCACCACAATTTTGGTAGCAGATTTGCCTCTGTGAAGAAGTCCAAGGGTTTGCATATACAGTATTTAATTTGAGGTAACAGCCCATGGAGGAAAAAAAAACAGATTTATATAAGGAGATATAATTCTTTAAAAAAAAAGTTCTACCATTTTAAAAGTGGTCACTTTGAGGCACCGTGCACAAGACAAGGATTAGTGACCAAAAACTTTGCTTTAATTTTTTTCCTCTTTGCTAATTTCATAGTTGAATCAGACTTTTAGAGGAGTGCAACAACTGACAAGCAAAATAACACATAAATCCGACACTTCTAATCCCCAGTACATTGGATTACATGATTCTGCCTTACCTAAGAGAGCAAATTCCAGGATAGATTCCCTTTAAAGAATTTGCGTTGTGTTGTCACACTTCCTTATAAGATCACACCTATTCTTGGGATTTTTCATTGTAGGTGTGAAATATAGTCGTTTCTCTATATTATCCCTTTTGTCGAGATGAAATCTATATTATAATGCCCCGTGAGAAAATAAACAAATAAATGAAAAGGATAAATTTCTAGCTCTCTATCAATTTACAGTCCCTCCTACCCGCACAATAAGAATCTGTGGATTTGAGAATTTGTGCACAAAAGTTAATCTAATGCTATTTTTTGTTGATGTATTAGGGATTTTAATGGATTGAAAATATTTTTATAGCTTCTTTTTTCAGGTGTGAAATACCAATCACATTAAATAACATTCTCCTCCTCTATCGTTCTGTGTGTGTAAGGCATCATACACATGGTTGGTGTACTATGATGCCATAGGTGCTCGATTTCCCACCATATAGTGTCTTCATATTGCATCTAATAGATATTTCTCCTAAAAAACAATATTTAGAAGGAAAAATAGCATTCTATTGTAGCTTGCAATGGACCATGGTTTGACTTTTTATACCTTCTCAGTCATATCAAGGAACAGCAGCATGCTATATACTTTTTGGAAGCCCTATTACAGTTTAAAGGGGTGGTCCGAAACTAACATTTATTTTAATCCGAAATGTCTGTCTGTTTAATGTAATATTATAATCTCTTTTCTAATATACTTTAATTAAAAAGTCCTTATCGATCCCTCACTACGCTATTTAATTCTGTTTTTTTTTTTTTTTACAAGCTTACTATTTGGTGATTCATTTGAGAATCCCATTGCATGCTGAGATACTCAGAAGAGTCTTCATCAGGGGAAGAGGCTGCAGTCACTGCTGCAGCTTTTATCCCTAGCCTGAAATGGATCATCATCAGTGACAACCATTTCAGGGGCTGGACTAGTCCCTGCTCTACTGAGCATGGTCAGTTGTCAGTTCTGACGGATGAAAAGTGACAGTGCAGTGTCGTCATTTACAATGGTGGCACTGGTCTCTGATTTCTGGGTTTTCTCCTTACCATGCATACTGACAGTGCGCTCTCTTGCATGCTTGTTGCTTCTCATTACAGCCGGAGAGGGAGCGCACTGTCACTGTGCACTGAGAAGAATATTGCACAGCGACAAGATCCCACTGAGCATACGTCAGAACTGACATCCAATGTATGCTCAGTAGAGCAGGGACTAGCCTATTTCCAGAAACAGATGTCACTGACGATTCTTAGTTTCAGGCTGGTGCATAAGCTGCGGCAGTGACCACAGTCTTTGCCCCCTGATGATCACTTGTCTGAGGATCCCAGCATGCACTGGGATACTCAAGCAAAGCATCACCAAACAGGAAATAGGTAAACAAAATAAAGAAGTTAGATACCGTAGTGAGTCAATGATAAGGACTTTTTCATCGAAGTATATTAAGAAAAAATTTAATTATGACATTAAATAGACAGACATTTAGGAACAAGGTAAATGCATTTTTTTCATATATGTGTTTGGTACAGTGTTTCAACTGTGATCTTTTTTGTATGCAAAACAAAGATTGCAATGATGTATTCATGTGCTGTCCATGATTTTCAAAGACCCATAGACTCGTATAGGTTCCATTGATCCATGACTCAGATCAAAAATGAAGATCTCCACTATTTTATGTGTACATGCCCATCTGCAAAAAATCATGCATATGTAAATAGCACCATAGACTATAGTGGGTATGTATTCTATCTATGAAAAACATGGACAGAACACTTATGGTATAAACAGAAATTTGAATGAAATAATAGATCTTGGAGATTGCACAGAGCTGTAAAATGGACATGAGTATATTACCTAAAGCTTCTATATGCCGCTGTAGGAAATCATTGGCTGGATTACAGTAGGACATCCTCTAATAATAATAATAATAATCTTTATTTATATAGCGCCAACATATTCCGCAGCGCTTTACAGTTTAACAGTTTCAAACACAAAAGTCATAAGTAACAACGTTAACAATACAATAATTAAAGCAAAATAAGCCGCGCCTGCTCCTCTACTTCTGTGGGTGCCGTTATAAGGAGATGGACATGCTGCCCATATTCCCCCTTGAAGACATGTGTGTTGTTGTGATGTGATGCATTATAAATTTTGCCTGTTTAATGTTTTGCATTATCATGTGATGAAGCTGTGTTCTGACCTGCAACAGACATTGAGTAGGCATTGATAGAGTTAATAGTTGGGACTAGCCCAGAGAGGGAAGGGCTATGTAGCAAGATCAGAGAGGACTTCCTGGTAGTGAGTCAGGCATGGCCTAGCTTACAGCTAGAGCAGACCTTTGGTCTGAGTACTGAGCAGAGCCGCAAGAGTTTGGTGTTCCCAAATTGAGTGGAGACCGAGGCATTGGATAGCGAGTTCCAGAGTAGAGAAAGAAGTGACGGAAGGACAGAGTGATGCACTGGGGATGGGTCCTGAGACTGGGCAGTACAACACAGAGAGGTAAAGGGGCAGGATGAAACCAAGGACGTGAGGCGAAGAGAGTGCCTGGGGTGGGAATTCCAAGGCGTCAAAAACAGAAAAGCTAAGTACCGGCCATATTATATATACCGGCTGGAGGACGCGGAATATGAGTTGAGAAGATGACTTTCACTGGACTGCAATATTGTGCTGAGGAGTGGTAAAAATTTAGCACTGCGTGAGGCAGAAATGAGTTATGGAGAATGTATGTGAAGATGTTGAAGATGCTCCATGTGTTAAATGAAACATTTGTAAATTATTGCACCAACTATCTACTGTAAATAGTTCCAACCAAGATGCTGTATAGAAATAGACTGTTTGTTGTTGATTGGGAAGTCACTGGCATCATGCCGCCTGCAAGGGCATACTGCCCCCATAGCACAAGTCCACACACCGCCGTAATATATATATATATATATATACATATATATACAGTGGGGCAAAAAAGTATTTAGTCAGTCAGCAATAGTGCAAGTTCCACCACTTAAAAAGATGAGAGGCGTCTGTAATTTACATCATAGGTAGACCTCAACTATGGGAGACAAACTGAGAAAAAAAAATCCAGAAAATCACATTGTCTGTTTTTTTAACAATTTATTTGCATATTATGGTGGAAAATAAGTATTTGGTCAGAAACAAAATTTCATCTCAATACTTTGTAATATATCCTTTGTTGGCAATGACAGAGGTCAAACGTTTTCTGTAAGTCTTCACAAGGTTGCCACACACTGTTGTTGGTATGTTGGCCCATTCCTCCATGCAGATCTCCTCTAGAGCAGTGATGTTTTTGGCTTTTCGCTTGGCAACACGGACTTTCAACTCCCTCCAAAGGTTTTCTATAGGGTTGAGATCTGGAGACTGGCTAGGCCACTCCAGGACCTTGAAATGCTTCTTACGAAGCCACTCCTTCGTTGCCCTGGCGGTGTGCTTTGGATCATTGTCATGTTGAAAGACCCAGCCACGCTTCATCTTCAATGCCCTTGCTGATGGAAGGAGGTTTGCACTCAAAATCTCACGATACATGGCCCCATTCATTCTTTCATGTACCCGGATCAGTCGTCTGGGCCCCTTGGCAGAGAAACAGCCCCAAAGCATGATGTTTCCACCACCATGCTTTACAGTAGGTATGGTGTTTGATGGATGCAACTCAGTATTCTTTTTCCTCCAAACACGACAAGTTGTGTTTCTACCAAACAGTTCCAGTTTGGTTTCATCAGACGATAGGACATTCTCCCAAAACTCCTCTGGATCATCCAAATGCTCTCTAGCAAACTTCAGACGGGCCCAGACATGTACTGGCTTAAGCAGTGGGACACGTCTGGCACTGCAGGATCTGAGTCCATGGTGGCGTAGTGTGTTACTTATGGTAGGCCTTGTTACATTGGTCCCAGCTCTCTGCAGTTCATTCACTAGGTCCCCCCACGTGGTTCTGGGATTTTTGCTCACCGTTCTTGTGATCATTCTGACCCCACGGGGAGGGATTTTGCGTGGAGCCCCAGATCGAGGGAGATTATCAGTGGTCTTGTATGTCTTCCATTTTCTAATTATTGCTCCCACTGTTGATTTCTTCACTCCAAGCTGGTTGGCTATTGCAGATTCAGTCTTCCCAGCCTGGTGCAGGGCTACAATTTTGTTTCTGGTGTCCTTTGACAGCTCTTTGGTCTTCACCATAGTGGAGTTTTGAGTCAGACTGTTTGAGGGTGTGCACAGGTGTCTTTTTATACTGATAACAAGTTTAAACAGGTGCCATTACTACAGGTAATGAGTGGAGGAAAGAGGAGACTCTTAAAGAAGAAGTTACAGGTCTGTGAGAGCCAGAAATCTTGATTGTTTGTTTCTGACCAAATACTTATTTTCCACCATAATATGCAAATAAATTGTTAAAAAAACAGACAATGTGATTTTCTGGATTTTTTTTTCTCAGTTTGTCTCCCATAGTTGAGGTCTACCTATGATGTAAATTACAGACGCCTCTCATCTTTTTAAGTGGTGGAACTTGCACTATTGCTGACTGACTAAATACTTTTTTGCCCCACTGTATATATATATATATATATGTATATTTTGACCCATCTTCTTCCCACTTCTTCTCTCCTATTTCTCATTCTGTCCCATACAGAAATGTTATTCACCTTCTGATGAAGTATGCTGTAGGGGTAATGTGCAGGTGAATACCAATTTATAACGGTTTAGCAAGCTAACTGGAGCAGCGCCTATAGGGAGAAAATGAAGTTTTATTCTCCCTGCAGCCACTCCCTTCCAGGCATCAGGGCAGTGCAGGGACCTGTTACAGTCACCATTTACTACACAGTGAGTGCACTGTAATTATTACCCGCCACTTTGAATAACATCCAGCTCTACACACACACGCTGCTCACACACTGTTTATAAAAGTGACGGGAAGTGATTACAGTTGCGCTCACTGTATAGCGTGAAGTGATTGTAATAGCTCCCTGCAACACCCTGATGACTGGAAGCGAGTGGCTGCAGGAAGAGTTACCTTCAGAACACCCCTATATCTGCACGTAAATAGCATTTCTGGATGTGACAGGTTCTTTTTAAGGTGTAATGCACATAACTGCCTTTACAGAGGTGCATGGAGTCTCTGTGGCTCCATACAGCAGAGCCATAGGCACTACATACTGTATCATGTTATTATATTCGTACTGTACAAATGTAACTGGATTTTTTTTCCCTTTTTTACCTAAAATTTGATTAGAAGGCAAGGCAGTTTTGTGTCTCTACCCCATGGGGATAACAAAAAAGATGGAAAAAGGAATACTGGCTACTTTATATGAGCGTTTATTGTAGCAGCGGGACCCTGGGTACAGAAAGTGAAATCTCTTAGGAATAGATTGACAAAGAGAGTTAAATGAAATAATTTTTAATCTTTTGATCCTTGTCACACCACCCTAGTGCTTTGCAGTAATACACTGAGGAATTTTTAGAAAGCAATGTTTAGGGACTTAACTTTTTCGCTGCCTAGGTGGTCTGCAGCTGAAGTTATGTCTATAACATATGTGCGCAAATAATTTGCTTTGATTAATCAGAGTGGCGTCACAGGCCGATGTCCCACTCATACAACAGTCAGAAAAATATACACCTGTGTCTTTACACTTAAAGTGTCACTCTTGTGCTCACTTTTTTCCATTTCACAATCCATTAACTATCAATAATGTATGTAGAGTGCATGAACTAAAATACTTACCATATGCTGTTTTATGCCGTTTTCAGCTCGGATCTATTCCTCTTCTTCATCGCGTGACCGCAGTTGTGACTAGTCAGCTCACTCCTGCTTTTCGGTGTGAACCGGAAGTCATTTTCTCAATGTAAAGTCTATGAGACTCAAAACGAGGTACTTCTAGACTTACTTTCAGAAAGGGACTAACAATATGCCGCTTAAGCCGGCAAGGAAAGAGCTGCGGTCACAAGATGCAGAAGAGGGACTGGAGCTGCGCTGAAAACTGCAGAATCCAGAGACCAGTAAGTATTTTAACGCATGTCCTGTACTTAAACTACTGATATATAGCAGATAATGAGATTAAAAAAAATTTAAAAAAATCATGGAAAGCAAATTTAATGAAGCAGCAAACTGAGCACGATTATGAGAACAGGTAATGACTGTATTTATTAAGGCTACTTTCACACATCCGTCTTTCGCCGTCAGGCTCAATACGGCAAATTTTGAAAAAACTGGATCTGGCGAAAGATGCTGCCGGATCCGTTTTTTTCCCATAGACTTGTATTAGCGCCAGATGACCTTATGTTTCGTCCCGTTTTCGCCGGATCCGGCAAAAATGTTTTTTTCAACATTCGACGGATTGTGCCTGACGGCAAAAACCTGATGTGTGACGGTAGAATAAGCCAGATGCAGATGGCCGATTGTGCAAATGACACTCTGATTAAACTCTGGTCTGAGTGCAGAATAGTGTGCTCCAATTCTCTCAGATGAGGAGATGATGGAGGGAAAAAAGTTTTATTTTAGGACGATTACGAGTTCACGATCTGTACTATTTGGTCTGATTGGTCAGAAATCTGCATGTGTGCATCCAGTCTTCGATACAGGTGCTTCTCACAAAATTAGAGGATCATCAAAAAGTTTATTTATTTCAGTTCTTCAATACTAAAAGTGAAACTCACATGTTATATAGTGTCATTACAAACAGAGTGATCTATTTCAAGTGTTTATTTCTGATAATGTTGATGATTATGGCTTACAGCCAATGTAAACCCAAAAGTCATTATCTCAGTAAGTTAGAATAATTAACAAAATGATTGATATTCTAATTTTGTGAGACACACCTGTATGTCACAGCATAAATGATGCTTATTTCAATGTCTCTTCTTATAGTTGGCTTGTATCCAGCTTGCTATTTCGTTGCTTCATTTCAGTATGACTCTTGGCACAATTCTTGGCTTCTGTTAGAAAGGAAACTAACCTCCAATCAGCGAACCGTGATCTTGTGAATTCGGCTGTAGATACACAAAAGACATGACATGTCTTATACCTTCAGTGCTAGGAGGCATGAACAGGCTAATATTACTCAGTTTTGTTCTTTGAGGCCTGCAATCTTTGATTATACTGTGAACTCTTTTGAAACTAGAGTTATTCTCTGCCGTCTTGATGAGAAGGTGTGCTGGAGTCAGGCGCTCCTGATTCACGAAGAGGCTTTTGGCTCATCATGAATCAGGAGCGCCGGACGAGTGGTGTACAACTCTGTGTGCTCTTCACCACAAATCCTACACTAGTCCTTCCTGTTGTAAGATTTTGCGGTATAGTGAAGGCCACCACTTATCATGAATTTGACAAGCGGCGGTCGCCAAGCCATCGTCATTTCCCAGCCTTGGGGGCAGAGATGCTGGACACTGTGGGCAGAGATGCTGGACACACTGGGGGCAGGACTGGAGACATGGGCAAAATTTAGATACGGGGCATGATTGGAGACACGGGGCAGAATGAAAGACACGGTACAGGATTGGAGACAGATCGTGCAGGATCTTGGGGCAGGATGGATACAATGGAGACTGATGGGGCAGGATGGGGAGATCATATGGGGCAGGATTGGATACTCATGAGGGCAGGATGGGAGAACATATGGCTGATGCCAGGAATGAGATGCACTGGGCCAGGATGGGGGATATTATTATTACCATAGGGGCTAATTAAGGGATATTATTACTGCAGTCATGTATTCATTTTATTTTTTGAGGATACTGTTTTAAATGAGGGGGCGGTCCTGTTACTGTGTAGAGTGACACTATGTTGCCTCTTTTTCTTCATGTGGTGTAATGTAGAAGTTGGGAAAAATTAAGCAATGTGTTCTGCAAGCGGAGCTCGAGATAACTGTTATTTCCTGCAGAGACGAGTCCTGGCTGGATGAAGTGATGGCGGTCTGTGCTGGATGAAAGATGAAGGACGTCACCAAGAGACGTCACTGGTGAGTAAGTGTGCTACCTATACACTGACACTATACACTGTATACTATATACAGATCTCCTGTGTATTATGTCACCGGTGATCACTGTATTACCTCTACACAGACACTGCATACCAAGTACAGATCTCCTGTGAATACTGGCACTTATGGTGATAGTATTGTGATGTTGTTTTTTTCTCTTCTTCCTAACTGAAGGGTAAATTGACTAGATCAATGGATGTTTGACAGGTTATAGTTTCACACAGCAACTATTTTTCTGGAATAATCTGGTTCAGGTATATGATGACCCCGTCACATGACCCCATCACATGACCGGGGGGCCCACAGTGTCTGAACAGCCCGGTGACCTGGCTACCCTTAATCCACCCCTGGTGTGAGCAGTGCACCTATTGTTGTGAATTCAGTTTTTGGGCTCCCTCCGGTGGTTGTAGAGGGTAATGCAGTTGTGCCTGGACTGCAGGATTGGACAGGTGTATCTACTAATTGCAAAACTGACTGGGGTATATAGCTTTGCAGGACTCTTTAGTCCCTGCCAGTTGTCCATTGTGTTTGGAGGATTCACTTCCCTGCTGGTCTCTCCAGTTTGCTGTGCTTTTCTACAAAGATAAGTCCTGGCTTTGTTTTTGCTGTCCACCTTATAGTTCTGTGCATATTCATGTTTTTGTCTTGTCCAGCTTTGTCTGTGAAGGATTTTTGCAGCCAAGCTGTGTCTCTGGAGATGCAGATATACCCCCCATGTCTTTAGACATATGGAGTGATTAGTATTTTCTGTGGTGGATATTTTCTAGTGTTTTTATACTGACCGCATAGTACTCTGTTCTATTCTTTCTTTTTAGCTAGTGTGGCCTTCTATGCTAAAATCTGATAACATACGCAGATATGAAATTTCCCTCTCCTCTCACCGTCAATATTTGTGGGGGGCTATCTATCCTTTGGGGATTTTCTCTGAGGCAAGATAGGTTTCCTGTTTCTGTCTTTAGGGGAAGTTAGTTCTGAGGCTGTGCCGAGGGGTGTAGGGAGTGTTAGGTACCCCCCACGGCTACTTCTAGTTGCGCTGCTAGGTTCAGGGTTTGCGGTCAGTACAGGGACCACCTTCTCCAGAGTCCGTCTCATGCTGCTCCTAGGCCACCAGATCATAACAGTACAACTGGCCAATAATGAGTTAAATGCATCTCAGAAGAAGGGAAGGAAGCTTTTGAGCCATTTTTTTTTCTCCAGTCTATTCTGTGTTCTCTTCCCTCTTAATCTCTGGGTGGCTACGGAATCTAGTAATAACATGAATGTTCAGGAGTTGGTTTCTCGGGTGGATCAGCTTGCTGCTAGGGTACAGGGTATTTCAGATTATATTGTTCAGACTCCTGCCTTAGAACCTAAGATTCCCACTCCTGATTTATTCTTTGGTGACAGATCCAAATTTTTGAGTTTCAAAAATAACTGTAAACTGTTTTTTGCATTAAGACTCCGGTCTTCTGGTGATACTATTCAGCAGGTTAAAATCATCATATCTCTGCTGCGTGGTGACCCACAGGATTGGGCATTTTCCCTGGAAACTAGCAATCCTGCTTTGCTTGATGTTGATTCTTTCTTTCAGGCATTGGGGTTGTTGTATGATGAGCCTAATTCTGTGGATCAGGCTGAGAAAATCTTGTTGGCCCTGTGTCAAGGTCAAGAAGCGGCAGAATCGTATTGCCAGAAATTTAGAAAATGGTCTGTACTGACTAAATGGAATGAGGATGCCTTGGCGGCAATTTTCAGAAAGGGTCTTTCTGAATCCGTTAAAGATGTTATGGTGGGGTTCCCCACGCCTGCTGGTCTGAGTGATTCTATGTCTCTGGCCATTCAGATTGATCGGCGCTTGCGCGAGCGCAGAGTTGTGAACCCTGTGGCGTTGTCCTCTGAGCGGAGCCCTGAGCCTATGCAGTGTGATAGGATTTTGTCTAGAGCTGAACGTCAAAGATTCAGGCGTCAGAATAGGTTGTGTTTTTACTGCGGCGATTCTGCTCATGTTATTTCTGATTGCCCTAAGCGTACAAAGAGAATCGCTAGTTCTGTTACCATCAGTACTATACAACCTAAATTTCTGTTATCTGTGACCTTGATCTGCTCATTATCATCATTTTCTGTCATGGCATTTTTGGATTCAGGCGCTGCTCTGAACTTAATGGACTTAGAATTTGCCAGACGTTGTGGTTTCCCCTTGCAGCCTTTGCAGAACCCTATCCCTTTGAGGGGCATTGATGCAACACCGTTGGCTAAAAATAAACCTCAGTTTTGGACGCAGCTGACCATGCGCATGGCGCCAGCCCATCAGGAAGATTGTCATTTTCTGGTGTTGCATAATTTGCATGATGATATTGTGCTGGGTTTTCCATGGTTGCAGCTACATAATCCGGTGTTAGATTGGAAATCCATGTCTGTGACTAGTTGGGGTTGTCAGGGGGTTCATGATCATGTTCCTTTGATGTCAATTTCCTCTTCCCCCTCTTCTGAAATTCCTGAGTTTTTGTCAGACTTCCAGGATGTATTCGATGAGCCCAAATCCAGTTCCCTTCCACCGCATAGGGACTGTGATTGTGCTATTGACTTGATTCCAGGTTGTAAGTTCCCTAAGGGCCGACTTTTCAACCTGTCTGTGCCAGAACATGCCGCCATGCGGAGCTATATTAAGGAGTCTTTGGAGAAGGGGCATATTCGGCCATCTTCTTCACCGTTGGGAGCGGGGTTCTTTTTTGTTGCCAAGAAGGATGGCTCCTTGAGACCCTGTATTGATTATCGCCTCTTGAATAAAATCACGGTCAAATTTCAATACCCTTTGCCCTTGCTTACTGATTTGTTTGCTAGGATTAAGGGGGCTAGCTGGTTTACTAAAATTGACCTTCGAGGGGCATATAATCTTATTCGTATTAAGCAGGGTGACGAATGGAAAACTGCATTTAATACGCCCGAAGGCCATTTTGAATACCTTGTGATGCCATTCGGACTCTCTAATGCCCCATCTGTGTTCCAATCCTTCATGCATGATATCTTTCGGAGTTATCTTGATAAATTCATGGTTGTATATTTGGATGATATTTTGATTTTTTCCAATGATTGGGAGTCTCATGTGAAACAGGTCAGGATGGTATTTCAGATCCTCCGTAATAATGCTTTATTTGTGAAGGGGTCAAAGTGCCTCTTTGGAGTGCAGAAGGTTTCTTTTTTGGGTTTCATTTTTTCTCCCTCATCTATAGAAATGGATCTGGTTAAGGTTCAGGCCATTCATGATTGGATTCAGCCCACATCTGTGAAGAGCCTTCAGAAATTCTTGGGCTTTGCTAATTTTTATCGTCGTTTCATTGCCAACTTCTCCAGTGTGGTTAAACCTCTGACCGATTTGACAAAGAAAGGCGCTGATGTGACGAATTGGTCCTCCACGGCTGTTTCTGCCTTTCAGGAGCTTAAACGCCGATTTACTTCTGCCCCTGTGTTGCGTCAGCCAGATGTTTCTCTTCCACTTCAGGTTGAGGTTGACGCGTCTGAGATTGGGGCAGGGGCCGTTTTGTCTCAGAGGAATTCTGATGATTCCTTGATGAAACCGTGTGCCTTCCTTTCTCGGAAGTTTTCGCCTGCGGAACGCAATTATGATGTCGGCAATCGGGAGTTGTTGGCTATGAAGTGGGCATTTGAGGAGTGGCGACATTGGCTTGAGGGGGCCAAGCACCGTATTGTGGTCCTGACCGATCATAAGAATCTGATTTACCTCGAGTCTGCCAAACGGCTGAATCCTAGACAGGCTCGATGGTCCCTGTTTTTCTCCCGTTTTGATTTTGTGGTCTCGTACATTCCTGATACTAAGAATGTTAAGGCGGATGCCCTCTCTAGGATTTTTTTCCTGATTCCCCTGGGGTTCTTGAGCCGGTCGGCATTCTGAAGGAAGGGGTGATTCTTTCTGCCATCTCCCCTGATTTACGACGGGTTCTTCAGGAATTTCAGGCTAATAAACCTGACTGCTGTCCAGTGGGGAAACTGTTTGTTCCTGATAGATGGACTAGTAAAGTGATTTCTGAGGTTCATTGTTCTGTGTTGGCTGGCCATCCTGGGATTTTTGGTACCAGAGATTTGGTTGGTAGGTCCTTTTGGTGGCCTTCTTTGTCGCGGGATGTGCGTTCTTTTGTGCAGTCCTGTGGGATTTGTGCGCGGGCTAAGCCTTGCTGTTCCCGCGCTAGTGGGTTGCTTTTGCCATTACCGGTCCCCGAGAGGCCCTGGACACATATTTCTATGGATTTTATTTCCGATCTTCCTTTTTCCCAAAGAATGTCGATTATCTGGGTTGTCTGTGACCGATTTTCTAAGATGGTTCATTTGGTGCCTTTGCCTAAATTGCCTTCTTCTTCGGATTTGGTTCCGTTGTTTTTTCAGCATGTGGTACGTTTGCATGGTATTCTGGAGAATATTGTGTCTGACAGAGGTTCCCAGTTTGTTTGTAGGTTTTGGCAGGCCTTTTGTGCCAAGCTGGGCATTGATTTGTCTTTTTCTTCTGCATTTCATCCTCAGACAAATGGCCAGACTGAGCGAACTAATCAGACCTTGGAGACCTATTTGAGATGCTTTGTGTCTGCTGATCAGGATGATTGGGTGGCTTTTTTGCCAGTGG
The DNA here is from genome assembly GCF_032444005.1 of Ranitomeya imitator. NCBI lineage: Eukaryota > Metazoa > Chordata > Amphibia > Anura > Dendrobatidae > Ranitomeya > Ranitomeya imitator. The sequence continues at coordinate 1,143,365,996 of NC_091282.1, forward strand.
CCGAGTTTGCCCTTAATAATTGGGCTAGTTTGGCTACTTTGGTTTCGCCTTTTTTTTGTAATTTTGGTTTTCATCCTAGTTTTTCTTCTGGGCAGGCTGAGCCTTCTGACCTTCCTGGTGTGGATTCTGTGGTCGACAGGTTGCAGCAGATTTGGGCTCATGTGGTGGACAATTTGGTGCTGTCTCAGGAGGAGGCTCAACGTTTTGCTAACCGTCGTCGGTGTGTTGGTTCCCGGCTTCGGGTTGGGGATCTGGTCTGGTTATCTTCCCGTCATGTTCCTATGAAGGTTTCTTCCCCTAAGTTTAAGCCTCGATTTATTGGTCCTTATAGGATTTCTGAGATTATTAATCCGGTGTCCTTTCGCCTGGCGCTTCCGGCCTCTTTTGCTATTCATAATGTCTTCCATAGATCATTGTTGCGGAAATATGTGGAGCCCGTTGTTCCCTCTGTTGATCCTCAGGCCCCTGTGTTGGTCGATGGGGAGTTGGAATATGTTGTTGAGAAGATTTTGGATTCTCGTTTTTCGAGGCGGAAGCTTCAGTACATTGTCAAATGGAAGGGTTATGGCCAGGAGGATAATTCTTGGGTCTCTGCCTCTGATGTCCATGCCGCTGATTTGGTTCATACCTTTCATCGGACTCATCCTGATCGGCCTGGGGGCTCTGGTGAGGGTTCGGTGACCCCTCCTCAAGGGGGGGGGACTGTTGTGAATTCAGCTTTTGGGCTCCCTCCGGTGGTTGTAGAGGGTAATGCAGTTGTGCCTGGACTGCAGGATTGGACAGGTGTATCTACTAATTGCAAAACTGACTGGGGTATATAGCTTTGCAGGACTCTAGTCACTGCCAGTTGTCCATTGTTTTTGGAGGATTCACTTCCCTGCTGGTCTCTCCAGTTTGCTGTGCTTTTCTACAAAGATAAGTCCTGGCTTTGTTTTTGCTGTCCACCTGCTGTGGACCTTATAGTTCTGTGCATATTCATGTTTTTGTCTTGTCCAGCTTTGTCTGTGAAGGATTTTTTGCAGCCAAGCTGTGTCTCTGGAGATGCAGATATACCCCCCATGTCTTTAGTCAGATGTGGTGATTAGTATTTTCTGTGGTGGATATTTTCTAGTGTTTTTATACTGACCGCATAGTACTCTGTTCTATTCTTTCTTTTTAGCTAGTGTGGCCTCCTATGCTAAAATCTGATTTCATATCTGCGTATGTTATTTCCCTCTCCTCTCACCGTCAATATTTGTGGGGGGCTATCTATCCTTTGGGGATTTTCTCTGAGGCAAGATAGGTTTCCTGTTTCTGTCTTTAGGGGAAGTTAGTTCTGAGGCTGTGCCGAGGGGTCTAGGGAGTGTTAGGTACCCCCCATGGCTACTTCTAGTTGCGCTGCTAGGTTCAGGGTTTGCGGTCAGTACAGGGACCACCTTCTCCAGAGTCCGTCTCATGCTGCTCCTAGGCCACCAGATCATAACAACCTATGTCTTCGAAGCATCTTCCTAAACATCTTTGTACAATCGATTAAATTCCTTGAAGGGACAGAGCTAACGAATTTCATGACTTTCAATTACCACTGAGTTATTATAGGGAGAGATAGATGTGTGTGATGAGATATTTGAGAACAATGGGCCAAAATATTGCTCTTGCACGGAGACTGTCTGCTATAAATGTCAAACCCTACATCCATCCACAGAGAATTTGAGGCAAAGGGAACTCATCTCCTTTTACCCCAGAAAGCAAAAAAAAGTTAGACATGAATGATTTATCTGGATATTATAATGGAATGATGTACAATGCATGTACAGGATATTGTGCCATTCCATCCTTTTTGGTGTTTTTCAATGGTTGCCTGGCCGTGCTGAAAATAGTAGTTTACCAAAAGCTGGAAAGCCACTTGATGAAGACCAAGAGTCAACTACAGAAATTAAAATAGTAATTTAATGATGCAAAAGACATGGAAACAGTTGTGAGAAAGCTGCTGTATAACTATAAGAGAACATTATGTTGCATACCTTCCTGCCTACGCCTGTTCTACTATCACTTCCTATCTGCCATAAAGTAATATAATTCTGTTTTCCTCTACAATAAAAAAAAAATCTCATCACTTTCTGATAAATATAGGCCATTTCCATTGTTCAGAATCCATCAGACATCTTCATAGGGACAGAAATAGAATATTGCAAGGCATGTACTATGTGTGACGCCATTATTTGCACAAGTCCGTGACTTTATAGGCACGCACACAGGCTGGGGATGGGCAAGGGAAGTTTTACAATTAGCAAACTACATATGTACTAAAAATACAATGATCATAAAACATGTATACATATATTTCATAACCAATATAAAAGTTCCTTACACTATACCACGTGTGTCATTGAATGATTTGTTCATAGAGGGCAGGAAAGGTTTACAGAGCTGCCAGCTTGTGTAAACTAAAAGAAGTTCTCCCAAATTGGAGAAAATAATTTATTTGCTTTTTCCATTAGTGAGGGGTTCTGCCTAATTTAACCAAAGTGGGGTGCGCCTACAGTGACACTGTTCTAGGTTAAAAAAAAGGAGATCCTTATTTCAGATCACAGACAGCTCCACAAATCCCTTCCCAACAATCTCTAACAGCAGCATTCAAAACTAGTGATCAAGTTGGCGCTCCATTTCAGGGACCATACCCAAAGCAGTTGTGGCCTGCCAGTTGGGTTGTTATGGCAGATGGGGTCCTGCCGAGGACCCTCAGGCACTGTCGTACCGCTGATAGCGGCAGACCATGTAGCCACTCTGAAGCCCATGAGTCGAGGGGCCCCACCCGACATTACACTTTCAACTGTATCAGTGCAGCGGGCACGATGACGTCACTGCATCGCACCGGCTGTGACCACTGCAGAGACCGGAGCAGCGGGAAACAGGGAGAGGGGAGGTGTTTTTTTATATTTTTAATCAATGAGTACATTGTGGGGGCCATTATACTGTTTGGAGGGCTATGTGGTGGCCGTTATATTATTTGGAGGGCTACGTGGTGGCTGTTATACTATTTGGAGGGATATGTGAGGGGCTTTTATATTGTTTGGAGAGGTATGTTTGGGGTCGTTATACTGTATGGAGGGTTGTGTGGGGGCAATCATATTGTCTGGAGGGGTTTGGGGTCCATTATACTGTATGGAGGCCTGTGTGGGGGGCGTCCATAATGTGTACAGGTCTGTGGGGAGCCTCATTCTTTGTAGAAGGACTTTGTCAGGGCCATCCTACTGGGTGTGGGGGCCTTCATACTGGGTGTGGGTGTCATCATAATGTGTTGGGGTCACTGTGGTGGTATCATACTTTGCATAGGGAGGGTACTGTTGGGTTGCAATACTGTTGTTGTGGAGGACATTGTGGAGAAATTCCAGGTCTGTCATGTTGGCACTCCCTGGAAGCACAACCAAAGACCGGTTTTCATAGCAGACGGTGATTGTGATTTTAGTTATATAATGCTATACAGTTTCATTGCACTATTGCACTAAAACCAGCAATCTGATTATCTCTGGTTCACATCCATATTTTAATCCCTGTCCGTCTGTTCAAAAACAAACACTAAAACAAAATTGAACATATTTATTATAGACACATCTGTAAAAATCCTAGAATCAAAGCATAAATTAAAAAGCAAGGGAGAAAAAAATTGCAGTCACCACGTCTATTTCATAAAATGCAATAAACAGCAATCAAACATTGTTTATAACCCAAATAGCTCGTCACACAAAAAAACAAGCTGTCATACAGCTCCAACGACAGAAAAATAAAATCTTTAGGGGTCTCAGAAAAAAGTAACATAAACCAAATTGATATCCAAGCTATACAATTGGCATTTGGAAAATCACGTTACCGTTTCTACTGCACAATGAACAAAACCTAAAACACAATGGGGAACTTCATTTTGTTTTTCACCATTTAACCCCACTGAGAATGTATTTCCTGTTTTCCAGTATATTTTATGGTAAAATAAATGGTGTCATTCACAATTACATCTTGTCCCACAAAAAAAAGCCTTTACATGACTTTGTTGATGGAACCATAAAAAAAGTTACTGCTCTGGTAAGAAGTGGAGGAACAAACGAAAGTCAAAAAATGGAAATTGACTGTGACGGGAATAGCACAGCTCACAATACTGTGTCGTAGCCATTCACACTTGCTGCAAATGAGCTCCCGTTGACTTCAATGGTGGGGAAAGCGCTCTGGGTGCCGGCTTGGGGTGCGGTTTACTTCCAGCCACTGTGGGACCTGTTGATTAATGAGGTTGTTGGGTGTCAGATCCACAAAGATCTGATATTGGTGACATGTAATATAGGGCTCGCTCACACCGCCATATTATCCTTCCGAGTGGGATCCAATAAAAGATCGGATCACACTGGGGTCAATGTTATTCTATGGGCACAGGTCTGATGTCTGAAAAATCACAGCATGTCCGAGTTTGATCTGATACTCGGATCGCACTTGGCCATGCAAGTCAATGAGTCCATGGAAAACATTGGGCTGCACTCGAATGACATCTCATATTTCCGCCTACACAATCACGTGACGGCTTGTTTATTTTTAGGGATGAGTGGATGCTTTATTGCTATATCGTTTTCTATTCCAATTTTTGGGTGGCAGAATGAACAAAACCAGAAATGCAGGTATTGTGATAAGGCAGCTTTATTCTTTGGGTCAGTACGATACCACATTTATACATTTTTTTCATATTTTGCCACTTTTACATAATTATTTTTATATAAAATGGTTTTTATTATTTTTGCATTTGAGAGCTATAACTTTTTTATTTTTTGGCTGATGGAGCTGTTTGGTGCCTTTTTTGGGGCACAAGATGACGATTTCAGCTGTACCATTTTTATTTACACTCTTCTTTTTGATCATGCTTAATACCACTTTTTGTTCGGCGGTATGACAGAAAAGCATAGTTTTTGCCATTTTTTACGGTATTCACTGAAGGGGTTATCTAGTGGGACAGTTTTATAGATCTGGTCATGGTGAAATCATATATGTCTATCTATCCTTAATGCAGCAGCCAGGGTCGTCCATCTGGCTAATCGTTACTCGGACGCGTCCGCTCTTCGCCAGTCATTACACTGGCTGCCCATTCATTACAGGATACAATTCAAAGTACTTGTTCTCACCCACAAAGCTCTTCACAGTGCGGCACCCCCTTACATCTCCCCCCTCATTTCTGTCTATCGGCCTAGCCGACCACTGCGCTCTGCTAACGACTTTCGACTAACCTCTGCACTAATCCGTACCTCCCACTCCCGACTCCAAGACTTCTCCCGTGCTGCGCCAATCCTCTGGAATGCTCTACCCCAAGATATTAGGACCATCCACAACTTGCATAGTTTTAGGCGCTCGCTCAAAACTCATTTGTTCAGAGCGGCCTATCACGTTCCCTAATCAGTCATTTTATGTTTGTGTGTGTGTAGCCCATTCACTATCTCCATCTACCCCCCACTCCATGAAGATGGCTGGACCATCATTGTAAATACATAATTGTAGATACACACCTGTACTTTGTATCTCCCCCACCTCATTGTAGATTGTAAGCTCTCACGAGCAGGGTTGTCTTATTTTGTCTTATTTTGCTTTATTACTGTATTGTTAACATTGTTACCTATGACTGTTGTGTTTGAAACTGTTAAACTGTAAAGCGCTGCGGAATATGTTGGCGCTATATAAATAAAGATTATTATTATTATTATTATTATGTGTACTTTGTTTATTTTTTTGTTTTTACATAAAAAAACCTATTTATTGGTATAATATTTTTTTCATTTATCTTGTGATTTTCTTTTAAATATTTTACTCTTTCTTTTTTTACTTAGTTCCTCTATGTTACTTTGACCTTTGTTTCTCTGATCACTTGTCTCATGCACTGCAAAACAGATGTGCTGCAATGCATGGGATCTGTCAGATGAGTAGCATTTATTTTCCCATGCCGAGTCGCCATGATAAACAAATCGTTGCATGCTGTGATTGGCAGCGTTTATCGGACGACGGCCACCCATACAAGTCTATGGGTGTGTGCAGAACATCGGACTGCACTTGAATGTCATCAGAGTGCAGTCCCAGATACGCTGACTCACAGAATGGAGAGAAATGAAGTTCTCCATCTTCTCCACAGCGGGGATCCGATTCTCGCATGCAAGAGAATTGGATCACAGGAAAATCACACACGCTTGCAGAGTTGGAGCCGAATGATCGGATGCTACTCACCAGTGTGAGCGAGCCCTTGTTCAGGCAGATTGCCTGTCAGACCCTGCTGCTGGCTGGTTTATTTACCGTTGACAGTCATGAAGGGGTTGATCTGCATGGGGATCTTCTGACAGATGATGTCTGTGGAGTGAAGGATCCGGGCGGTTTAAGCTGAATCACCTGATTCATTCGTTTTCAGCAGCTATCAGAGCAGCAATCAAACACACACGGGTGCCCTAAGGCTGCATTCCCATGATGAGCTTTTGGTGAGTTTTTGACGCCGTGTGTTTTTGCTGCGTCAGAAACATAGCCTCTTACAGTTCTAGCAAAGTGGATGGCATCATCAGGAACCACCTTTCCGCAGCGGTTCTTTTTAACGCTGCGTACAGTCACCTGCGGTGCGTTTTTCAAATGCAACATTGAAACCTCACCAAAAGCTTGGCCTTATGGTGAAATGTTATTTGATTTTATGCTGGATGGGCCATTTTTGGTTTCGTTATTTTTTTGTGTGCGCCTTATCTTTGTCCACGTCTGTTCGGGGAATGCGGTGTCCATAGTCTGAAGCAGTGCAAAGTTGAAAGCTTTTGTATAAAGCAGGAAGGAGGGAGTGTTTTTCAGTGGAAATTAATACATGCTTACAAAAGAAACAGGTTTTTCCGAATACTGGTGAGGTTTATGTGTTTGCCAAGTGTATTATACATTGCACAATATCCATGCACTCACAAGACACGTTGCATTGAAACAGCTCGCCTTCATGTTTAGTGCTGATAGAGATAATAAAAGAATGTATTTCATATAAGGCTGACAGAAATATGACGGCCATATGTTGGTGCGCGTGCACTGTATCTGTCAGTCTGACTGTATACATTCTAATCCTTAGGCCCTGTTCACACGTTCAGTATTTGGTGACTTTTTTTTACCTCAGTATTTGTAAGCCAAAACCAGGAGTAGGCAAACACAGTATGATGCCCCATGGTGAATTCCTCCTCATGTAGAGTATAATGACCTTACTGTGCCCCACCTCAGCTCCCAAAGCACAGTATGGTGAACCCAACACAGTATGATCCCCCAACTTTGACCCCCCCCCCCCACAGTCCTCCATATAGTATAATGGGCCTACATACAGCGTAATGGTCCAACACCTCCCCACACTGTATAATAGCCTGCACTAGCCCTCCAAACAGTATAATGGACCCACACAAACCTTCATACTGTATGTCGCTTTCCATATAGTATAATGGATCTCCATAGAATATAGTTAACCACCCACGATCCTCCATAGAATATAGTGCGCCGCCCACGATCCTCCATAGAATATAGTGCACCGCCCACGATCCTCCATAGAATATAGTGCGCCGCCCACGATCCTCCATAGAATATAGTGCGCCGCCCACGATCCTCCATAGAATATAGTGCGCCGCCCACGATCCTCCATAGAATATAGTGCGCCGCCCACGATCCTCCATAGAATACAGTGCGCCGCCCACGATCCTCCATAGAATATAGTGCGCCGCCCACGATCCTCCATAGAATATAGTGCGCCGCCCACGATCCTCCATAGAATATAGTGAGCCGCCCACGATCCTCCATAGAATATAGTGCACCGCCCACGATCCTCCATAGAATATAGTTAACCACCCACGATCCTCCATAGAATATAGTGCACCGCCCACGATCCTCCATAGAATATAGTTAACCACCCACGATCCTCCATAGAATATAGTGCACCGCCCACGATCCTCCATAGAATATAGTGCGCCGCCCACGATCCTCCATAGAATATAGTGCGCAGCCCACGATCCTCCATGCAATATAGTGCGCCGCCCACGATCCTCCATAGAATATAGTGCGCCGCCCACGATCCTCCATATAATATAGTGCACCGCCCACGATCCTCCATAGAATATAGTGCGCCGCCCACGATCCTCCATAGAATATAGTGCGCAGCCCACGATCCTCCATGCAATATAGTGCGCCGCCCACGATCCTCCATAGAATATAGTGCGCCGCCCACGATCCTCCATATAATATAGTGCGCCGCCCACGATCCTCCATGCAATATAATGCATCCCCCCACGGTCCTCCATAGAATATAGTGCGCCCCCCACGATCCTCCATAGAATATAGTGCGCCCCCCACGATCCTCCATAGAATATAGTGCGCCGCCCACGATCCTCCATAGAATATAGTGCGCCGCCCACGATCCTCCATAGAATATAGTGCGCCGCCCACGATCCTCCATAGAATATAGTGCGCCGCCCACGATCCTCCATAGAATATAGTGCGCCGCCCACGATCCTCCATAGAATATAGTGCGCCGCCCACGATCCTCCATGCAATATAGTGCGCCGCCCACGATCCTCCATAGAATATAGTGCGCTGCCCACGATCCTCCATATAATATAGTGCACCGCCCACGATCCTCCATAGAATATAGTGCGCCGCCCACGATCCTCCATAGAATATAGCGCGCCGCCCACGATCCTCCATAGAATATAGTGCGCCGCCCACGATCCTCCATGCAATATAATGCATCCCCCCATGGTCCTCCATACTCTATTATTGCAACCAGTAAGTGATTAAAAAAAAAATACCCCTCCGCATTCCACCCAATGCTCCAGTCTCCTGAGCGTGTGGTGTGAGGCGCCGCACATCTCAGAACAGCGGGCACGCTGTAATGACCTCATCGCTTCACTGCTCTGAAAAGTCAGATGCCAAGGAAGAGTCTGCTGACTGTGGGGTAAAAAACAGACATGACTCTGACCAGTGCTATTCAATGGGGCTGTTCAAGTGACAGTTTTTTACATGAACCAAATGTCAGTGTGAAACAAAGAAAACTTCCGGCATATACTAGTCTCTTCTGTATAGCATCCGGTTTTTACAAATGCCTTGAAATAATTTAAGATGGGAAACTGTATTTGATCTTGTAAATTTTAATAACTTCTGATATTTAAAAACGGATAACCTACAAATCGGATGACAATACACAGGAAAAATTGTTTGGTCTTTTGCTTGATGAAAACTGGCCCGTTTTTTTTTTGGTTTGTTTTTTTTTTTCCTTGCCTGATTTAGATCATAATTCTGCTGTATAACACTCAATGTTGACACAAACCTAGTTTTCTTACATTTGCATGCACAATTTCACTCAAAAATATTCGGATAATCCTCTGATTTCACTTTTCCTGTAACATATATTCAAGGCGTCCAGTCTAGAAGGTAGCAAAGCAGCCCCACAACATTATGGATATTCCACCATGTTTCACTGTAGGTACATAGCACTGGTATTCATTGTCAAAACACTTTTGTATGTAGCTGATTGGCAGTTGTTAGCAGCCTGGATCAGCCCATGTAAATTAAAAAATAACTAAACCTGATGAATGACCATTTTACTTGTCATATGATTGTTGGCCTGTTTAAAAAGGCCGATAATGGGGGAACAAATGATTCCTCTAAATGAGACAATTAGACTTGGCCCCAAAAGAGCCATCTGTCTTGGCTGTATTGTATGTGTCCATCAGAAATTAAGATCAAAGAAGTATATTACGGACTAATTAAATGTTAATTTCATGTTACTCCCATGAAATAACGCCTCTCATTGAGATATATTAAAGTATAATATGATTGATCTCAGTACAATAAAATTAATAAATGAACAACATTCTCTGCTGTCAGGCAAGACATCCCTTGCCTGCCAGAAATAGAACGGATTTAGAATTAATCATAATCGTATAACATTTGCATACGTCAATTTATTTATTTTTTGTTAATGCTACTTAATTGTTTTGGTATTTTATTCAATGTATTTTTTAATTTTAGAGCATGCATCATGAAAGGTGTGTTTCATAACAAAGCGTTTACTAATCCAAAATGCATGATGCAGCCCAGTTCTGCAAGTCATAGATTTGGAAAGGTATTCACGTGTTCCTTCATTTCAAATAAACTCCATAATGATTATAAACAATTGTTTCCGATGTACCGACACTTGAAGGGAACTTGTCACCATGAAAATGCCGTTCAATCTGCAGACATTGTTATAGAGCAGGAGGAGTCGAGCGGCTTGCAATATAGTTTTGTAAGAAAGATTCAGCATAATCCATGTTATTATGTAATCCTTGGCTCTTTCTGTGATTTTGGGTCCAGTGGGTGGTCCTGACAGTGACTGACGGACTTCTTTGTATCAGTGTGCATACAGAGATGGCTGTCAGTCACTGATGGCACTGCCCACTGGACCCAAAATCCCAGAAAAAGCAGAGGATTAAATTATAAAAAAGCAAATTATTGCGGATGTAGAAACCTAGAGTTTAATTTTAATTCTGTACAAATACAAACTATGTTGGGGTCCATTAAGTGTAAGCTTGGTACCCAAGATTCAGCATATAGAGCTGTGTCGCTGTTCCCTGCATAGTTGGTTAAACTGCTGTGCAGGATGAAAGTGTTTCTAGCTGTGATGAGCGAACGTGCTCGGATAAGGTGTTATCTGAGCATGCTCGGGCGCTGACCGAGTGACTTCGGCGTGCTCGAATAATATGTTCAATAACATAATATGTCGTGCCTGCATGTCTCACGGCTGTCTGACAGCCGCAACACATGAAGGTAATGCCTTAAAAACAGGCAATCCGTGCAACTGTCGAATAACCATGAGACAGGCAGCCAAGGGGAATTGAACATGTTATTGCACATTATCCTAGCACGTTCGCTTATCACTAGTTTCTAGCTATACAACTGGCCCTGAATGTTCTTTCTTTGAGAGGGAAAAATAGTCGGGAGCCAGCAGTCAGTGCCAGAAAGTGATTCAGTCTCTTCACAATTTGTCGTCACATTGTGAAATAGGAAAACATTTTTAAACAACGTATGATTATTGAACAGCCTCTTTAAAACACTTATCAATTATTCACAGGTTAGGTCAGTGTTCCCCAACTCCGGTCCTCGAGAGCCACCAACAGGTTTTAGGATCTCCTTTGTATTGCACAGGTGAAAATTACATCACCTGGCCGGGCAAGCATTCAATCACCTGTGCAATACTAAGGAAAACCTGAAAACATGACCTGTTGGTGGCTCTCGAGGGCCGGAGTTGGGGAACACTGCGTTAGGTGATTAAATGTGTGACCACATGTGGTCCAACCACTGGGACCCCCAACGATCCTAAGAACGGGCGTCCAAAAGTCGCCTATGTGAATGGATTAACCCCTCTGTGACCTTAGACGTACTATCCCGTCGAGGTGCCCTGGGCTTATCTGACCCTGGACGGGATAGTACGTCATAGCCGATCGGCCGCGCTCACGGGGGGAGCGCGGCTGATCGCGGCCGGGTGTCAGCTGCTTATCGCAGCTGACATCCGGCACTATGTGCCAGGAGCGGTCACGGACCGCCCCCGGCACATTAACCCCTGGCACACCGCGATCAAAGATGATCGCGATGTGCCGGCGGTGCAGGGAAGCACCGCGCAGGGAGGGGGCTCCCTGCGGGCTTCCCTGAGACCCCCGCAGCAACGCGATGTGATCGCGTTGCTGCGAGGGTCTCACCTCCCTCCCTGCTCCCTCCAGCCCCGGATCCAAGATGGCCGCGGATCCGGGTCCTGCAGGGAGGGAGGTGGCTTCACAGAGCCTGCTCAGAGCAGGCACTGTGAAGCAGCCTGCACTCCTATCAGATCAGTGATCTGACAGAGTGCTGTGCAAACTGTCAGATCACTGATCTGTGATGTCCCCCCCTGGGACAAAGTAAAAAAGTAAAAAAAAAAATTTCCAAATGTGTAAAAAAAATAAAAAAAAATATTCCAAAATAATGAAAAAAAAAAAAAAATATTATTCCCATAAATACATTTCTTCATCTAAATAAAAAAAAAAAACCAATAAAAGTACACATATTTAGTATCGCCGCGTCCGTAACGACCCGACCTATAAAACTGTCCCACTAGTTAACCCCTTCAGTAAACACCGTAAGAAAAAAAAAAAAAAAACGAGGCAAAAAACAACGCTTTATTATCATACCGCCGAACAAAAAGTGGAATAACACGCGATCAAAAAGACAGATATAAATACCCATGGTACCGCTGAAAGCGTCATATTGTCCCGCAAAAAAAGAGCCGCCATACAGCATCATCAGCAAAAAAATAAAAAAGTTATAGTCCTGAGAATAAAGCGATGCAAAAATAATTATTTTTTCTGTAAAATAGTTTTTATCGTATAAAAGCGCCAAACCATAAAAAAATTATATAAATGAGGTATCGCTGTAATCGCACTGACCCGAAGAATAAAACTGATTTATCAATTTTAAAAAACGCGGAACGGTATAAACGCCTCCCCCAATAGAAATTCATGAATAGCTGGCTTTTGGTCATTCTTCCTCACAAAAATCGGAATAAAAAGCGATCAAAAAATGTCACGTGCCCAAAAATGTTTTCAATAAAAACGTCAACTCGTCCCGCAAAAAACAAGACCTCACATGACTCTGTGGACCAAAATATGGAAAAATTATAGCTCTCAAAATGTGGTATTGCAAAAAATATTTTTTGCAATAAAAAGGGTCTTTCAGTGTGTGACGGCTGCCAATCATAAAAATCCGCTAAAAAACTCGCTATAAAAGTAAATCAAACCCCCCTTCATCACCCCCTTAGTTACGGAAAAATAAAAAAAAAATGTATTTATTTCCATTTTCCCCATTAGGGCTAGGGTTAGGGCTAGGGTTAGGGCTAGGGCTAGGGCTAGGGTTAGGGCTAGGGTTAGGGCTAGGGTTAGGGCTAGGGCTAGGGTTAGGGTTAGGGCTAGGGTTAGGGCTAGGGTTAGGGCTAGGGCTAGGGTTAGGGCTAGGGTTAGGGCTAGGGTTAGGGTTAGGGTTAGGGCTAGGGTTAGGGCTAGGGTTAGGGCTAGGGTTAGGGCTAGGGTTAGGGTTAGGGCTAGTGCTAGGGTTAGGGCTAGGGTTAGGGTTGGGGCTACAGTTAGGGTTGGGGCTAAAGTTAGGGTTAGGGTTTAGATTACATTTACAGTTGGGAATAGGGTTGGGATTAGGGTTAGGGGTGTGTCAGGGTTAGAGGTGTGGTTAGGGTTACCGTTGGAATTAGGGTTAGGGGTGTGTTTAGATTAGGGTTTCAGTTATAATTGGGGGGTTTCCACTGTTTCGGCACATCAGGGGCTCTCCAAACACGACATGGCGTCCGATCTCAATTCCAGCCAATTCTGCGTTGAAAAAGTAAAACAGTGCTCCTTCCCTTCCGAGCTCTCCTGTGTGCCCAAACAGGAGTTTACCCCAACATATGGGGTATCAGCGTACTCAGGACAAATTGGACAACAACTTTTGTGGACCAATTTCTCCTGTTACCCTTGGGAAAATACAAAACTGGGGGCTAAAAAATAATTTTTGTGGGAAAACAAAAAGATTTTTTATTTTCACGGCTCTGCGTTATAAACTGTAGTGAAACACTTGGGGGTTCAAAGTTCTCACAACACATCTAGATAAGTTCATTGAGGGGTCTAGTTTCCAATATGGGGTCACTTGTGGGGGGTTTCTACTGTTTAGGTACATTAGGGGCTCTGCAAACGCAATGTGACGCCTGCAGACCAATCCATCTAAGTCTGCATTCCAAATGATGCTCCTTCCCTTCCGAGCCCTCCCATGCGCCCAAACGGTGGTTCCCCCCCACATATCGGGTATCAGCGTACTCAGGACAAATTGGACAACAACATTTAGGGTCCAATTTCTCCTGCTAACCTTGGAAAAATACAAAACTGGGGGCTAAAATATAATTTTTGTGGAAAAAAAAATATTTTTTATTTGCATGGCTCTGCGTTATAAACTATAGTGAAATACTTGGGGGTTCAAAGCTCTCACAACACATCAAGATGAGTTCCTTAGGGGGTCTACTTTCCAAAATGGTGTCACTTGTGGGGGGTTTCTACTGTTTAGGCACATTAGGGGCTCTGCAAACGCAATGTGACGCCTGCAGACCATTCCATCTAAGTCTGCATTCCAAATGGCGCTCCTTCCCTTCCGAGCCCTCCCATGCGCCCAAACGGTGGTTCCCCCCCACATATGGGGTATCAGCGTACTCAGGACAAATTGGACAACAACTTTTGGGGTCCAATTTCTCCTGTTACCCTAGGGAAAATACAAAACTGGGGGCTAAAAAATAATTTTTGTGGGAAAAAAATTTTGTTTTATTTTTATGGCTCTGCATTATAAACTTCTGTGAAGCCCTTGGTGGGTCAAAGTGCTCACCACACATCCAGATAAGTTCCTTAGGGGGTCTACTTTCCAAAATGGTGTCACTTGTGAGGGGTTTCAATGTTTAGGCACATCAGTGGCTCTCCAAACGCAACATGGCGTCCCATCTCAATTCCTGTCAATTTTGCATTGAAAAGTCAAACGGCGCTCCTTCCCTTCCGAGCTCTCCCATGCGCCCAAACAGTGGTTTACTGCCACATATGGGGTATCAGCGTACTCAGGACAAATTGTACAACAACTTTTGAGGTCCAATTTCTTCTCTTACAATTGGAAAAATAAAAAATTGGGGGCAAAAATATAATTTTTGTGAAAAAATATGATTTTTTATTTTTACGGTTCTGCATTATAAACTTCTGTGAAGCACTTGGTGGGTCAAAGTGCTCACCACACCTCTAGATAAGTTCCTTAGGGGGTCTACTTTCCAAAATGGTGTCACTTGTGGGGGGTTTCAATGTTTAGGCACATCAGTGGCTCTCCAAACGCAACATGGCGTCCCATCTCAATTTCTGTCAATTTTGCATTGAAAAGTCAAACTGCGCTCCTTCCCTTCCGAGCTCTCCCATGCGCCCAAACAGTGGTTTACTGCCACATGTGGGGTATCAGCGTACTCAGGACAAATTGGACAACAACTTTTGAGGTCCAATTTCTTCTCTTACCCTTGGAAAAATAAAAAATTGGGGGCAAAAATATAATTTTTGTGAAAAAATATGATTTTTTATTTTTACGGTTCTGCATTATAAACTTCTGTGAAGCAGTTGGTGGGTCAAAGTGCTCACCACACATCCAGATAAGTTCCTTAGGGGGTCTACTTTCCAAAATGGTGTCACTTGTGGGGGGTTTCAATGTTTAGGCACATCAGTGGCTCTCCAAACGCAACATGGCGTCCCATCTCAATTCCTGTCAATTTTGCATTGAAAAGTCAAATAGCGCTCCTTCCCTTCCGAGCTCTCCCATGCGCCCAAACAGTGGTTTACTGCCACATATGGGGTATCAGCGTACTCAGGACAAATTGGACAACAACTTTCTGGGTCCAATTTCTCCTGTTACCCTTGGTAAAATAAAACAAATTGGAGCTGAAGTAAATTTTTTGTGTAAAAAAGTTAAATGTTCATTTTTATTTAAACATTCCAAAAATTCCTATTAAACACCTGAAGGGTTAATAAACTTCTTGAATGTGGTTTTGAGCACCTTGAGGGGTGCAGTTTTTAGAATGGTGTCACACTTGGGCATTTTCTATCATATAGACCCCTCAAAATGACTTCAAATGAGACGTGATCCCTAAAAAAAAATGGTGTTGTAAAAATGAGAAATTGCTGGTCAACTTTTAACCCTTATAACTCCCTAACAAAAAAAAAAATTGGTTCCAAAATTATGCTGATGTAAAGGAGACATGTGGGAAATGTTACTTATTAAGTATTTTGTGTGACATATCTCTGTGATTTAATTGCATAAAAATTCAAAGTTTGAAAATTGCGAAATTTTCAAAATTTTCGCCAAATTTCCGTTTTTTTCACAAATAAACGCAGGTACTATCAAAGAAATTTTACCACTATCATGAAGTACAATATGTCACGAGAAAACAATGTCAGAATCACCAGGATCCGTTGAAGCGTTTCGGAGTTATAACCTCATAAAGGGACAGTGGTCAGAATTGTAAAAATTGGCCTGGTCATTGACGTGCAAACCACCCTTGGGGGTAAAGGGGTTAATAGTGGGCTTGAGACAACCACCATTCCCTCTTTATAAGAGTAAAGGCTGCACACGCTCATTACTCGTCCATTCACTTAGATGACTTTTGGGCCTCCCCCCATTTTTGGTATCGAGGTCTCAGCAGCTAGACTCAATCAGTTATACCTTCATCCATACTGTGGATAGGCAATAATTGTTGTGTATGGGACCTCCTCTAAGTATTGTGCAGCCCGAATTGAGGTTTGGTTGTAAGGGAGCGCAGCCTTCACCCAGCACTTATTATGGAGTCAATTAGATTATGACCCGAACCTCCTGCCTCATTGATGGTGTAAACCGGCTCCCTTTTTCCTAATCTTTAAAAGAAGGAAATTCTACCAGGCTAAGTACTGAGTGTGTACATGTAGCTTGGCCTACCAGCACAGAAAGGGCTGATTCAGACGTCAGTTTTTATCCGATCCGTGTTCTTCAGAACTAGAACCTACTGTAGTATATGGAGCCCTTCACATGCCCATACATTTTTGCGGACTGAGAAATCCACACAAAATGAAGGAGACCTATCTGAGATTCAAATAAAATCAGATCAAACTCACCAATGCAAGTCTATGGGTCCGTGAAAAAAAAAAAAAATCTGACTGCAGTTGAATACCATCATGGACTATTTGATAGTAGAAACTTGAGACTCCTCCATCAGGTTAGGGTTTTTTTTTTATCTCAATTAGATAAAATCTGATGAAACACTGATATAAAATACTGATTAAAAATCGAATTGAGAAAAATCGCTGATGTCTGAATGAGCCCTTACGCTGATGCGTTGCTACAATAGTAGATTAGTCCTGTTACCCCAACAACCTGGCACCCCAACGTGGCCATGAATTGTGAACTGAACCTTTTAATTTTCCATATGATCTCAGTAGGAGCTAACAGGTTGTGCAAGCTGTGATCTGTAATCCTCTTACTACTTTATGCATTTGCAAACAATGGTTTGTTTGGGGAAGAATTTAATACAGTCACATGCAATAAGACTTCAAAAATCTCACTTAACCATATTATGGCACATTCTGCTTATATTCTGAAGACCGTTTTTAGCCCCAGAAAGCAGGATGGCAGAATAGCAGGAACCTTAGAGAATATTCCTAAACTAAAAAGTCCTCTATGGTCTGTGTGTCAATGTCAGTCTGGGACCCTATAACCAACAGGAGCCCATCTTCATGCTGCAGAAAGTAGCCACAATGGAGTAGGGTCCAACTGTGGGATCCTATAGTTACTTGTTGAACCCCTGAATAAGTCTACAATTGAAACTCAAATTAGTCATCATCAGTTTAATTTAGATTTGATAAATCAATAGTGCACGTTAAATTACTTTGTAATGTATCTTGTCAGAAAAAATGTCTTCTTTCATTCATGATTAAAATCTGTATTGCGAAGATTTTCCTATTACTGAGATAGATGAGTTAGTGCTGATAAGATTCTATGAGGAGGAAGGAGCTAGAGATTAGTGATGAGCGAATTTGTTCGTAAATCAATCACCAAACATAAATTCGGCACGAATATGGCACATTCGGATTCGTGATCGGAAACACAAGCAAAATTTTATAGAATCATAAAAAATCGGTAACATTCGTTAAAAAGTGCAGGAAAATATTTGCGTTGCCACAAAAGTATTTTCTGTACTTTAGCAACAATAATGGTGGTGTATCATGTGCATTTGACATGTGTTTGAGGGGAGGGGGTTTGCAGATCTGAGGCGCGGTGTTCATGTGAACTTATAAAAAAAAATGTTTTTCCTAACTTTGTGTGCACATTGCGGCTAGCCAATCAGGGTGCAGGAAACACCCACAATGTCCTGACTCAATGGCTTTTGTCACATATCCTTCTCCATATAAAGAGTGGACATGTTGTTTTGGCCCCATCTTGACACTATACAGTGCAGAGAGGCTGCTCCTGACGCTGGCGCTGTTAGCAGCAAGATTTTAGCTAGTTAGCTAGGCGGTTGTATATCAGCCAGGTAGTGTAGCTAGCTAGTGTCCAATGTGGCTGTTAAATTTACCTTCCAGCATTTTTTTGTTGTTGTGCACTGCTTCTATTGCGCTCCATGCACGAGTATAGCGTTCTAAATCTTTTTTTTTTTTTTTCTCCACTAGCTAACTGTGAAACTGCCTGCTGAATCCCACCTTGTCATTTATGGTAGTGGTGCTATGAAACTGTCTCTGCAGACCTAACTCACAATAAAAAAAAATATAATTTTTCTGTTGTGAAACGTTATACAGCCCGCCGTATCCCACTTTGTCATTTTGTTGGGTAGAAATTAAGCTGTCTGCAGATCTCATGCATATAGCCAAAACATTTTTTCTGTTGCTAAACGTCATACAGTTGGGGACTTGACTTTAAAATAGTTTGTAGCATCTAGTGTGTTATAGAGGCCTGTTCCAGAGGCACCCAAAAAATTCTTGTGTTCCTAACGTCATACAGTAAGGGACATGTGACTTTCAAATTGTTTGTAGCATATATTCTTTGTCCTACAGGCCTCATCCACACTCAAACAATTCTTTCTTCCGTGACTAACGCGATTCAGCATGCCTTATTTAACCTTGTAATTTACTGCTGCTGAAAGTCAGCTATTTGCAGAGCTGTTGCAGAGCTAAAAATTAGTGATGAGCGAATATACTCGTTACTCGAGATTTCTCGAGCACGCTCGGGTGACCTTTTTTTTTTTTTTTTTAGTCATTTACATCTCTTAGCCAGCATAAGTACATATGGGGGTTGCCTGGTTGCTGGGGAATCCCCACGTGTAATCAAGCTGGCTAAAAGATGCAAATCATTCAGCTGAGGTGAGGAAAACTAAATCTCCGAACACTAAAAAAATACTCGTTCACCTGAGCATGCTCGGGAAATCTCAAGTAACGAGTATATTCGCTCATCAGTATTAAAAATCTAATTTTTTGTTGCTAATACTGTGCTCCTACCACACTATCTGAGCAATATGACTTAGAAAAAGTGAGGCCATGGTGGATGGGGAATTAGGCTTGATGTTCAAGATGGGGTAGGTGATAATTTTGTGAAATCACTAGTTAAGCAACAACATTACGTCCCATGCAAAGACAACTGACAACTTCTGTTTCTGGATGGGCTGCTCCACTACCTTTCTTTGGCAGACGCACAGTGTTATGCCTTGTTAATGAGGCCCAGAAAGAGCATGTGCTCGATTGGATGGTAAGCGCAGCTTTAAGTGGCCTCTCCTTCTCTTCCTCCATCTCAACATCACACACAGTACAGTCCACAGAGATGGCACCCAAATTACTCTTGCTCCCCTGTGTCCCAACTCTCCAAACTGACTGTTATAATCATCAGAAGTGTGCTCAAGATTCACATAGTCAAGAGGAGGAAATCTGCCCTTTATGCCAAACATTTTTTTAGCTTGGATCCGGGGCAGGACGAAGTAGGGTCCGAGCATCATCCTGACCTTTGTCCTCAGATGTTAACCCTGGGGGTAGTTGATCCTGATGAGACTCCGATATCTGAAGCTCACATGGACTGTACTGTGCTGTCAGAGAAGGAGGAGGAGGGTGACTCCAAGGGCGAGGAATGTGATAACATGGAGGATGATGATTGTGAAGTGTAAGGGTACCGTCACACAGTGCCATTTCGATCGCTACGATGGTACGATTCGTGACATTCCAGCGATATCGTTACGATATCGCTGTGTCTGACACGCAGCAGCGATCAGGGATCCTGCTGAGAATCGTACGTCGTAGCAGATCGTTTGGAACTTTGTTTCGTCGCTGGATCTCCCGCTGTCATCGCTAGATCGGTGTGTGTGACACCGATCTAGCGATGCGATCTAGCGATGCGTTCGCTTGTAACCAGGGTAAACATCGGGTTACTAAGCACAGGACCGCGCTTAGTAACCCGATGTTTACCCTGGTTACCAGCGTAAAAAAAACCAAACAGTACATACTTACATTCCGGTGTCCGTCAGGTCCCTTGCCGTCTGCTTCCCGCACTGTGACTGCCGGCCGTAAAGTGAAAGCAGAGCACAGCCCTGACGCTGTATGTCATGTCGTATAGCCTGGGTGTCATGATACGGGTCGGAGTTTGCCATGTTTCTCCTGCTCCGGCCTGGTCATGGTGGGGTTAACTATTCCTGCCTCTCTTTGATTTGGGAGTGGCTATTTCTTGGTTCTCTTGCTGGCAGCTTGTGTCAGTGATAGTTTTGGGCTTGCTGAGACTGCTACCTGTGAAACCCCTGTGTTTCTTTTGCCTCTGACCTCCCTTACCTGTACCTGACCTGTCTCCTGTACCCGACCTAGTTTGACTCTGGTGTGTATCCCCTCCGTTTGTGACCCGACTTAATTTCTGACTTTGTCTATTGATTCCCGTTTTTGTTACCACACGTCTGTCTGGCTTTCTGACCTTTTGGCTTACTCTGACTCCGATCTCTGTCTCACATCTCTGGTACCTTTGCTCCTGGATGGTTCAGACCCTCGGCTTGTATATTGACCACGAATTCTGTTTTCCCCTTTAAAGTATATGCTCACCGACTGTTACGGACTTGGCTTGTTTTGACCACTCTCTGTCACTACCTGGTGTCACAGTGCAGCTTGCACTGGGCTGCGGTGTGGCAAGTGTGACCTCTTTTTCTGTCACCCACTCTCCTTCGTGGAGTCTACACATACCTGCATTGCTGCAGCACGACACTGGGACAACGCCGTATGGATGTGGCGCATTTCACGTTTATGGAGTGAGCACCCTTCTGCACAGTTTCAAAATGGCTACTAAGATGGGTAGCGCTGACAACGACATCATCAGCATCACTATTCCGGTCATCTATATGCTGGAGCAGACTTTGAATAGCCTGCAGGAGGAGATGGTGGTTCCAGAAGAAGAGGAGGAACCAGAGGAGGATGCAGAAGGGATAACATTGTCTCTTAAATTCAAGTCTGTTGTCACACAGGCGGGTGCCAATGGAGGGTGGATTACTGTGATCAAGGGGGGATGGTATTAACAGACAAACTGTTATGAAAAGTGCAAGATCCGAGGAACAAATGGATGAGGAAGAGGTGATGGACTTGCAACTGTCAGATAAAGAGGATAATCCCCCCTCTGTTGTTTGTGGTTTGCAGGAGGTGACAAAGGTAACAAGCATCAGTGTTACCCAGCCACCAACACAGCATGGGCTTGGACCTCATGGTAGAGCCTGACATATGAGTACCTTCTTGCTGCACAATCTGCAACATGATCCCAGTATAGTTAAGATTAGAAATGGTGCTGACTACTGGGTTGCCATTCTGTTAGACCACGTTATAAAACCAAATTTTTCCATATGTTTCCCACCCTGGAAAGGGACCCGCAAATGCTGGAATATCGAAACACGCTTTTACAGAACTTTAAGAGAGCTTTTCCCCAAGACAACAGGGAAGCACACAGTTTGCATCGCAGCTCTAGGCTTCCAACCTCTGGCACGTCAATTCGTCAACGCCATAACATTAGCTGCAGCAGTGGTGTAAGTGGATGAAGCAATTTCTGTGAGTCCTTTGACACTTTTTTTTTTTTTTTAGACCCGCTTGTGCACCAGCACAACAGAGTCCAAGTCTTACATGTGGCGAATGAATGGAGAGGATGGTGCAGGAGTTTCTAGAACTGAATCTCAATACCATAAGGGATGGTTTGGACCCTTTCACATTTTGGTCTTCCAAAATGGATAAGTGGCCTGAGCTCGCCTCACAAGCCTTGGAGGTATTATCATGCCTGGCAGCCAACGCTCTCTCACAACGTGTCTTCAGCACTACTGGTGGTATCCTGATGGATAAGTGCATCAAGATGAACAAGTCGTGGATCTCCAAGGACTTTTGCACTCCAATTGCATACTGTACAGACTAGGCGATATTGCATTTTTTTTCTCAGTATGCTGCATTAATGTCGCGTAACTGCACTCTGTGATATCTTTAGTGTGGCTTCGGTGCCTGCTGTTGCTGCTGCAGATGCTGCTGCAGATGTTAACACAAATTCTTGGTAATGTGAACACTTCTGGTTGGGTGTCCATCTGCTGGGTTGGGTGTAGTGGAAGACCTGTCGGTCCATATTATACGATCTATATTGTGGTGAAATTGATGCCACATTGTTGGTGTCTGCCACTAATTTTTGGAAATGTGAACACTCCTGGTTGGGTCTCCTTCATGCGTGTTGCCTGTAGTAGTATGCCTCCGAGACCGTCAGGCCTACACTTCCTTGTAGTCAACTACCCATGTTAATATCCTCAGATTTTTCTGCAATAGTAGTCTACAAAATGTATATATTTGTGCCACCTGAGTGTGGCTGAGCATGAAAGCAGGTTGAGCTACTGCATGTGGTATCAGGGCTCCCAGCACAGGAGTACTACATTGATCCCTCACCCTCCTCATCTTACTGTGACGTTCAATTGAAAGCTGTAAATGCTGTCCCAGAACCAGATACCTCATGTCTGGCTGATTGCTGCAGTGCCATGCTACAATTTTTACTGTGGGTGAATTGAGGCAACTTTTCTGGTGTCTCCCTATAATTTGATGTGTTTTGGCAGCTTTTGGGGCTGTTAGAAGGTGTAGTGCGTGCATTTGTTTTTGTCTCCCATTGATTGTAATGGCGTTAGGCGAATATTCGACGAAAGTTGCAAAATCGGTGATCGTAATCCGAACCGAACATTACAATATTCGCCCATTCTACTAGAGACAGACGTTCTCTTGAAATGTTAGTTCTCCATAGAACTTTGAGCACCAAATGTTGTCATCTATTTCAGTAATCCGTAAATCTGTATTCACTGAAGACACGTTTTACCTGTGAATTGAGAATTTTGAGTGACTGATCAGTTCAGGAGGAGAATGTAGATTTATCTGAGGTATATTACATAGTTTCTCATTTTCATGTGGACTGATTTATGAAAAAAAATTTAAGCAAACCATTTAAACTTTACTCCATCTCATAAACTTTGACTTTTTATTATAGGATCCAGTTTTTAAAACAAATCTTCTACTGATTTGTGTGTGAGTTTACACTGTTGTCCATGCTACAGAGGGCAATATTGTTCTGCTTGATTCAGCTTTTGGCTGTATTCACCCAAATTTTAAGCTTAAAAAAAATCCCTGGATTTTGTAATATAAAAAATATATTAAAACAGACAGTGTACAATATTTACACCCAGAACAAAATATCCAAAATGGTGAACAAAAGATAATAAAACTGAAGGCCAAAAGGCTCTTTCACACAGCCAATAATTGAGCGTTTGAGGTCTCTCGTTTCCAATCATTGGCCCATGTAAACAAAGTTATTGATCAGTTATGTGAGTCTAATTTTGTCACTGATGGCAGCACATCTGTTATATAGGCGATGAGCTGCTGACAATAGACATACTATATGAAACATTATTATTATTTTTTTTTTTTTAATGGCCCTCTGCTTGATCTTGAGCAATGACGATTTGATGGATTAATGATCCATAGGAAAATTGATCGTCTAAAATCCTAGATGGGGCCGACAGGGTCTTCTCTGCTGTTAACCCGATGGCTTGATACAATCTTCTGACCATGATGTCCTTCTCCACTGATTATTCTCTTCAAATGATGTGTTCAAAGTAGAAAATTCATAGCATGGTGATCCTTTCTTCGAGTGACACGTCTGACTTGATTTGTTCCAAAATTGATTTTAGTTCTTTTTGTCATCCCTGGTATTGATAGCATCCTTCTCCAGCACCACATTTCGAAGGTGTCGATTCGTCTGCCTTTTTTTTCCCCCCTTTATCATCCAGGTTTCGCATTTGTATTAGTTAACACAGAAAAGATCAAACTATGTACGAGCTGTGTCTGTCATCAGTGAAATGTTCCACTATTTGAAGACCTTGTCCAGTGACTTCATTGTTGATTTGCCCATAGCTATTCTCCTGTTGACTTCCAGTGTCAAGTCTATCCTCGTAAGTCTGTATTCACTTTTGTGAGATGCCTTCAAACGAGCACCAGATTGTTATATCACCGATCGGCTCTCGTTGGACAAAAACTTCTTGGTCTGTCCTCTGGTAGTAGATTGAAATTCATGTGCAACAATGATTTGTGAAACCACAGGAAAGCAAGTATTATGATGTGGAAGGTAGAGCAGGAAATTCTCAATCTTCAGGGCTTTACATTTAATTAATTGTTACTTATGACTGTTGTGTTTGAAGCTGTTAAACTGTAAAGCGCTGCGGAATATGTTGGCGCTATATAAATAAAGATGATTATTATTATTATTCTGCTTCGTCTACTCTAATCTACTATATAATTGTCTAAGGATCACTTCCGTCTGTCTGTCCTTCTGTCACGGTTATTCATTCGCTGATTGGTCTCGCCAGCTGCCTGTCATGGCTGTCGCGACCAATCAGCGACGGGCACAGTCCAGAAGAAAATGGCCGCTCCTTACTCCCCGCAGTCAGTGCCTGTCGCCCGCATACTCCCCTCTGGTCACCGCTAACACAGGGTTAATGCTGGTGGTAACGGACCGCGTTATGCTGCGGGTAACGCACTCCGTTACCGCCGCTATTAACCCTGTGTGTCCCCAACTTTTTACTGTTGATGCTGCCTATGCGGCATCAATAGTAAAAAATGTAATGTTAAAAATGATAATAAAAAAAAAAACTGCTATACTCACCCTCCGTAGTCGCTCGCACCGGCTGCCATCTTCCGTTGCAGGTTCCGGTGGCAAAGATGGTATGGGAGAAAGACCTGCCATGACATCACGGTCATGTGACCGCGACGCCATCACAGGTCCTGCGCTCATACCAACCCTGGGACCGGAAGCTGCCGTGGACTACAAGGGGAACTCGGAAAGGTGAGTATATGTTTATTTTTTAACCTGTGACAAACCTGGCTGAGCAATATACTACGTAGCTGGGCAATATACTTCGTGACTGGCCAATATACTATGTGGCTCTGTGCTGTATACTACTTCGCTGTGCAATATACTACGTGGCTCTGTGCTGTATACTACGTCACTGGGCAATATACTACGTAACTTGGCAATATACTACGTGGCTCTGTGCTGTATACTACGTCACTGGGCAATATACTACGTCACTGGGCAATATACTACGTGGCTGCGCAATATACTACCTCACTGGGCAATATACTACGTGGTTGGGCAATATACTACGTCACTGGACAATATACTACGTGGTTGGGCAATATACTACGTGGCTGGGCAATACACTACGTGGCTGGGCAATATACTACGTGGTTGGGCAATATACTACGTGGTTGGGCAATATACTACGTTGCTGGGCAATATACTACGTGGCTGGGCAAT
Organism: Ranitomeya imitator; assembly: GCF_032444005.1. Classification (NCBI taxonomy): domain Eukaryota; kingdom Metazoa; phylum Chordata; class Amphibia; order Anura; family Dendrobatidae; genus Ranitomeya; species Ranitomeya imitator. The sequence goes on from NC_091282.1 coordinate 1,143,391,403, forward strand.
ATACTATGTGGCTGCGCAATATACTACGTGGCTGGGCAATATACTACGTGGGCTGTGCAATATACTACGTGGACATGCATATTCTAGAATACCCGATGCATTAGAATCGGGCCACCATCTAGTAGGCAATATAAAAAGTGGTTGTCCAGATGCTCTAGCTACCGTCACACTTTTAAACTTTGATAATTATTACATTTATCTTCAAAAACTTCCATCTCATGACTAGAGATGAGCGAACATCGTCGGCTCCCTCCTAATTCGGCCACCTATAGCGCTTACAGAAGAAGCTGCATTGGAACCCGGATACCAGGAGCGCTCCCAATAATCTGCTGTTCCAAGCCGCAGCTGCATGTGTCGTGGCTGTGTGACAGTCACAACGCATTCATGGAGAATCTGTGTGTTGTGACTGTCACACAGCCACGGCACATGCAGCTGCGGCTCGGAACAGCTGATCATTGGGAGCGCTCCAGGTATCCGGGCTCCCAATGCAGCTTCTTCGGTAAGCTCTATAGGTGGCCGAATAAGGAGGGAGCCGACGATGTTCGCTCATCTCTACTTATGACAAGTCAGTAGATGATGTCGATAGAAGATCTTCTATAGTTACGGCTACTGATATAGTGATGGTTAGTTGTTATTGGTCATAACCACAAATACCTATGCCACTGCAATGCCCTGCATGTGGGTTAAACTACACCTAATCAGAAGAACTATACTACATTTCTAAATGGAGATTATTAATAAAAATAATTTCTCTCCCTATATACAAAGGGAATTCTTATGTAGATGGAGTATGAGCAGCACACTATGCTCAGTAGGGGGATACCAGATGCATGCTTTGTGATGGGTTGATGTCCAGTTTACTCTCCAGTCAAAGTTACAAATGAAGCAGAAAAGGGAACACTCCCGAGCCTCAGTACCAAACAAGGATATTTGTAATCCAACATGCAACATTCGGTTTACATCCTAGCCTTTGTCAGCCGTGTAGGACAGAAACATAGCACGCATAAATATCATGTAGTGACAGCATTTACGGGGAAAAAGAACCGTAAGCACTACCCTGTGAAGGTGCCCGGGTAGGATCCCACACCATGTATCAATATAAAATAAACCCGGCACTGAACTTATGGTGAATCTCTTGGGATTTATTAACAAGAGAGAAGATAAACGTTTCGGCCAATATTGGCCTTCCTCAGTAACGTACTGCCAATAGGAGCGGTGAAAGGTGAGGCAGTGAAATTCTGCCAGTGCTGTGAGTTCAGGAAGTAGATAGAAGCAGGCTCACAGGGTCCGACCAAACCAGGGTCTGGAATAGCGTGGGTGGCCTGAGAGGAGCTGTAGAACAGATAAGTCCATGCGACTGCCTCACCTTTCACCGCTCCTATTGGCAGTACGTTACTGAGCAAGGCCAATATTGGCCGAAACGTTTATCTTCTCTCTTGTTAATAAATCCCAAGAGATTCACCATAAGTTGAGTGCCGGGTTTATTTTATAGTGACAGCATTTACGACACCATCAGTCAGCGCCCATATAGTGCCTAACACAAGCAAAGCAAAACACTCTGAAAGCATGGAGTCGGTGTCTCTATATACGTGTGTTTTATTATTGTGTGTATTATGCCCTGCGGGTGCAGACTGATGAAGTCACAGGTAACGACTTGCCCTTGTGATGTCACTACATGCTATTTATGTGCTTTGGCCACTATCCTTGGTGCTAGAAAAAAGGCTGGGATGTAAATCAAGTCTCAAATTGGATTACAAATAGACTTTGTTTTCCATAGAAGCTTTGGAGTTCCGCCTTCTCCATTTATTTATTTTTTTTAAAGGGAAAGACCTGTCAATTATCCAAAGAGAAGCTCATGAGAATCCGTTTGAATGACCGTTTCCTTATGGCTGGTTTCCGAGAAAGCAAACTTTGTAACCAGTAAGCCTGTTGCCATTTGCCTGTAGCTTGATAGTTTGCCTGTAGATATTATCATCACTTCTGGAGGCCTTCCATAGAACGACTTTAGCAGTAATTTGGAAGAACTGACTGCTTCTTTAAGAGGCGGCTTCGCTGCTCTTCAGCCTGTTTATGTAGCACCGGTGCACCCTGTGGAGAAGAATACTTCATCTAGCTTAAATGAATGATCATGTTCTAAAGATTTTCTTATGTAAATTTTATTTTGGAAGTTACAATAGTTCTTTTACTATTGTAAGGCAATTACAACCTTCTATTCTCTGCAATGAATTTGGCCCTCTGGGTAAAAATCTTGTCTTGTTTAACTACCTGGTAAAAGTCCTTGCCTTGACTTCATTTAACATTTATTCTTACCAGAAGAAATGGTAACTCCGCGTCTCCGCGTCTAGCTTCTTATCAGAATCGCAAGGTATGATGGGGCTTATATGGATCTGTAATGCCGTCCATTATACTGATGGATCTTTGCTCTTTTTCTCAGACCGAACACTGACCAATAGTTTCATTGATCCATTTGCACATTAGTTTTAACCCCTTTCCGACGTTGGATGTAATAATTCGTCCACGTCAGACTCCCTCCCTTTGATGTGAGCTCCAGCGCTGAGCCCACATCTTTCCCGACACATGTCAGCTGTTTTGAACAGCTGTCATGTGCCTCTAACAGCCGCGTGTGGAATTGCGATCCACCCATGGCTGTTAACCTGTTAAATACCGCTGTCAATCTCTGACAGAGGCATTTAACTTGTGCTTCTGGGAAGCGAGCCGGAAAATCCACCCAGCGGCAACCCCGTCACGTGATCGTGGGTAACTGATGGGTTGACATGACAACCAGAGTTCTCCAGCAGACATCTATAGTTGTCATAGCAAGTGAGCATTGCTGCTAAATACAGGTGATCTGATCATCGCCTGTATGTAGCAGAGCCGATCGGACAACTGCATCTTCTATTGAAGCATGCCAAAAGTCAAAAATGTTTTTACTAATATTTAAAAAAAATAAAAAAAATATAAAAGTTCAAATCACCCAGCTTTCACCCCATTCAAAATAAAACAATAAAAAAAATCTAGCATACACATATTTGGTATCGCTGCGTTCAGAGCCGACCGATATATCAATATAAATGAAAAATTAACCCGATTGCTAAACGGCGTAATAAAAAGTAAAAAAGCCAGAATTACATTTTTTGGGGCCGCCACAACATTGCATTAAAATGCAATAACGGGCGATCATATCGGCATGAATATGGTGTAATTAAAAACATCAGCTCACCACTTAAATAAATAAAGAACTTATACATGTTTGGTGTCAGTGAACTCATAATGACCTGTAGAATCATAATGACAGGTCAGTTTTAGCATGTAGTGAACATGGTAAAAAAAAAAAACAAACTCTTGGACTGCACTTTCTTTTGCAATTTCACCGTTTTCGAAGTACACGACATGGTAAAACCAATGGTGTCGTTCAAAAGTACAACTTGTACCGCAAAGAACAGTGGCCACACATGGCCATTTTGACCAAAAAATAATAAGTTATGGCTCTGGGAAAAGAGGGGAGCAAAAAAATGAAAATGCAAAACCAAAAATACCTCTGGTCATTAAGGGGTTAATGATTTAATTTGAGGCAAATTCCGACTTTGAAGGCATGTTGATTGGTATACTTCCCAATATAAGAAAAGTGCATGAGACCCATATCAAATGTTGTCGAATTTTTGCACAAATTGTGACTTCTTTATACATGTCAAAAATGGTTGCGACAATAAACGTTTTAGTTTCATGCATTGTTTTATTTTATTTTTTTAAAGACTGAAATGATGTGTCTAGTTAGCTATAACCCCTTTTTTATTTTTTTTTTAGTAATTTTTAACTTTTGGTGCAGGTACTAAAGACTAATATTGGTGTAAAGCATTAATTATGCTTTGCTTATATAGCGGCATCATATTCTGCAGTGCTTTACATACATTAGCATCGTTGTTCCCATCGGGGCTCACAATCTAAATAACTTTCCTCCTCAGAGGCTTTTTCTGAAATGGTTTCTACTAGAAAAGTGTTTTTTTGACCACTTTAAAAATAAAAACGCATGCACATACCCCAAGAAGCGGGCACTCTACCTGTACGAGCTATTCCAGTGGTGGTGGTCTTAAGCCTTTCCGTCAGCTGATCGGCAGTAGTGGCAGGTGTTGTACCCTCACCGTCTGCCAGTGATGACCTAGTCTAAAGACAAACTATCAACATTAGAGTATCAGAACCCTTTTCTTTTTTATAAATGGGGTTAGCCATTGTAATAAGTGATTAAAAATTACCAGCATTAGGCCAAGTTCACATATTTAGTATTTTCACTCAGTATTTATAACCCAAGACCAGGAAGGAAAAGTATAATAGAAACATGTCACCTATTCTGCATTTTTTACCCACTCCTGATTTTGGCTTACAAATACTGACGAAGTACACCACGTGTGAACGCAGCCTTAAAGGGAACCTGTCACCCCCAAAATCGAAGGTGAGCTAAGCCCACCAGCATCAGGGGCTTATCTACAGCACTCTGTAATGCTGTAGATAAGCCCCCGATGTACCCTAAAAGATGAGAAAAAGAGGTTAGATTATACTCACCTGGGGAGGCGGTCCCATTGCCGTCCGGTCCGGGGCCTCCCATCTTCTTACGATGACGTCCTATTCTTGTCTTCACACTGCGGCTCCGGTGCAGGCGTACTTTGTCTTCCCTGTTGAGGGCAAAGTACTGCAGTACACAGGCATCGGGCCTCTGACCTTTCTCGGCGCCTGCGCACTGCAGTACTTTGCTCTGCCCTCAACAGGGCAAAGTACGCCTGCGCCGGAGCCATGGCAAGAAGACAAGAAGAGGACGTCATCGTAAGAAGATAGGAGGCCCCGGACCGGACCGCGACGCCCATCGGACCGGGACCGCCCCTGGGTGAGTATAATCTAACCTCTTTTTCTCATCTTTCAGGATACATCAGGGGCTTATCTACAGCATTACAGAATGCATTCCAGAATGCTGTAGATAAGCCCCTGATGCTGGTGGGCTTAGCTCACCTTCGGTTTTGGGGGTGACAGGTTCCCTTTAACATCACTATCTCATGGGAGAATAAATGACTGTTGGCACACCGCACACCCACAAACCCGGAGAAAGAGAGGACTTGAAAAAGCCATAAGTACAGTGGGTACTTGCATTACCGTGTAGGAACGACAGAACGATGGGTTACATATAATGTATTATGGCCAAGGGGGGGTGATCTGGGAATCCCAAAAAGTTAACGATTTATGAATTGCTTTCAATCTATAGGGGCTTTAATATCATTGTGGAAATATCACAATTGTTGTTCCTCATTCTTCACAAAATGTAATAAACAAAAGGAAACCACACGACCCTTTACTGATAAACGCCAGGAAAATAAAGTGAAGATTCAGCACACTTACTATCTAAGAGCTATTTTTTACCAAAAACCCAACTGGCCTTAGCTGAGTCATATCCATGAGTTCTTCATAGCGGCACACAATGTGACAATGAAATATTACCATTAATATTTCCTAACATTAAATAAACAACTAGAGACAATGGCATCATCAGCAAAACCCAGCGATCAGCTATCTGGGCGACACCATGCCCTCTAATGTCATTTTCAAGGACATAGACATGTTTTCTGCTTTTTAGAAAACCTATCATTCGGAGATGCTCAGGAGGGGTATGTGCAGATTAATATATCTAATTTACAATGCCGTAGTTAAAGAGGAGTTATCACTAGCCTGCCCTTTTTTTTTCTGTTCTGCTGACCACTGAGCCAAAGAGGGCTGACACTTCTGCGCTGCGGAAATCGCTTCTCTGCAACCTTCTCATTATCCCCTCAGGCAGAATTACACTGATGGGTAACAAACCTATTAAAGGGAATTTGTCAGAAGGTTTTTATGTAATTGGAGAGCAGCATGATGCAGGGGCAGAGACCCTAATTCCTGCGGTGTGTCGCTTACTGGGCTGCTTGCTGTCATTTTTATTCAATCACTGTTTTCATTCTTGCAGATTTACCAGTTTCCTGGTCGTGTATAACTCCGCCCCTGCCACTGATTGTACACAGATAGCTGCCAATCAGTGGTATGGGCGGGGTTACAAACAGCAGTTGACTAGGAGGCATCAGACAGATAGTCCTGTAGTGATAATCTCCTGCTGATAAAACACTGATTGTACTGACACAGCAAAACACATCTGAGTAATGACACATCACTGAAATCAGGCTCACTTGTCCTATATTATGCTGCTTACAGATTGAATAGAAGAAATCTCCTAACAGATTTCCTTTAAAAAGCAGGAGGCAGAACAGAATTTACCATTTATGTGCATAGGTGATGGTTTCAGTGCATCCTTCCAACTCAAGAACAATGACAGTGATATTATTTAAAGAAGTCCTCCCATTAACTTTTTTTTATTCATTAAATGTGTGTATATCTGCATGTAATGGTAGTGTGAGAGTAAAAATATACTCTCCTACTACTGCTGGATCCTGGAGAAAGTGGCTTTCTGCTCCTCTTCTCAGTGATGTCACCACTGCATTCTGTGTGACCAGGAAGTGGTTCTTACACTGTAAATCCATGGTGCGTCAGGATAAGGCTCCATTGACTGTTATATTGTAAAAAGACTTCCAGCTCACACATTGTGATATTGAGAGCCTGAACAGAGGGGATATCGCTGAGAAGAGGAGCAGAACAGAGGTGCTGGATTCCGGAGAGAGCAGTGGTAGGTGAGTATAAGACTGCACTGACACTACACTATGTTACATACCCATACACACATTTAATGAATAAAAAAACCATGCAAGTGCTTCTTTAATCAACACAGACAATAATTCAGGAGTGAAGAGATAAGGTTACAAACCCTGCCATCAGATGAGCTCACTAACTGATTCACGGTTAACTCATTCCATATCCAACTACACTGCTAAAAAAATATATAGGTAACACTAAAATACCACTTCCTAGATATCACTGAATGAAATATTCCAATTTAAAATATTTATTCATTACATAGTGGATATAAACCAAAATGAATATCCCACGGAGGTCTGGATTTGGAATGATACTCAAAATCAAAGTGGAAAATCAAATTACAGGCTGATCCATCTTCAGTGGAAATGTCTCAAGACAAGGAAGTGATGCTCAGTAGTGTGTGTGGCCTCCACGTGCCTTTTTGACCTCCCTACAACATCTGGACATGCTCCTGATGAGGCAGCAGATGTTCTTCTGAGGGATCTCCACCTAGACCTGGATCAAAGAATCAGACAACTCCTGGACAATCTGTGGCGTTGTTAGATGGAACAAGACATGATGTCCCAGATGTGCACAATTAGATTCATGTCTTAGGAATGGGCAGACCAGTATATTGCATCATTGCCTTCATCATTCAGGAACTGCTGACACACTTCAGCCACATGAGGCCTAGCATTGTCGTGCATCAGAAGGAATTTGGGGTCCAGTGCACCTGCATATTGTCTCACAATGGGTCTGAGGATCTCATCCCAGTACCTAATGGCACTCAGGGTACCTCTGGCTAGCACATGGAGGGCTGTGCGGCCCTCAAAAGAAATGCCTCCCCAGTCCCCACCCCATTACTGACCCACTGCCAAACCAGCCATGATGGAGGATGTTGCAGGCAGCAGAACATTCTCCACAGCGTTGAAACGGTCACATGTGCTCAGTGTGAACCTACTCTCATCCATGAAGAGCACAGTGCGCCAATGCCAAATCTCACAATCTTGGTGTTCTCTGGCAAATACCAATCACCCTGAACGGTGTTGGGCTGTAAGCTCAACACCCACTTGTGGATGTCTGGCCCTCATACCACCCTCATGGCATTTGTTTCTGACAGTTTGAGCAGATACATGGCTGTTAGTGGCCTGCTGGAGGTCATTTTGCAGGGCTCCGGCACTGCTTCTCCTGTTCCCCCTTGCACAAAAGAGGAGGTATCGGTCCTGCTGCTGCTGGGTTGTTGCCCTCCTACAGCCTCTTCCACATCTCCTGATGTACTGGCCTGTCTCCTGGTATCTGCTCCATGATCTGGACATTGTGCTGACAGACACAGCTAGTCTTTTTGCCACAGCTCGCATTGATGTGCCATCCTGGATGAGCTGGAACGTCCTTAGCAACTTCTGTGAGTTGTAGACACTGCCTCATGCTACTGTAGGTATGAGAGCAATGACAAAATGCAAAACAGATGAGCACAGAGAAATGGTCTGTGGTCACCACCTGCAGTTCAACTCCGTTATAGAGGTTGCTAATTACCAATCCTTTCTACCTGTTTTGTGTTCCATTTGCACAACAGCAGGAAAAATCGATTCACTATCAGTGTTGCTTCATAACCGAACAGGTTGATTTCACAGAAGTGTGTTTGACTTGGAGTTACATTGTGTTAAGTGTTCCCTGAATTTTTATGAGCAGTGTATATACTGTGATACATAGAGGCTGTAGAAATTCAGTTGTTTTTTTTAATTAAAATATATTGTAAAACATGCTTTTAACCCCAAAATACATGCTTCTAATTAAAAAATCCCAATGTGTCAATTTCTTTTTGTGCATTCCCTTGATTATTTTGTGCTTTTTGTATTCGCTGTTGCATTAGAATGTGGCTATTTTCTTGGAAGGGTGGAGGTGACAGCCAGGGTGTCTGTGGAGGGCAACCAGTTATTTTGTCCTTCCCAGGGAATTTCGATACAGGAATGAAAGTCTAGCTATGCCTTTGCAATCAGGCATACAGATTGAACAATATTGTGCTCCCAAGGCCTTTATTCTCTAATTTTGCCAATTTAGAAGAAATGCATAGCATTAAAAAAATACCATATACAGTAGTTTGCGTGGGGGCACTTGGAAATAGTGGGTTCCAACTCCGTTTGATCACCTTGTTTACTGCTGGTTGGTGAGATGCTTTACAGACCCATGTACGGATTTTTCATGGTTTGCTATCAGAGTGAGAAGGTTACGTCACAGTGATGTAGAGAAAGTGGAGGGAGATGTAAATATCGACCCGTCTCTATCACGGCAAAATTACTGACGTAATAAGTGGATGCATTTTGATTTTGGCTATACGGCACTAACATTCAACGTGCACCTTGTATTATGTATATGTGATAAATTGAGGCCCATAGTGGGATAGCAAGTAGTCATGAGTGAAATTGCCTGGAGAAGGTGTTATCCGATCTCGCTCGTGTGCTGAAGGAATTCGGCATGATCGAAAAATTATGTTCGAATCCCCGTGGCTGTACGTCTCGCGGCTGTTTGTTAGGCAATTCCTGCATGTGTTGTGGCTGCCGCACAGCCGTGAGACATACAGCAGCGGGGACTCAAACATATTTTTCGATCATGCCAAAGTCGCTTGGTTAACACCCGAGCATGCTCGGATAACACCTTATCGGAACACAGTCGCTCATCACTATTGGCAAGTAATTCTGCTTGATGTCACACATACGACAAGCATGACTACTTGTGTGAGTGTGACTGTATTGTAACGTCTTTCTTTTATTTTCCAGGTATCACAGATGAACATTCAGTACAAAGGTCGGTCAGGTAGAGCGGAGTGGTAACGGCACCTCCTCAACCAGTAATAAGTAAACAGCGGAGTCCTCTGATGCCCTTGAGCTGTTTGAGCACTGAAACTCAGTAGACTTGAGAAAATCGTTCCCACTGCAGCCCTCGCCCGTCCTCCGCCAGCTAACAGGTATGCCGACCATGCAGAAATATTTCTATAATTTGGCACATTGGACCTCTGAACTTTGCTTCCTTTTATTACTCATGAACTGGCCCCCCAGAGTGAGGGATTAACAATTTACCCTCCCTATGAATGCATTGGGTCTTTAGTGGATTAACCAATATGTGTCTCGCAGTGAAGTAGAGAGGTTTAACCTTTAGATGCTGCTGCTTTGGTAATCAGAGTTACATTTTGTTCATTTCTTCCTGGAATGTGTGTCCTGAACTTTCGATAGATTTAGCGAAGAACTTGGAGAGGTGTTGCCACCTCTTCGTGCTACTTAACTAGTTGCGGGGAGTCATCATGTAGTTGTATAAACTTCCCTGACTTGTCATTCTACCGTAAAGTGTGACATTTCTTCATCAGCCGGTCTTTTAGTTTTCTTTCTTGCCAGACACACCTTTTCTTTATCACCTTACAATAGTACCAAAGGTCAAAGTGACTAATCTCTTTCTGAAAATTCCTCTCCGAGGAGGTATTGATGAGGGGTCGGCCTTGAATATTTCTAGCAGACAAAAATAAATCCCATCGCTATGGAAACAAGCGTTAGCTTTGACGAGGGCACGTGCTGCATTTCAGAAGGAAAGGCGCTGTCATTTTTGAAATTCTAATCAAGAAAAGTTAACCCTGTCAGGAGCGGATTGGAACTTCAGCAGCAACTTTCCAACGGAGTCTTGTATTTGAAGGATGATGCGTCCGTCCACAAGTCTCATAAAGCCATGAAAAGAAAAAAAAACAACTCTATGAAAGCGGCTTTTTGAAACTGTCGCCCCATTCTTTTATTTTGGTACCATATTTTTCAAAAGTTAAAAAATCATTGAAGGGAAAAGAATTTACAACAATTGATTTTGCGGCGTTGTCGCTTGCAGAACAGGATAACAATTCTTATTCTAAAGGATTAGAATTACTTTTTGATCGATGCATTTACCCCTTCTCTGCCTTGTGATTTTCCCTTGTCCCCCATCCCCCTTCTTTCCAGAGCCACAGCTTTTTTATTTTTTCATCAATATGGCAGTATGAGGCCGCCGTCACACATGCGAGTTTTACGGACGTAAGAGCGCAGAATCTACGTCCGTAAAACTCGCAAAAAATACGGCACAATTATTCTCTATGCCCCTGCTCCTATTTGCCGTATTTTACTGATCAGTATTATACGGCTTTCTACGGCCGTACAAAATCGCAGCATGCTGCGTTTGTCACCGTACTGCGCAAGAAATACGCCAATGAAAGTCTATGGAAGCGTGAAAAATACGGATTACACACGGACAAGCAGTGTGACTTGCGAGAAATACGCAGCGCTGTTAGAGAGAAAAGCCGGTAATTCAGTGCGGTGTACAGTAAAATCACACTGACAGCTTACAGTAGAATAGGTAGAATAAATGTGTACACATAGAATAGGTATATATATATACAGTGGGGCAAAAAAGTATTTAGTCAGTCAGCAATAGTGCAAGTTCCACCACTTAAAAAGATGAGAGGTGTCTGTAATTTACATCATAGGTAGACCTCAACTATGGGAGACAAGCTGAGAAAAAAAAATCCAGAAAATCACATTGTCTGTTTTTTTAACAATTTATTTGCATATTATGGTGGAAAATAAGTATTTGGTCAGAAACAAACAATCAAGATTTCTGGCTCTCACAGACCTGTAACTTCTTCTTTAAGAGGCTCCTCTGTCCTCCACTCATTATCTGTAGTAATGGCACCTGTTTAAACTTGTTATCAGTATAAAAAGACACCTGTGCACACCCTCAAACAGTCTGACTCCAAACTCCACTATGGTGAAGACCAAAGAGCTGTCAAAGGACACCAGAAACAAAATTATAGCTCTGCACCAGGCTGGGAAGACTGAATCTGCAATAGCCAACCAGCTTGGAGTGAAGAAATCAACAGTGGGAGCAATAATTAGAAAATGGAAGACATACAAGACCACTGATAATCTCCCTCGATCTGGGGCTCCACGCAAAATCCCACCCCGTGGGGTCAGAATGATCACAAGAACGGTGAGCAAAAATCCCAGAACCACGCGGGGGGACCTAGTGAATGAACTGCAGAGAGCTGGGACCAATGTAACAAGGCCTACCATAAGTAACACACTACGCCACCATGGACTCAGATCCTGCAGTGCCAGACGTGTCCCACTGCTTAAGCCAGTACATGTCCGGGCCCGTCTGAAGTTTGCTAGAGAGCATTTGGATGATCCAGAGGAGTTTTGGGAGAATGTCCTATGGTCTGATGAAACCAAACTGGAACTGTTTGGTAGAAAAACAACTTGTCGTCTTTGGAGGAAAAAGAATACTGAGTTGCATCCATCAAACACCATACCTACTGTAAAGCATGGTGGTGGAAACATCATGCTTTGGGGCTGTTTCTCTGCAAAGGGGCCAGGACGACTGATCCGGGTACATGAAAGAATGAATGGGGCCATGTATCGTGAGATTTTGAGTGCAAACCTCCTTCCATCAGCAAGGGCATTGAAGATGAAACGTGGCTGGGTCTTTCAACATGACAATGATCCAAAGCACACCGCCAGGGCAACGAAGGAGTGGCTTCGTAAGAAGCATTTCAAGGTCCTGGAGTGGCCTAGCCAGTCTCCAGATCTCAACCCTATAGAAAACCTTTGGAGGGAGTTGAAAGTCCGTGTTGCCAAGCGAAAAGCCAAAAACATCACTGCTCTAGAGGAGATCTGCATGGAGGAATGGGCCAACATACCAACAACAGTGTGTGGCAACCTTGTGAAGACTTACAGAAAACGTTTGACCTCTGTCATTGCCAACAAAGGATATATTACAAAGTATTGAGATGAAATTTTGTTTCTGACCAAATACTTATTTTCCACCATAATATGCAAATAAATTGTTAAAAAAAACAGACAATGTGATTTTCTGGATTTTTTTTTCTCAGTTTGTCTCCCATAGTTGAGGTCTACCTATGATGTAAATTACAGACGCCTCTCATCTTTTTAAGTGGTGGAACTTGCACTATTGCTGACTGACTAAATACTTTTTTGCCCCACTGTATATATATGTCAGTGAGACACATATATGTATATATATTAATATTTATTCCAGCGCTAGACAGCTTGAAAGCCGGTAATTCAATTACCGGCTTTTTCCTTCTCCTTCCTAAAACCCGACATGATTTGAGACATGGTTTACATACAGTAAACCATGTCTTCTCTCCAGCCTGGGAGCTTTCTAGGTAATTTCCCACGATCTATGAACAGCCAGCAGAGGGCGCCTCACCGCCAATGAAGCTAAATATAGATCATTGATCTATTTTTAGCCTCATTCCCTGGGGTTTTGCAGCGAGGAGCAGCCTGCATTAGCACAGCTCCTTGCTGCAAAATGTTTTAACCCCTTCAGAAGGATTTACATCGTTGGACGTTACAGATCTGCGGAGGGTAAGTATATTGTTGGTTTATTATGTTTTTTTACTCACAGAACGAGGGTCTTCAGTGACTGGATTGGGCGTTGAATAAAATACTGCAACAACCATTGTTTTTATTTCATTAAAATAATTTTAAAAAATGTGTTTGTGTTTTATTTAACCCTTTACTAGTATTGGATTAATAATGGATAGGTGTCATAATTGACGCCTCTCCATTATTAATTAGGCTTAATGTCACCTTACAATAGCAAGGTGGCATTAACCCTTCATTACCCCATATCCCACCGCTACACGGGAATGGGAAGAGAGTGGCCAAGTGCCAGAATAGGCGCATCTTCCAGATGTGCCTTTTCTGGGGTGGCTGGGGGCAGATATTTGTAGCCAGGGGGGGGCCAATAACCGTGGACCCTCTCCAGGCTATTAATATCTGCCCTCAGTCACTGGCTTTACTACTCTGGCGGAGAAAATTGCGCGGGAGCCCACGCCAATTTTTTCCGCCATTTAACCCTTTATTTTAAGAGCTAGAACGGCCAAATTTTGCAGATACACACTACTGACATTAGTAGTGTGGAATCTGCAAAAAAAATGGAGAGAAGACATGGTTTACTGTATGTAAACCATGTCTCAAATCATGTCGGGTTTTAGGAAGGAGAAGGAAAAAGCCGGTAATTGAATTACCGGCTTTAAAGCTGTCTAGCGCTGGAATAAATATTAATATATATACATATATGTGTCTCACTGACATATATATATATATACCTATTCTATGTGTACACATTTATTCTACCTATTCTACTGTAAGCTGTCAGTGTGATTTTACTGTACACCGCACTGAATTACCGGCTTTTCTCTCTAATATATGTGTCTACTGACACATATATATATATATATATATATATATATATATATATATATATATATATATATATAGACAGTATATATATATTTTCTTTTCTTTTTGGGACACATGGATCACTTCTATAGCGGTATGTTGGTTTTGCTAGCCTGCGATAAAACCACGCAGTACGGATGCCATACGGATTACATACGGAGGATGCCATGCGCAAAAAACGCTGACACACCCTGCCTACGGAGGAGCTACGGACCACTTTTTTCGGGACTTTTCAGCGTATTACGGCCGTAATATACGGACCGTATTGTTTTACGCTGTGTGTGACGCCGGCCTGAGGGCTTGATTTTTACAGGACGAGTTATAACTTTGATTTTACCATATAGCGTAATGGAAAAACGGAGGAAAAAAATTCCAAGTGCAATGAAATTGCAAAACAATGGCAATTCCATAATTATTTTTTACGTTTTTTTATTCACCATTTTCACTAAACGCTAAAACCGGCCTATCAATAGATTTGCCAGGACAGTATGAGTACACAGATACCAAACATGTATAGGTTCATTTTTTATTTGTGATAAAATAAAAACAAATTTGTAAGAAAAACAAATTCGCTTACGTAGGTATTTTATGAAACCCATTCAGTCTCCATTTTTTGTGGTCTGGGGCTCAGTGATGGCTTACATTTTGCGCCCCGATCTGACTTTTTTATTGGAGTAGATACAATGTTTTTATTGCAATATTGCCATAAACCGTTATTCTGGCTTTTCAAATTTTTTTCTCGCTATGCCGTTTACCAATCTGATTTATACTTTGATAGATTGGACTTTTCTGAATGCAGTAATAAATGTGTATTTTTAATTGTTTTATTTTCAATGGAGCAAAAGAGGGGTGATTTGAGCTTTTGTGGGAGGTTTTGAAACTTTTTTTTTTTTTACTGGCTTCAATAGTCCCCTTAGGAGACTTGAAGCTGCGATCATCTGATCACCCGTGCTACACATGGCTTCGTATCAGATCGGCTGTCATGTGCGGAGAAAGATGCAGGCTCCCCATCGTAGCCCGCATCAAAGGCAGGGCCACTACCTTGGACGTACCTATACTTCCAAGGTTGTGAAGGGGTTGAATGGAATCTGTCAGCAGGATTTCATGCTCCATACAATTTGTGTGCATGGCAAAATCTGCTTAGACTGACCGACTGGCGGCGGCACAATATGACTGCCAACCGGTAAACTTTTACCAATCTGTGTCGTTTGAATCCAGACTAAAGCAAATGATGTGCAATGAGCGATCTATGCTAGATCTGTGAGCATAGGCTGCCATAGTTTCTCGTACTGCCATCGAGAACGATTATCTTTTGTGCTGCATAAAGTCTGTTTACATGGCAAGATAATTATGAACTGAGCATTCTTAATGGCGAGCGTTCACGATTATCTTGCAGTGTAAATGCCCCTTAATCTTTTTCCAAGGCAAGTCCAAGCATACCTTTACATGGCCTGTCTGTTCCTGAAAAAGCAGCATTTTAATTGATATGTAAATGAGACTTAAAAACTGAACCCTCCGTCACTCCAGCTCTATTCCCTGCCCAGTGCCGCCGCCTCCTGCTTGACTGTCAGCCTCTGAACTTTGTGGCTTCTGCCAAGAGAGTCATCAGTTAAGCAGGAGGAAGCAGGGAATAGAGCTGGAGTGACAGATTTCAAATCTACAAATGACTCTTCAGCCTAATTTGTAGATCAATTAAAACGCTGATTTCTCAGTAATAGAGGAGAGGACTGACCAAGGAAAGGTATTGCTGGACTTGTCTTTGAAAAAGATACATGTGAACATAAATAGTTTGAGGGGGGAGGGGGGGGGCCTGATATCCTGCAGACGGATTCCATTTAAATGTCTAAAGTTGAAGGTGATTAAATACAATAGTATTCCTTTGAAAACATGTAGTTTCCCCCCCTAAGCTAGGCCAACTGTATCGATTTCTCCTGTGTAGTGATGGGCAGTCCGACTCTTTTTGGTTATCTGGCTCTCCTGGCTGCACTCACCAAAAAGAGTCGGCTGTTTTGGATCTAAATGGATCATTATTAAATGTGCTCACAATAGGTGAACACCTATTTAAGATGACGTTAATGCGTCTGAAACCATGCCCACTTAGCCAATTAAATTTGAGTGGACAGTTTGGTTTGGGTGGGCAGGGTTACATCCGCCGAACACTATAATTTTACACCCCATGAGAGCCATTCAGAGAATTTAGTGTCTCTCACTCGCATCGTTCACATCAGGGAGCCGGCTCTTTGTACCGGTCGAGAAGGACCCATCATTAATGTGCATGTGTGTGCATATGTATCTTCTGTAGCAGATGTCTAAGGAAATATTGATCGGACTACTCTAGCCTTAACATGTAGGCTAACCAAGAAAAGCCATATTGTTTACAATTCATTACCACTACTTATAACTTTATATGACTGTTTTCCTCTTTTTTAAATGAGAGATTGTATACAGTGATTATAATTCAGGAAATTGAGCCAGGTAATTAATATTTTCATTTATGGCTGATGGTAAAAGAGGAAATCCATCTGAAAGGAGAAGTCATAGGAGAAAATTCCCAGAGATTCCCTAGGTTCATAGATTTATAAACCAGTGTAGCCCCCCAGTATAGGGTTCACTGAGCTCAATAATTCCTCTCAATAGCATTTTCTGACAAGTCCCTGATATATCTTAGGCTTTTATAAGGTATTTTGTTTTTATTTTTCCTTAAGTACACTTGAGAGAGAGACAGCCAAGATGGTTGCTGGTCAAACAATTATCCAAACGATCGTTTGGCTGGGGGCTTTGAGCTACATTCTGACTAATGTATTAATTTGTCCTAAATTCTGGTAGTGTGTCCATGTTCAGCTCCGTGCAGTAGTTTGCATAACCGATGGCCACACGAGCTACGTGCCGTTTGGCAAAATTGAAACTAGTAGTGACTAATCTGCAAATCAGATAGGGTTGGAGCCTTTACATTCCTGCATCCATTTAGATAATCGCTTATGTTAATGGGTTAGTCTGTGCTACATACAATGTTATCTGGGGACTTAGATTATTGAATTGTAACAAAATCGGCCCTAATAATCTCCTGTTACCATCGTGTATCCAGCCTGGGCCCCTCCGTGGCACCTTACAAATTAAAGTGGCATAGGTCTGCCCTCTTTGTAGATTCATCCTCTTTATAATCCTTATTATAGGATAGGATTTAGTGGTCTGCCATCCTGTCAAGCACGAGTCATTATATTTGGTAATATATAATGCCCAAATTATATGCCCCCAACAAAAACTTTATTAACACAAAACTGG
This sequence comes from Ranitomeya imitator, assembly GCF_032444005.1. Taxonomy (NCBI): domain Eukaryota; kingdom Metazoa; phylum Chordata; class Amphibia; order Anura; family Dendrobatidae; genus Ranitomeya; species Ranitomeya imitator. The sequence continues at coordinate 1,143,408,658 of NC_091282.1, forward strand.
TTAAACAGGTCAGCTATTTAGAAAACCCATTTTTAAATTGATTTGTTGGTAACCACAGAGAGCTAGTCTGGATTTCCAGCTGATTTATTTCCAAGGTGACTGCAGTGCTGCAGGCAGTCACTAAGCTCAGCGGCACATTCCCTCTACATTCAGAGCTACTGCGCACAGTGATCGGCTGCAGCTCTGTCGGTGATGTGTTTAATTTCCCTGAGGCCACCAGAGGGAACATTAGACACTGCACAATGCTCACTGAAATCAATGGCATCTCTGCGTCATTCAGGACAGGTCCTTCAGAGCAGGGGGACACTCTCACTTCTCACTGATCTGACCAAAAGGTGGGGATCCTGAATAGACCCCAAATACTCTAAGGGCTCGTTCACACGTCCTATTTTCTCCTATGAGTGCTATTTGTGGTGTTTATGGATGGCATTCGTGCCTATGATATTCTATGGGGTTGTGCACATCTCTGATTTTGATCCGAGGGTTGAATCAAGATCGGCGATGCAAGTCTATTGGTCCATGAAAAAAAAAAAAATCGGACTGCGAGTGCGATACGATTTTCAGACTGTCAGAGGAGAAGGTGGAGAAACATTATTTTTTTCTCCAGTCAAAAAAACTGACCTTGGGATCAATTCTTCTGATCAGACTTTGGTTTGTTTCTCTCATTCGTTGAAAATACTGACTTCAGAATGAGCCCTAACAACGTAAATGAAAATAGTTTTTTTTCTAAACTAGACAACCGCTTCATTCTTACGTTGTTGCCTGCCTTGCACAGTCCATAGTAGAGTATGTCATGACTTCTTGTTTTACACACGTGTTAAATTCTTATTTCCATAAAAATGCATTTGTTCTAGTGTCACCGGACATGTCATGGGCTTTCTCCCAGACTGAATCTTTACCACCACCTTCAAGGTTCTGTGTGACTGTTCCTGAATATTATTTTTCATTCTTCGTATGATGTTTGCACTGAGGGTGGAACACAGGGGTTGTTTGGTGTCTGGTGAAACATTTACTAGAAGCAATCGACCGTGAGTTTGAAGGGCATTCCATTACCAGGCTTGTTCTCTGAAGTAACAGGGCGAGAGGGACAACCGTGTTAGAAAATAAAACAGAAAAGGCAGAAAGTCCAAGAAAGACACGTAGCTAGTACAACATGTTTTATTAAATACCCGAGTGGCACAAGAGCTTATAACACTGACACTGTCATAATGGCTGACAGATTTCCAATAGTATAGCATCATGGCTATGTATAATGTATAATAATAATAATAATGGCTCCTATACAGGAACATGGCAAAGATATTTCCCCAATTGGCCACCATCAATATTATTATTATTTATTGTTATAGCACCATTTATTCCATGGCGCTTTACATGTGAGGAGGGGTATACGTAATAAAAACAAGTACAATAATCTTAAACAATACAAGTCACAACTGGTACAGGAGGAGAGAGGACCCTGCCCGCGAGGCTCACAATCTACAAGGGATGGGTGAGGATACAGTAGGTGAGGGTAGAGCTGGTCATGCAGCGGTTTGGTCGATTGGTGATCACTGCAGGTTGTAGGCTTGTCGGAAGAGGTAGGTCTTCAGGTTCTTTTTGAAGGTTTTGATGGTAGGCGAGAGTCTGATGTGTTGTGGTAGAGGGTTCCAGAGTTGGGGTGATGCGCGAGAGAAATCTTGTATGCGGTTGTGGGAAGAGGAGATAAGAGGGGAGTAGAGAAGGAGATCTTGTGAGGATCGGAGGTTGCGTGTAGGTAAGTACCGGGAGACGAGGTCACAGATGTATGGAGGAGACAGGTTGTGGATGGCTTTGTATGTCATGATTAGGGTTTTGTAGTGGAGTCTCTGGGCAATGGGGAGCCACTGAAGGGATTGACAGAGGGGAGAAGCTGGGGAATAGCGGGGGGACAGGTGGATTAGTCGGGCAGCAGAGTTTAGAATAGATTGGAGGGGTGCGAGAGTGATAGAGGGGAGGCCACAGATATCAATATTGATATCAATATTGATCAGAAGAGTAGACCTACTTGCATTGCCAAGACCCTGATATACAAAGCCTACACCAGAGCTTTAATCCTCATCTCCGCACACAACACAACCTAAAACTGACAATGTATTTAATAGACAGCGTGTATAAATACCTTTTACCTTTCTGAATCACTAACTTTGCACGGATTTACACCAACGGTAAAATAAGCTTGGCATTGACTCATTCATGCCCAGTCCCTAAATCATAGCAGATATCTCTTGACCCACGTTGACAACCCACTTTTCAATCTTCTGTAAAACTGGAGCAAAATTCATGGAGAGTCCAAAAATTTTTGTGGACATTCACTCTGCCCTTTAATATAGACCACACCTTCAATATACCTCGAAATCTCAAAAGTCCAAAAATTAATTTAGACTCAAGGAAAGGCTGAGTACCCTGTAGCAGAATAAAACATACTTTAATTTAAATAAACTGGCAAGAAGATGTTGGAAAAAACAAAAAAAAAGCAGTAAAAATCGCTTAGGGACAAAAGTCACTTGAATAACTTATTGGCTTTGCAGATGTCTAAAAATATCATGTGCACATACCCTTTGCATAGTAAAGGCATTAAATTCAAATTAGCCAAACGAGCCAAAGTTGCTAAGTTTGACAGTCTAATGTGGGTGAATACCTTTGCTTGACTTATGATTATTGGGAAAGATAAGGATCTCATGTGTCTGGTTTTGGACTGGTGATCCTTTTGGTTGTTGAACAGATAAACCACCACTAGAGATGTCTGGAACTAGTTCTCTCAAAGAGAACATAGTAGCACTCAGCTCCTGTATATGTGAGTCGGGTGAGATTGGACAACTGTCTAAAATGCATGGTTCTTTAGTTAAACACCTGATCATCTGACATAAATGGCTTCATTCTGATAACTGTATTTTCAGTCCAACACACTAACTTATTAGACTTTATGCTGAATCATTATAAGGTCAAAGATTACTACATCTACACGACTACAGCACCAGACCCACAGCACGGGATTTTTTTTTCCCGTTTTCTAGTACACGACATGGTAAAACCAATGGTGTCATTCAAAAGTACAACTCGTCCCACAAAAAATAAGCCCTCACATGGCCACATTTACAGAAAAATAAAGTTATGGCTCTGGGATGACGGGGAGCGAAAAACGAAAAGGCAAAACCGAAAAAAGCTGGGGTCATTAAGGGGTTAAACAAGGAAATTGAATATCGAATCTAAAACTGTATTCCTGAAAACCTACATATAAAATAATTAGCCCTGGGGCAAAAAGATAATTGGGTGTTTAGTAATTTGGGGGAAAACAAACAAAGAAGCTAATCATGTGGTCTGACTCTATAGAAAAACAAAACAACAAGCAAACCTCTACAAGATGTGCACATCACACATGGTTCAATACTACAATATCTAAAATGGGGGATTTTATGAGAAGCCATAGTTGTGTTAAAGATGGGTTAGGAGTTAGATCATCTAATCCATTATTTTTTCTTTGAATGTCATACTTTTCTCTAATGCAAATGGAGATATTTGTGAGTCTGAACTGAAATTTACAGACTTGATATGCCATCCCATAGCACAAACAATCCTATCAAAGTAAAACAGTACTGTACAAATGGTATATATATATTTTATATATGTATGTGTATATATATATCTACTGTAAGGCTGGAGGACTGTGCTATCCAACCCTTGAAGACTCCAATCGTGTCGTGTGTATTATGTTGTGCATCTTTTGTATATAGTGTCGTGTAGTGTGAATTGTAATGTGGTTATCTATATTGTGAAGTAATGTATAGTGTAGGATATAGTAGTACAACCCCTGGCAAAAATTATTGAATCACCGGCCTTGGAGGATGTTCATTCAGTTGTTTAAATTTTGTAGAAAAAAAAGCAGATCACAGACACGGCACAAAACTAAAGTCATTTCAAATGGCAACTTTCTGGCTTTAAGAAACACAAAGAAATCAAGAACAAAAAAAGTGGTAGTCAGTAATGGTAACTTTTTTTTTTAACTAAGCATAGGGGAAAATTATGGAATCACTCAATTCTGAGGAAAAAATTATGGAATCATGAAAAACAAACAAAAAAAACACTTCAAAACATCACTAGTATTTTGTTGCACCACCTCTGGCTTTTATAACAGCTTGCATTCTCAGAGGCATGGACTTAAAGGGAACTTGTGACCCCCAGGCATTTGTAACTAAAAGAGCCACCTTGTGCAGCACTAATGCTGCATTTGGACAAGGTGGCTCTTTTAGTTATGCTCCTTGCACACGCCGAAATAAACACTTATAAAAGTGAAACACATACACTTAGGCTACGTTCACATTAGCGTCGCGTCGCCGCTGCGTCGCCGACGCAATGGCGACGCGACGCTAATGTGAACGTAGCCTTATATGAATCCCAGCCCCGCAGTGTGAATAAATCAGAAGACACTGCGGGGCGGGATCTCAGGCAGTGTATATATATATATAGTACAGACCAAAAGTTTGGACACATCTTCTCATTTTAAGATTTTTCCGTATTTTCATGACTATGAAAATTGTAAATTCACACTGAAGGCATCAAAACTATGAATTAACACATGTGGAATTATATACTTAACAAAAAAGTGTGAAACAACTGAAAATATGTCTTATATTCTAGGTTCTTCAAAGTAGCCACCTTTTGCTTTGATGACTGCTTTGCACACTCTTGGCATTCTCTTGATGAGCTTCAAGAGGTAGTCAACAGAAATGGTCTTCCAACAATCTTGAAGGAGTTCCCAGAGATGCTTAGCACTTGTTGGCCCTTTTGCCTTCACTCTGCGGTCCAGCTCACCCCAAAACCATCTCGATTGGGTTCAGGTCTGGTAACTGTGGAGGCCAGGTCATCTCCTTCATGGTCAAATAGCCCTTACACAGCCTGGAGGTGTGGGGGGGGGGTTCTACTGTTTAGGCACATCAAGGGCTCTGCAAATGCAACATGACACCCGCAGACCATTCCATCAAAGTCTGCATTCCAAAACAGAGCTCCTTCCCTTCCGAGCTCTGCCATGCGCCCAAACAGTGCCCCACCACATATGGGGCATCAGAGTACTCGGGAAAAATTGCACCACAAGTTTTATGGTCCAATTTCTCCTAAATTGCACCACAAGTTTTATGGTCCAATTTCTCCTGTTACCCTTGTGAAAGTAAAAACTTGGGGGTGAAAAGATCATTTTTGTGGAAAAAACATGATTTTTTATTTTCACGGCTCTGCGTTATAAACTTCTGTGAAGCACTTGGGGGTTCATAGTTCTCAACACACATCTAGATAAGCTCCTTGGGGGGTCTAGTTTCCAAGTGGGGTCACTTGTGGGGGGTTTCTACTGTTTATGTACATCAAGGGCTCTGCAAACGCAACGTGACGCCCGCAGAGCATTCCATCAAAGTCTGCATTTCAAAACGTCACTACTTCCCTTCCGAGCCCCGATGTGTGCCCAAACAGTGGTCCCCCCCCCACACATATGGGGTATTTTCGTACTCAGGACAAACTGTAAAACAATTTTTGGGGTCCAATTTCTCCTGTTACCCTTGTGAAAATACAAAAATTGCGGGCTTAAAAATCATTTTTGAGGAAAAAAAAAAGATTTTTTATTTTCACCACTCTGCGTTATAAACTTCTGTGAAGTACTTGGGGATTGAAAGTGCTCACCACACATCTAGATAAGCTCCTTAGGGGGTCTACTTTCCAAAATGGGGTCACTTGTTGGGGTTTTCCATGTTTAGGCACATCAGTGGCTCTCCAAACACGACATGGCGTCCGATCTCAATTCCAGCAAATTCTGCATTGAAAAAGTCGAACGGCGCTCCTTCCAATCCGAGCTCTGTCGTGCGCCCAAACAGTGGTTTACCCCCACATATGGGGTATCAACGTATTCATGAGAAATTGCACGACACATTTTGTGGTTCATTTTGTCTTTTTACACTGGTGAAAATAAAAAAATTTGGTTCTGAAGTTAAATGTTTGCAAAAAAGAAAAAAAAGTTAAATGTTAATTTTTTCCTTCCACATTGCTTCAGTTCCTGTGAAGCACGTAAAGGGTTAATAAATTCTTGAATGTGGTTTTGAGAACCTTGAGGGGTGCAGTTTTTAGAATGGTGTCACTTTTTTTGGGGGGGGGGGGATTTTCTGTCATGTACACCCCTCAAAGTGACTTCAAATGTGAGATCGTCTCTAAAAAAATGGTTTTGTAAATTTGGTTGTAAAAATGAGAAATCGCTGGCCAACTTTTAACCCTTACAACTTCATAACCAAAAAAATTTTGCTTCCAAAATTGTGCTGATGTAAAGTAGACATGTGGTAAATGTTATCTAGTAAGTATTTTGTGTGACATATCTCCCTGATTTAAGGGCATAAAAATTCAAAGTTTGAAAATTGCAACATTTTAAAGATTTTAGCCATATTTGTTTTTTTTCATAAATAAACGCAAGTAATATCGAAGAAATTTTACAACTAACATGAAGTACAATATGTCACGAAAAAACGTTCTCAGAATCACCGGGATCCGTTGAAGCGTTCCAGAGTTAGGCCGGCGTCACACTCAGCGTATGAAAATACGGTCCATATATTACGGCCGTAATACGCTGAAAAGTCCCGAAAATATTGGTCCGTAGCTCCTCCGTAGGCAGGGTGTGTCACCGTTTTTTGCGCATGGCATCCTCCGTATGTAATCCGTATGGCATCCGTACTGCGTGTTTTTATCGCAGGCTTGCAAAACCGACAAACGGCTATACAAGGGATCCATGTGTTAAAAAAAACAAAAAACATATATACTGTCTATATATATGTATATATATATATATATGTCAGTAGACACATATATGTATATATATTAATATTTCATCCAGCGCGATATAGCAGAAAGCTGGTAATTCAATTACCGGCTTTTGCTTTCTCCTTCCCAAACCCGACATGATATGAGACCTGGTTTACATACAGTAAACCATCTCATATCACAATTTTTTTTGCATATTCCACACTACTAATGTTAGTAGTGTGTATATGCAAAATTTGGCCGTTCTAGCTATTAAAATAAAGGGTTAAATGGCGGAAAAAATTGGCGTGGGCTCCCGCACAATTTTCTCCGCCAGAGTAGTAAAGCCAGTGACTGAGGGCAGATATTAATAGCCTGGAGAGGGTCCATGGTTATTGCCCCCCCCCCCCCTGGCTAAAAACACCTGCCCCCAGCCACCCCAGAAAAGGCACATCTGGAAGATGCGCCTATTCTGGCACTTGGCCACTCTCTTCCCATTCCCGTGTAGCGGTGGGATATGGGGTAATGAAGGGTTAATGTCACCTTGCTATTGTAAGGTGACATTAAGCCAAATTAATAATGGAGAGGCGTCAATTATGACACCTATCCATTATTCATCCAATACTAGTAAAGGGTTAAAAAAAAACACACACATTATTAAAAATTAATTTATTGAAAAAAAATCACAAAGGTTGTTGTATTAATTTATTCTACTCTCAATCCACTCAGTGAAGACCCTCGATCTGTAAATTAAAAAAAAATAATAAACCAACAATATACTTACCTTCCGAGGATCTGTAAGGTCCAACGATGTAGATCCATCTGAAGGGGTTAAAATATTTTGCAGACACGAGCTTTGCTAATGCAGGCTGCTCATGTCTGCAAAACTCCAGCGAATGAAGGTAAAGTAGGTCATTGACCTATATTTACCTGCATTTGCGGTGAGGCGCCCTCTGCTGGCTGTTCCTAGATCGTGGGAACTTTCCTAGAAAGCTCCCTTGCTCGAGATCATAAGAGGGCGCCCTCTGCTGGTTGTCCTCATATGAACTCGAGCCAGGGAGCTTTCTAGGAAAGTTCCCACGATCTAGGAACAGCCAGCAGAGGGCGCCTCACCGCAAATGAAGCTAAATATAGGTCATTGACCTACTTTACCTTCATTCGCTGGGGTTTTGCAGACATGAGCAGCCTGCATTAGCAAAGCTCGTGTCTGCAAAATATTTTAACCCCTTCAGATGGATTTACATCGTTGGACCTTACAGATCCTCGGAAGGTAAGTATATTGTTGTTTTATTTTTTTTTAATTTACAGATCGAGGGTCTTCACTGAGTGGATTGAGAGTAGAATAAATTAATACAACAACCTTTGTGATTTTTTCAATAAATTAATTTTTAATAATGTGTTTTTTTAACCCTTTACTAGTATTGGATTAATAATGGATAGGTGTCATAATTGACGCCTCTCCATTATTAATTTGGCTTAATGTCACCTTACAATAGCAAGGTGGCATTAACCCTTCATTACCCCATATCCCACCGCTACACGGGAATGGGAAGAGAGTGGCCAAGTGCCAGAATAGGCGCATCTTCCAGATGTGCCTTTTCTGGGGTGGCTGGGGGCAGGTGTTTTTAGCCAGGGGGGGGGATAATAACCATGGACCCTCTCCAGGCTATTAATATCTGCCCTCAGTCACTGGCTTTACTACTCTGGCGGAGAAAATTGTGCGGGAGCCCACGCCAATTTTTTCCACCATTTAACCCTTTATTTTAATAGCTAGAACGGACAAATTTTGCATATACACACTACTAACATTAGTAGTGTGGAATATGCAAAAAAATGATGATATGAGATGGTTTACTGCATGTAAACCAGGTCTCATATCATGTCGGGTTTAGGAAGGAGAAAGCAAAAGCCGGTAATTGAATTACCGGCTTTTCTCTCTAACAGCGCTGCGTATTCCTCGCAAGTCACACTGCTGGTCCGTGTGTAATCCGTATTTTTGGGGCTTCCATAGACTTTCATTGACGTTTTATTTGCGCAATACGGTGACAAACGCAGCATGCTGCGATTTTCTACGGCCGTAGAAAGCCGTATAATACTGATCAGTTTAATACGGCAGATAGGAGCAGGGGCATAGAGAATAATTGTGCCCTATTTTTTGCGAGTTTTACGGACGTAGTTTCTGCGCTCTTACGTCCGTAAAGACTCGCAAGTGTGACGCCGGCCTTATAACCTCATAAAGTGACAGTGGTCAGAATTGTAAAAAATGGCCCGGTCATTAAGCTGCAAATTGTCTCTGTCACTAAGGGGCTAATGTCAGCTCACAGCTGTATAATTGGCCTCTACTGGCTATTAAAATGGGGAACTCTTTAAAAAACATCTGCCCCAGCCGTCGGCTTTCCCTCTGCTGGTTACAGAAAATTGAGCTGGAGCCCACACCATTTTTTTTCCGTAAAATAATCTTTTATTAATTAAATACATGTCTAGTAATTTGCACACACACTGTACTAATTGTATTTGTCACTGACATCTGTATATCTAACTATTCTATATGTATTTACTGTATGTAATCCATCTCTTCTATCCTGTCAGCTCCTGCTGTGATTTTACAGTACACAGAACATGAATTGCCGGCTTTTCTTCTATCTATGTAATATAAATACATGTTTATATGTGTGTGTCACTGACATCTATGTATTCTTTGTGTATATATCTATTCTAACCTGTCAGTGTGATTTTACTGTACGCGGCACATGAATTACCGGCTTTTCAAAGGACACCGATGCGTAAAAATCAGCCACCCATAGGCTTGCATTGGCGAGTCTCGGCCGAGTCTGTTTAGGTCGCTGTAGAGACGTCAAACACAGCAACTCCAGAACGATGCAGGAGCGATCCAGTGACGTAACGGCGACTCACTTATCGTTCTCGCTGGTTGTTAGCTCCATGAAAAACCATTGCTGGCATCGTTGCTTTTGCTGTCAAACACGACGATACACGCTGACCTGACGACCAAATAAAGTTCTGGCCTTCTAGCTCCGACCAGCGATGGCACAGCGGGATCCAGATCGCTGCTGCGTGTCAAACACAACAAGATCGCTATCCAGGACGCTGCAACGTCACGGATCGTTGTCGATCTCGTTGGTAAGTTGCTTAATGTGACGGTACCTTAACAGTGCTATTCTAGGGTAGTGTGACTCCGGCCTTATCAGCATGCTGTAGACAGAAGTTTTAGGCTGGATTAAAGGTACCGTTACACAACCTGGCCGTGATCGTTGGTAAGTCGTTGTGTGGTCGCTGGGGAGCTGTCACACAGAGAGCTCTCTCCAGCGACCAACGATCAGGGGAAAGACTTCGTCATCATTGAAACTGTCTTCAACGATGCTGAAGTCCCCCTGCAGCACCCTGGTAACCAGGGTAAACATCGGTTTACTAAGTGCAGGGCCGCGCTTAGTAACCCGATATTTACCCTGGTTACCACTGTAAAAGTAAAAAAAAAAAAACACTGCATACTCACATTCTGATGTCTGTCACGTCCCCCGGCGTCCACAGGGTTAAAACTGCTTTCAGCAGGAGCGCTGCTAATGCACGCGCTCCGGCCGACAGCTTCCCTGCACTGACTGTGTCAGTGCCAGCCGTAAAGCAGAGCACAGCGGTGACGTCACCACTGTTACTGCCGGCATTGACAGTCAGTGCAGGGAAGTTCTCGGCCGGATCGCGTGCATTAGCAGCGCTCCTGCCGAAAGCAGTTTTAAAGTTTTAACCCTTTTGACGCAGGGGGAAGTGACAGACATCAGAATGTGAGTATGTACTGTTTTTTTTTTTTTTACTTTTACAATGGTAACCAGGGTAAACATCGGGTTACTAAGCGCGGCCCTGCGCTTAGTAACCCGATATTTACCCTGGTTACCAGTGAAGACATCGCTGGATCGGCGTCACACACGCCGATCCAGCGATGACAGCGGGTGATCAGCGACCAAAAAAAGGTCCTGATCATTCCCCAACGACCAACGATCTCCCAGCAGGGGCCTGATCGTTGGTCGCTGTCACACATAACGTGATCGTTAGCGGGATCGTTGCTACGTCACAAAAAGCGTGACGTTGCAACGATATCCTTAACTGTTTTGTTCTTTGAATTTTCAAACAAAAAAAAACAAACATTTTATTTATCATTATTTGCACTGGGTGTAGCTTTTTTGCAGTTTACAATAGGGGGAAAAAAACATAAAATGTTTTGACCTAAAAACACTTGATTAAAAAAAGTGATTCATGGCATTTTTTTTTTTATAGAAGCCCCAAAAATTAGCAGGAAAAAACGCCTTGTGTGATGGAAGCCTAAATCTATTTTACTAGAAAATAAGAGTGCTTTTTGCTCATGCATGTGCCCAGGACAAATTGAATAAAAAAAAAAAAAAAAAGGGGTGGGGGGCACCAAAGGCACCATTTTAGTTTAAAGGGAATCTTTCACCACATTTGACCTATCTAAACTAATGATGAGCTCAAGTGCCAATTACTCGAGTTTGCCTAGGGTACTCGAGTATGCACCGATGATCGCGGGTGCTCGAGTGACATGTTGGAGTCCCCACGGCCGCATGTTTCGTGGCTGTTAGACAGCCACAAAACTTGCAGGGATTGTCTGTGTATGGCAGGCAATCCTTAGCATGCTTTGTTGCTGTCTAACAGCCGCGAAACATGTGGCCGTGGGCACTTTAACATGTCACTGGAGCACCCGCGATACTCAGTACATATCTAAGCGCCCTAGGCACACTCTAATAACGAGCACTTGTGCTCATCTCTAATCTAAACTATTAATATGGGTACACCGGTTATAGACAGCTGAGAAGAGTGACCCTGTATGTCTCATATAGAATCATTCTATACAACAGCAAAAATGAAATGTGTCTTCTTGAAAACACATTTTTGCTTCTCTAAGCTCTGCTGTACTGTAACAATATTACAGCCCTGCCTGCCTGTGAGCTGGAAGCCGAGAGGAACCTGCAGATGTGTCAGGTATAATCACACACAGCTCTGCAGTGAGATCAGGAGAACAGAGAGCGACTATTACACTGAAGTAACCATTACACATCACACGGGTAACTCGCCTTCATGTAAAATGATCTCTGGAGGCAGAGTTATCCACAACAAGGCAACATGGTGGTTAGCACTACAGCCTTGCAGCGCTGAAGTCCTTGGTTCAAATCCCATCAAGGACAACATTTGCAAAGAGTTTGTATATTCTCCCCGGGTTCTCTGGTTTTCTCCCACATTCCAAAGACATACTGATAGGGATTCTAGATTGTGAGCCCCATTGGGGACAGAGATGATAATGTGTGCAAACTGTAAAGCACTGCGGAATATGTTAGCGCTATATAAAAATAAAGATTATTATCTGATATTATTCATACAGGGATCACTCTCCTCGGCTGTCTATGACCTGTGCCCATATTAATAGCTTAGATATATGAAATGTGGCGACAGATTCCCTTTAAGATTCACTCTTTTCAAATAAAAAATAAAGATGCTTGGAATTTGTGTTGTCTGGCTTGCTCTTTTATTGCAGCAGATCTTGGCTCTGTATCTGAAAATGGAGGCTATATGTATAATGCATTACACTAATGGTGGCTAAACATGCTGATTTCGGTACGACCGGTCAGTATAGTCTGTGTTTTTACACATTTTTTTTCTCCAGGTGTTAAAGGGGTGTCTAGATGTTAAAGGGGTAGTCCACTACTAGTGCAACCCCTTCTATTACTAAATGTTTGGGCCTGATAAAATATAAAAGCTTGTACTCCTCTCCAGTGCCATTCCACAGGGGTCGGCACTCGCGCGTTTATTATGACACGTGAGCTCGCTGCCCAGTCAGCGCTGGCATTACTCCCCCAGCCTTCATAGGAATTGAACATGAAGAGGACATCCTGGCTGCAGCTGAACCCCGACTTATACTTATACTTCATGTTCAATTCAACAGAAGACGGAGACAGTGATGCTAGCGCTGATTGGGCACTGGGGTCACATGTCACAACAGCACGGGACCCCCAGGAGTGCGAGTGCGGACACAGCAGGAACGGTGTCAGTACAGGAGGAGAGTATAAACATGGGGAATGACAAGGAGTTGTCCTAGCAGTGGACAACTTCTTTAAAGGGACTCTGTCACCTGAATTTGGAGGGAACAATCTTCAGCCATGGAGGCGGGGTTTTCAGGTGTTTGATTCACCCTTTCCTTACCCGCTGGCTGCAATATTGGATTGAAGTTCATTCTCTGTTCTCCATAGTACATGCCTGCGCAAGGTAAGATTGCCTTGCGCAGGCGTGTACTATGGAGGACAGAGAATGAACTTCAATCCAATATTGCAGCCAGCGGGTAAGGAAAGGGTGAATCAAACACCCAAAAACCCCGCCTCTATGGCTGAAAATGGTTCCCTCCAAATTCAGGTGACAAGAGTCCCTTTAAGGAAAAAAACATGGCAGATGAATTGTAGATCACTAGGGGTCCCACTATAGGACTGCAGGCAATTTACTCTAATGGAGTCCTGATTTCCTATGTTGTTTCCACCTGCAGCCAGGATTGAATAGTGACATGGTCAAACTTTCAAGAAACTGATTGAGATATGAGTGCAGTCACTTCCTCACATTGTGCGCATTGCATACTTTGAAGATTGTGCGGCACCAGGCGTGACAGTGCAAGTGTATGGAGCGAGTCCGGACATGTCTAGTCTGAATGTGGCAGGGAGTTTGCAAATCACATAGGCTCACTCACGTCACCAGTGCGTGCTATGTGAGGATTCACAAGTCTGCAGTCAAAGTGACTGCAGACTTGTGCTTAAGGACAGAAGAAAACTTAAATCTCAATTGTAATGCGGAGAAACCAAGACCCCTGTTCTATAGATCGTGGGTGTCTGAGTGGTGGCCCTCCCGCTGATCAGACATTTATTACCTATCCAATATCCATACAACAGGGCAATACATAATAAGGTGGAAAACCCCTCTAAGAATACATTTGTGAATGACCTGGTGATAATGATCCACCTACATTGCTGACAGGCTATACCACTTGTGTGACTGAATGGCACACGTTGACCAGGTTTCCATTTTGCCTAATGGGATACAACCATATTTTATACCGGATGTGTTAATCTTTGCAGCCGGCTCACGTGCGGATGTAATCATCACAGTGGAATCGTCCATCAAAGTTATTTGCTGACTTTTTCCTGCATTCCTCTTATAGTACGTACTGTAAATGCGAAGGGTTAAAGATGTGATGTTGTGAAACTAGTCAGCTTGATACTTTTTTGTCTGTATCTCCCACTGAGTAAAATCTTCTGTTCAAGGCCATGTACTAAACACACTTGCCCTATTGGCCTCAGGGCTAGTTTCAATTCAACAATTCCTGATTTTGGAAACAATGCAGAGAGCCCTGACTGCTTCCCCTTTCTCCATTGTCCTCCTGTTTGCATGAGAACAATGTCAATGAAGACCTAAGCACAGCCTCCTCAGGTAAGGTCAGTGAATCCCTTCTCTATAGGGGGATGATGTTACAGCCCCCTGATCTTATCTGGACCTGGTATGATAAGTCATTTGGTGGTGTTGGGAGTTTTTAGATGGGGAAAGTCTTGGTGGTCAGAAGAATGGAGCTCCATATCTAGTGTCCACGACTGTGAGAGACTCAGGAGACATGGACTACAACGTGGTGTAAGTGGCTTCAAAGGGGACTATATGTGGACTGGAGTCTTCTATTGTTATATACCTGTTCCGTGGTTCTAGCTTATTTACTATACATGTTATCGTATCATAGAAAGTTGTTGTTTTTTTTTGTTTTTTTTCATTGAGCGTCGTGCCTTATGGGTTGTGTTGATCTACCAAGATGCATTGTAGTGTAGTCTGTAAGGCAACTTTCACACATCAGGTTTTTTGTTTCCCGCACAATCCAGCAAGTTTTGAAAAAAAACATCTCCGTTTTTTTTCTCATAAAGTTGTATTAGCGATGCGGCGCATCAGTTTTTGACTATTTGCGACAGAACCGTTTTTTTAAAATTTGCCGGATTCTGCCTGAAACCAAAAAACTGATGTGTGAAAGTAGCCTAATCTCACCAGATGTCAGGCTGCTGTATGAGCCTTTTTACTTTCCATGGGGAAATGCACTGTTTGCTATTGGTTACAATTTCTCTGTACTCAGCATAAGCCCCTCTACTTTCACACTAGCGTCGGCCCGTCGCAGTGCGTCAGGCCGACGTACCCTGTCTCAACACTGCACAACGGTGGCAGCGAATGCATTATTACAACGCATCCGCTGCCCTGTTGTGAGTTGCGGGGAGGAGGGGGCGGACACGACGCACCCAAAAAACGTTACAAGCAACGTTTTTTGGTGCCGACGGTTGTGACGTGTGGCAATGCGTCGCTAATACAAGCCTATGGAGAAAAAACGCATCCTGCAGACAACTTTGCAGGATGCGTTTTTTCTTCAAAACGACGCATTGCGACGGAGGCCAAACGACGCTAGTGTGAAAGTAGCCTTAGTGATACTGCTTCGCTCACTCCACCAATAGCACTGTGTGTGTCCATTTTCTAATAACCGAGGAAATAAGTGCACACTGCGCACGAACATAGACATTGAACACACAAACAGTATACACAAGCGACCACTTGCGTACAGAATACTTTGCTCAGGCAATGGAATCTGTAAAAATATAACCCCATCATGCTCTCCTGCTGGCACCCACCACCCACCTGGATCCAGCTCTGGTTGCTCTGTGGTTCCCACCTAAAGTGCTCCAGAATTATCACGGTATTTTATGGGAATAAACGTGTTTTAGTAAAAGACATGTTATGAGCGAGGTGGCAGGGCATCTTTGAGTTACTTGTAACCTATGTAGCCTGGGAGTCCATTGAGGACATTTCCATGCGCTTGGAGGGAATCGACACAAACCTCCAATGCACTTAATTCACATGTGGTTTGAAAGCTCGATTTCTGAAAAACTGGTATTTATAATTTTCTTCACTGGCCTCTACAGCCATACCACCAGTCTGTGCCCAAATCATCCATAAACGTTTCTTCATGTAAAGGCCCACGGGTGGGATCTGGCATGCGGTTTTGGTGCTGATTTTGTGGCAGGTTTTTTTGGGGGGGAGGATGTACCTAGTCTACCCAGTACTACAGGATTAGGGGCATATTTGCAATTCCAGTATTTTCTGTTTCTGAGAGACACTGTTCTGGGCTTGGAGACTGGAATTAACCCTAAAAAGGAACATGTACAAAACTGCTTATTTTTATATAGAAGTGAATCTAAAAACAAGGAAGTTGATTCTTACATCTGTGATGAGGGAGCTTTTTTTTTCTTATTGGAAGATACTGAATTAATTTAGGATTCTTTTTTTATATCTGCCTAAGAAATTACAATTGGCTTATGTGCAACCTTGTCTTCAGTGTTTGTTTTATAAAGGGTGAATGTTCATTTTACTATACTAATATTTGTGGCTAATGTCGTAAAGATGTGACATTACCGTACACACTTTTACAAAGTAAAATCCTGCAAGTGCATAAAGGCAATGTGTACCTAGCCTTAGAGATGTAAAAATTACTATAGCTAAAGAAAGCTTAAAACAATCGCCCTCCCCCCCCCCAAAAAAAAAAAAAACAGCCAAGCAGCCTGATCTACTATTACTACAGTTCATTCTATAGACAGGTGACTTTTTTTTTTCCTTTAATTGACCTAGCCTCAATTCTTATCTCGGCAGCCTGATTCATGAGTTAAAGGAACTGATCCCTTCACTGATCAAAGGTTATGTAAAATGATGGGGTGTGCCTGAGACAAGCTGGGATCTTGCTAGTAAGCACATCTCATGAAGGGCTGGATTCTCATACAAGGTCATAAATTATCTACATACTGGAGAGTTAAGGTACCTTCACACTGAGCGACTTTAGAACGATAACGATAGCGATCCGTGACGTTGCAGCGTCCTGGATAGCGATATCGTTGTGTTTGACACGCAGCAGCTATCAGGATCCTGCTGTGACATCACTGGTCGGAGCTAGAAGGCCAGAACTTTATTTCGTCGTGTGTGACGCCCTGGTTACCATTGTAAATGTAAAAAAAAACACTACATACTTACATTCCGGTGTCTGTCGCGTCCCCCGGCGTCAGCTTCCCTGCACTGTGTCAGCGCCGGCTGGCCGTAAAGCAGAGCACAGTGGTGACGTCACCGCTCTGCTTTACGGCCGGCGCTTACACAGTGCAGGGAAGCTGAAGGCGGGGGACGTGACAGACACCGGAGTGTAAGTATGTAGTGTTTTTTTTTTACATTTACAATGGTAACCAGTGTATACATCGGGTTACTATGCGCGGCCCTGCGCCTAGTAACCCGATGTTTACCCTGGTTACCAGGGGACTTCGGCATCGTTGGTCGCTGGAGAGCTGTCTGTGTGACAGCTCTCCAGCGACCACACAACGACGAAACAGCGACGCTGCAGCGATCGGCATCGTTGTCTATATCGCTGCAGCGTCGCTTAATGTGACGATAACCTTAGAGATTTTGTGATTCCTGCTTTCTTAGCAGATCCATTAAATCTGTTTTTTTTCTTTCATGTGCAAAGGATCAATCTATTACTTACTGTCCAAATCAAGACACCCGGAGTAAGTGAGAGCTGCGGCAGCCCTCGCTTCCTCCGGATGTCAATTTTGTAAGTAGGAGAGGAGAATAAATCCAGCGGTGATTGGCTGCAGGGATCGTGTGACTTAATAATGAGCCTCGTGAAAGCCAGTGCTGACAATGCTGGAACGGCGCCGCCACTGTACATGAACAGAAGTCGCATTTTACTTGAGAGAAGGGTTGTCTGAGTAGTGGACAACCTTTTTAAAGCGTAATTGTCGTTATGTTATCATTTTTCATTCATAAATCAATAGTGATAAGCGAATGTGCTCAGATATCAAGTTGTCCGAGCATGCTCAGGTGTTATCCGAGTATCTTGGGCGTGCTCGGATAATATATTTGAGTCCCTGTGGCTGCTTGTTTTGTGGCGGTAGACAGCCGCAGCACATAAACCCTGCTGCCTGTTCTCCTCTCCTACAGACGTATTACACGAGCATGCCCAATATAACGCCCGTTATCTGAGCACGCTTGCTCATCAGTAATATTGTCAAAGTAAATTACAAAGTTTCTATATCAGATATTTTCAAAATGATCAGTTTAGAGCAAAGAGTTGCATCCTTTTTCCAAATGTCATAAGGGGAGATTGCTGTACTTTTGCAAAAGTTGAATTGAGCAAAATTACTGTAAAACTCTAAATGGCTAACTAACAAAAAACATACGAGCACATAACTTAAGAAAAAAAAAAGCCCAAATGGAAAGAGGATGTTGGTGCAAAAAATACCTGCATATAAAAGCTAATCTACAAAAACTGGAGATTTGATTCCAGCCTTGGTGGAAGAGGTGTGAACTAACAAAGGTTCAAAGATGGGCTGACATCCACATTAAGGAGACTGTCAGCACTGGATAACCATTCAAACAGTCCCAATGCTCGGAGTTCCAATCTTTAAGGGTATGTGTCCACGGGCCGTATTACACCCGGAAAAGCTGCGGATTGAACGCTGCGTAGAGCCGCAGAGTTCAGATGTTACAGCATAGTGGAGGGGATTTTATGAAATCCCATCTCCACTATGCGTGCGAACACGCACCCGGCGGCCCTGCATTTCCGGACATGCGGCGTGTCTTTTTAGAACGCAGCATGTCCGTTTAAAACACAGGGCCCTATGTGTGGGGTATGATGATTCCGGATGTGTGCAATGAACACACCCGGAATCATCGTATCTACAGAAGGGGGCGGCGCTTTGTGCGGAGCGAGTTTTCCGCTCCGTCCAAAGCGCCGGCCATCCTGAATGTGGACACATACCCTTAAACACCCTTCCCACCTGCTTCTTTTCCCTCTATTTCAACCCCCTCTTCTTTGACTACTCTGGTTCATAGGCCTAGAGAAGGGCAAAGATGGATGGAAAACAAGCAGGTGGGAAGGTATAGTTAAATGATTGGCCGCACCATGATGCACAGAGCAACTGTACTTGCAGTCCATTTAACATTTCTGGTTCTCTGTCCATCGTAAGAGCAGGAAACCAAAACTGAACGCTGTTGAATTTAGGGCTGTGGAGTCGGTAAGCCAAACCTCCGACTCCTCAATTTCCCTGAGGCCAGTCTGACACGTCCAGATAATTCCGGTACCGGAGAAAATGGTACCGGAGTTATCCGTGTCCGGGTGCTCACCTAGGCCATCCGTGTGGGATCCGTGTGATGTCCGTGAGTACGTTTTTAGGGTCCGTGTGCTGTACGTGTGTCTGTGTATTAAAACAATTTTTACAATTTTAACCCTATGACAGGAAAAACGCACATGGACAGCATCCGTGTGCGGTACGTGTTTACACGGACCCATTGACTTTAATGGGTCCGTGTAATCTGTGCGCTCCCACGAACACTGACATGTCTCTGTGTTTTGCAAACAGACACACGGTCCATGAAAACACGCTGACATGTGCAGAGACACATTTATTTTAATGTGTCTATGTGAGTCAGTGTCTCCGGTACGTGAGGAAACTGTCACCACACGTACCGGAGCCACTGACGTGTGAAACCAGCCTGACTTAGACTCCACAGCACTGCCTTACTACTGACCATGTACATAAAGTGCAGCACAGATTTATCTCAACTCTGACCCCACAGCATCGGTCACTACTGAGCATGTACATAAAGTGCAGCACAGATACATCTCAACTACGACCCCAGGTCACTACTGAGCATGTACATAAAGTGCAGCACAGATTCATCTCAACTAAAAACCGAGATCCTTAGATACAGAACAGATATTTATAGGATATTTAACCCCTTCCCGACCTTTGACGCCATGTAGGCGTCATGAAAGTCGGTGCCATTCCGACCCATGACGCCTATGCGGCGTCATGGAAAGATCGCGTCCCTGCAGATCGGGTGAAAGGGTTAACTCCCATTTCACCCGATCTGCAGGGACAGGGGGAGTGGTAGTTTAGCCCAGGGGGGGTGGCTTCACCCCCTCGTGGCTACGATCGCTCTGATTGGCTGTTGAAAGTGAAACTGCCAATCAGAGCGATTTGTAATATTTCACCCATCATAACGGGTGAAATATTACAATCCAGCCATGGCCGATGCTGAAATATCATCGGCCATGGCTGGAAATACTAGTGTGCCCCCACCCCACCCCTCCGATCGCCCCCCCACCCCCCCGATCTGGCCGGTACACTGCTCCGGCTCCCCTCCGTCCAGTGCTCCACTCCCCCCCGTGCTCGTGTCCGCTCCCCCCGTGCTCCAATCACCCCCCCGTGCTCCAATCACCCCCCCTGCACTCCGATCCACCCCCCCCCCCCGTGCTCCATTCCAGCCCCCCCGTGCTCCGTTCCACGCCCCCCGCGCTCCGTTCCACCCCTCCCGCGCTCCGATTCCCCCCCCCGTGCTCCGATCCCCCCCCCCGTGGTCCCCCCCACCCTATCATACTTACCGATCCAGCCGTGGTCCCGTCCGTCTTCTCCCGGGCGCCGCCATCTTCCAAAATGGCGGGCGCATGCGCAGTGCGCCCGCCGAATCTGCCGGCCGGCAGATTTGTTCCAAAGTGCATTTTGATCACTGAGATATAATCTATCTCAGTGATTAAAATAAAAAAAATAATAAATGACCCCCCCCCCCTTTGTCACCCCCATAGGGACAATAAAAAAATAAAGAATTTTTTTTTTTCCACTAATGTTAGAATAGGGTTAGGCTTAGGGGTAGGGTTAAGGTTAGGGCTAGGGGTAGGGTTAGGGTTAGGGGTAGGGTTAGGGCTAGGGTTAGGGTTAGGGTTAGGAATGTGCACACGTATTCTGGTCCTCTGCGGATTTTTCCGCTGCGGATTTGATAAATCCGCAGTGCTAAACCGCTGCGGATTTATGGCGGATTTACCGCGTTTTTTTCTGCGCATTTCACTGCGGTTTTACAATTGCGATTTTCTATTGGAGCAGTTGTAAAACCGCTGCGGAATCCGCACAAAGAAGTGACATGCTGCGGAATGTAAACCGCTGCGTTTCCGTGCAGTTTTTCCGCAGCATGTGTGCAGCGATTTTTGTTTCCCATAGGTTTACATTGAACTGTACACTCATGGGAAACTGCTGCGGATCCGCAGCGTGTGCACATACCTTTAGAATTAGGCTATGTGCACATGGTGCGGATTTGGCTGAGGATTCGTAGCAGTTTTCCATCACGTTTACAGTACCATGTAAACATATGAAAAACCAAATCCGCTGTGCCCATGGTGCGGAAAATACCGCGCGGGAACGCTGCGTTGTATTTTCCGCAGCATGTCAAATCTTTGTGCGGATTCCGCAGCGTTTTACACCTGTTCCTCAATAGGAATCCGCAGGTGAAATCCGCACAAAAAACACTGGAAATCCGCGGAAAATCCGCAGGTAAAACACAGTGCCTTTTACCCGCAGATTTTTCAAAAATGGTGCGGAAATATCTCACACGAATCCGCAACGTGGGCACATAGCCTTAGGGTTAGGGTTGGAATTAGGGTTGTGGTTAGGGTTAGGGGTGTGTTGGGGTTAGTGTTGTGGTTAGGGGTGTGTTGGGGTTAGGGTTGTGATTAGGATTATGGCTACAGTTGGGATTAGGGTTAGGGGTGTGTTGGGGTTAGTGTTGGAGTTAGAATTGAGGGGTTACCACTGTTTAGGCACATCAGGGGTCTCCAAACGCAACATGGCGCCACCATTGATTCCAGCCAATCTCGTATTCAAAAAGTCAAATGGTGCTCCCTCACTTCCGAGCCCTGACGTGTGCCCAAACAGTGGTTTACCCCCACATATGGGGTACCAGCATACTCAGGACAAACTGCGCAACAATTACTGGGGTCCAATTTCTCCTGTTACCCTTGTGAATCTAAAAAAATGCTTGCTAAAACATAATTTTTGAGGAAAGAAAAATGATTTTTTATTTTCACGGCTCTGCGTTGTAAACGTCTGTGAAGCACTTGGGGGTTCAAAGTGCTCACCACATATCTAGATAAGTTCCTTGGGGGGTCTAGTTTCTAAAATGGGGTCACTTGTGGGGGGTCTCTACTGTTTAGGCACACCAGGGGCTCTGCAAACGTAACGTGACACCCGCAGACCATTCCATCAAAGTCTGCATTTCAAAAGTCACTACTTCCCTTCTGAGCCCCGACGTGTGCCCAAACAGTGGTTTACCCCCACATATGGGGTATCAGCGTACTCAGGAGAAACTGGACAACAACTTTTGGGGTCCAATTTCTCCTGTAACCCTTGGGAAAATAAAAAATTCTGGGCTAAATAATTATTTTTGAGGAAAGAAAACGTATTTATTATTTTCACGGCTCTGCATTATAAACTTCTATGAAGCACTTGGGGGTTCAAAGTGCTCACCACACATCTAGATAAGTTCCTTTGGGGGTCTAGTTTCCAAAATGGGGTCACTTGTGGGGGGTTTCTACTGTTAAGCCACATCAGGGGCTCTGCAAACGCAACGTGACGCCCACAGAGCATTCCATCAAAGTCTGCATTTCAAAACGTCACTACTTCACTTCCGAGCCCCGGCATGTGCCCAAACAGTGATTTACCCCCACATATGGGGTATCAGCGTACTCAGGAGAAACTGGACAACAACTTTTGGGGTCAAATTTCTCCTGTTACCCTTGGGAAAATAAA
Organism: Ranitomeya imitator; assembly: GCF_032444005.1. NCBI lineage: Eukaryota > Metazoa > Chordata > Amphibia > Anura > Dendrobatidae > Ranitomeya > Ranitomeya imitator. Next base: position 1,143,431,142 of record NC_091282.1, read on the forward strand.
AAATTGCAGGCTAAAAGATCATTTTTGAGAAAATAATTTTTTTTTTTATTTTCATGGCTCTGCGTTATAAACTTCTGTGAAGCACTTGGGGGTTCAAAGTCCTCACCACACATCTAGATTAGTTCCTTTGGGGGTCTAGTTTCCAAAATGGTGTCATTTCTGGGGGATCTCCAATGTTTAAGCACACAGGGGCTCTCCAAACGTGACATGGTGTCCGCTAATGATTGGAGCTAATTTTCCATTTAAAAAGCCAAATGGCGTGCCATCCCTTCCGAGCCCTGCCGTGCGCCCAAACAGTGGTTTACCCCCACATATGGGGTATCAGCGTACTCAGGACAAACTGGACAACAATATTTGGGGTCCAATTTCTCCCATTATCCTTGGCAAAATAGGAAATTCCAGGCTAAAAAATCATTTTTGAGGAAAGAAAAATTATTTTTTATTTTCATGGCTCTGCGTTATAAACTTCTGTGAAGCACCTGGGGGTTTAAAGTGCTCAATATGCATCTAGATAAGTTCCTTGGGGGGGTCTAGTTTCCAAAATGGGGTCACTTGTGGGGGAGCTCCAATGTTTAGGCACACAGGGGGCTCTCCAAACGCGACATGGTGTCCGCTAACAATTGGAGCTAATTTTCCATTCAAAAAGTCAAATGGCGCGCCTTCCCTTCCGAGCCCTGCCGTGTGCCCAAACAGTGGTTTACCCCCACATATGAGGTATCGGCGTACTCGGGAGAAATTGCCCAACAAATTTTATGATCCATTTTATCCTACTGCCCATGTGAAAATGAAAAAATTGAGGCGAAAATAATTTTTTTGTGAAAAAAAAGTACTTTTTCATTTTTACAGATCAATTTGTGAAGCACCTGAGGGTTTAAAGTGCTCACTAGGCATCTAAATAAGTTCCTTGGGGGGTCTAGTTTCCAAAATGGGGTCACTTGTGGGGGAGCGCCAATGTTTCGGCACACAGGAGCTATCCAAACGCGACATGGTGTCCGCTAACGATGGAAATAATTTTTCATTCAAAAAGTCAAATGGCGCTCCTTCCCTTCCGAGCCTTACCATGTGCCCAAACAGTGGTTTACCCCCACATGTGAGGTATTGGTGTACTCAGGAGAAATTGCCCAACACATTTTAGGATCCATTTTATCCTGTTGCCCATGTGAAAATGAAAAAATTGAGGCTAAAAGAATTTTTTTGTGAAAAAAAAGTACTTTTTCATTTTTACGGATCAATTTGTGAAGCACCTGGGGGTTCAAAGTGCTCACTATGCATCTAGATAAGTTCCTTGGGGCGTCTAGTTTCCAAAATGGGGTCACTTGTGGGGGAGCTCCAATTTTTAGGCACACGGGGGCTCTCCAAACGTGACATGGTGTCCGCTAAAGAGTGGAGCCAATTTTTGATTCAAAAAGTCAAATGGCGCTCCTTCCCTTCCAAGCCCTGCCGTGCGCCCAAACAGTGGTTTACCCCCACATATGAGGTATCAGCGTACTCAGGACAAATTGGACAACAACTTTCGTGGTTCAGTTTCTCCTTTTACCATTGGGAAAATAAAAAAATTGTTGCTAAAAGATAATTTTTGTGACTAAAAAGTTAAATGTTCATTTTTTCCTTCCATGTTGCTTCTGCTGCTGTGAAGCACCTGAAGGGTTAATAAACTTCTTGAATGTGGTTTTGAGTACCTTGAGGGGTGCAGTTTTTAGAATGGTGTCACTTTTGGGTATTTTCAGCCATATAGACCCCTCAAACTGACTTCAAATGTGAGGTGGTCCCTAAAAAAAATGGTTTTGTAAATTTCGTTGTAAAAATGACAAACCGCTGGTCAAATTTTAACCCTTATAACTTCCTAACAAAAAAAAATTTTGTTTCCAAAATTGTGCTGATGTAAAGTAAACATGTGGGAAATGTTATTTATTAACTATTTTGTGTCACATATCTCTCTGGTTTAACAGAATAAAAATTCAAAATGTGAAAATTGCAAAATTTTCAAAATTTTCGCCAAATTTCCGTGTTTATCACAAATAAATGCAGAATTTATTGACCTAAATTTACCACTAACATGAAGCCCAATATGTCACGAAAAAACAATCTCAGAACCGCTAGGATCCGTTGAAGCGTTCCTGAGTTATTACCTCATAAAGGGACACTGGTCAGAATTGCAAAAAACGGCAAGGTCTTTAAGGTCAAAATAGGCTGGGTCTTGAAGGGGTTAATCACTTTCCTAAATTCTTATGAAAATATTTACAGCACATCCTGCATTGTACGACAGAATGTAATTTATTATATATTTTAGGAGTCTGAGTTGGTCCATTTTATTCCGACTCCACCAAAATGGACACCAACTCCAACTCCAATATATTCTGTAGGGTTTTCACATTATTATTACTTTTTTTTTCAAAAATTCCTGTGAATGACTGAATCTGTGATGAAGACGTAGATGTGGCCAGCTGCGAAGGGCTCATGCAGACATCCGAGCTACACTGTGTGGGCATGGACTGCAATGTACGGACTGGCCGCATGTCTCCTGACCTAAGAATGATGGCCACATAGAGCTATGTCACATTCACGCTGGGGGTCCTGCAGCCATTCCATGAATTGTCATTTGTGCACAGACATCCTCATGAGCCCCAGTTGATACAATTTGTGTCCAATTTGTTGCTTTCTCTCTGGTTATTGGTACTTAAGCTTAATTTTGTGCATCGTCAGGATCTATCGGTCACTTATTTTTCTTTTCGGAATTAACTGGAACATCCTGAGAAAACTACAGTGTTGTTTTGCTGGATATAAGCTTTGCTCCTAGAATCAGTCATGTAATGCAAGAGTGCACAATCTTCTCTGCTGACAGCTACAAATGACGGCTTCTCTACAAGTGACTCTGGAGGTCATGAGAAGTGGTTTTGGGTTCTGTGTTGCAATTATTCATCAGCTGATCGCCCATCTGACACACACTCATTTCCTGTATCTCAGAACACTAGTCAACAGTTCCCGGGATATTCCTCTAAAGAGACCCGCACTACTACACAATATATCTCAATATATATTTAGTCTAGAAAAAAGACGACTGAGGGGCGATCTAATAACCATGTATAAGTATATAAGGGGACAATTCAAATATCTCGCTGAGGATCTGTTTATACCAAGGAAGGTGACGGGCACAAGGGGGCATTCTTTGCGTCTGGAGGAGAGTAGGTTTTTCCACCAACATAGAAGAGGATTCTTTACTGTTAGGGCAGTGAGAATCTGGAATTGCTTGCCTGAGGAGGTGGTGATGGCGAACTCAGTCGAGGGGTTCAAGAGAGACCTGGATGTCTTCCTGGAGCAGAACAATATTGTATCATACAATTAGGTTCTGTAGAAGGACGTAGATCTGGGGATTTATTATGATGGAATATAGGCTGAACTGGATGGACAAATGTCTTTTTTCGGCCTTACTATGTTACTATGTTACATGGTAGGGCTCTGTGGTAGCAGCGGCATCCAGCCCTGGTGCATTAGGGGGCCCAAAGCCCTCCTTCCACATAAATACCCCAATATTATAAATGGTGCATGGTATGTATGGACCCAATTACAGATTTTACATTGGCGCCACGCATATACACTACCAATATTGTATGGTGGTGCAGAGTAATGTAGTCTGGCACTAGCAGTAAGGTTTAGTATAGCATGTGCGACATTGTGTGATGTCGATCTATACAATTTAGGTATGTTCCCAAGGTCCGTAAACGCTGCTGGTTGGACACTGTGTACATCCGCAGCGTCCAACCCACAGCAGCAAGATGTTACAGCATAGTTGATGGGATGTGAAGAAATCCCATCTCCACTATGCGTGCAGGAATGCCTCCGGCTTCCCTGTGGAGACGGACACGCAGCGCGTCTTTCCAGACTGCAGCATATCAATTTATGTAGTGGAGAAGCTCAGTCTCTGCAAGATAAATATCACCGACCAATGCATTGGGACACGATGATTCCGCATGGTTCAATGAACACATACGGAATCACCGCACATACAAAAGCTGGCAGCACTGTGAAAGGAGCAGACGTGCTGCGTCCAAAGTGCTGCCGAAGGCCGGGATCACACATGCGTGTCTCGCATGTGAAATCCAAGCTCTGGCACCGGCACTTGGGAGCGGAGCGTGCGGCTCCATGTGTTGCTATGCGGCCGCACGCTACGCTCTGGAGTGCCGGCGCCACAGCTTGGATTTCACATGCGAGACACGGACGTGTTTCTCGCATGTGTGATCCCGGCCTTATACTGACCATGGAAACATACCCTTATAGGCAGTAGGCAGATGTTGAATGACTGTTGCATCAGGGACGTGATTAATGGAGGTGGTATAGAAGTAGCAAAGGGCCCAAATACACTCTGCCACACCAGAAAAAGAAGGCATGTGCTGCATTTGAAATAAAAAAAAAAAAAAAAAAGCCATACAAGCTGAAAGGCAAAACAAAAATTGTCCTTAAGAAAACTGTTTTAGGCCGGTTTCACACGTCGGTGGCTCCGGTACGTGAGGTGACAGTTTCCTCACGTACCGGAGACACTGACTCACGTAGACACATTGAAATCAATGTGTCTCTGCACATGTCAGCGTGTTTTCACGGACCGTGTGTCCGTGTGCAAAACAGGGAGACATGTCAGTGTTCGTGGGAGCGCACGGATTACACGGACCCATTAAAGTCAATGGGTCCGTGTAAAACACGTACCGCACACGGACACAGCGTTCGCTGTAGAGAAGATATGAATAATCCTTTTTTTTTGTTTTGTTCGTGTTTAAAATAAAGATCCCTGTCCCCACTCCCTCCCACCCCCTGTGCGCCCGCCCGCTGTTAATAAAATACTCACCCGGCTCCCTCGCAGTGTCCTGTCCTGGCCGCAGCTTCTCCTGTATGCGGTCACGTGGGGCCGCCCATTACAGAAATGAATATGTGGCTCCACCCCTATGGGAGGTGGAGCCGCATATTCATGACTGTAATGGGCGGCCCCACATGACCGCTCATACAGGAGAAGGTGTGGCGAGGACAGGACACTGCGAGGGAGCCGGGTATTTTAATAACAGCGGGCGGGCGCACAGGGGGTGGGAGGGGGGTGGGGACAGGGATCTTTATTTTAAACACGAGAAACAAAAAAAAAAGGATTTTTCATATCTTCTCTACAGCAAATGCTGCTGGAGAGAAGATATGAATGGCGGCTTCAGCACCAGATGCAAGGGACAGCGCTTATCTCTAGCGCTGTCTCCTGCATGGTGCGTGTGGTACCCAGTCGGCACACGGGCACACGGACACGGACAATTCCGGTACCGATTTTTCCGGTACCGGAATTATCTGGACGTGTGAGACTGCCCTTAAGAGGTCCTGTCATCAAAGTGGCCAGATTTTCTACTAAGGCGCAGTTAAAACTGGGCCTTTTTGCAGCATGTTTTAATGCATTTTTATGCTAATTTTCAGCTACGTTTTACAGTACCAGCAAAGTCTGAGATTTCAGAAATCTCATGCACACACTTTTTTTTTTTTTGTCCTCAGGATTTTTTATTTTTTTTGCACAATGAAGAATGTCACTTCTATCAGCGATTTTTCACCCATTGAAATGAATAGGTGGTGAAAAAACGCAGGTATTAGGTTTTGCTGCCTTTTTTTTTTGTGCCAAAAACAGATTCTCTGGAATAGGACTTTTTTTTTAGCACTAAACTTTATCACCATGCAAAAGAGACAAATCGAGCATGCCAAGACCGCAGACAAAAGAAAACAAAACAGGCCTTTTTTCTGCCAAGAAATCAGGTTTTGCTGCAGGGAAAAAAAAACGCGGAAAAAATTCCTAGTGTGAACTAAGATTACTTCTACTAGCCCTGAATATTCTGATTTTTGATACTTTTAAATCCACAATAAGATTCCAGCAATCTTCTTCTTTTTTTTTTTTTTTTTTTTAATTTAGTGCTACTTTTTATTATCTTTACAAGGGTGTGTGGCTCACAGGATTCTGTGGGGGCTCATATTTTGGAAGCTCTAAAAATTAACCTGTGAGCACCGCCTCTTTGGCAAAGGCCATAAAAATTAACGCTAAATACAAAACGCGTAGATCTCTAGAGCTTTTTCGTGGATTTACAGTAAAAAAATACTCAGGGGAGCAGCAAAAATTTGTGTAACAATTGGTAATTCCTGTTGGATTGACTGTTGAATATGCAAATGGATCGCCCCCACGTAAGAGCAATGGGGTACTCAGTACCGGGTCCTTCAGTTCCTTCAGCGGGGATGTCACGGTGGCACGACCAGGACCGTGGCCCTATGAGGGGCGCCCAATAAAAGGCAGAGTTCGTAGATAACGGTAGTGTTCGTGACGCCACTTGTGGTATTCGGTCAGGGTGACCGACGCTGCTTAGGGGTCCGCTGGGGTGATGGAATGGCAGCTAGATGGTATACCTTCCCACAGGTGAAGTATTTCCCCAGGGCTTCCCAGAAGTGTAGATGATGATGGTGGATGTTGTAAGGCGCGGTAAATAATGAGGACACAATGGGTGCAGTCTCTTTACCTTTACTGAAGGCTTCAGCATCCACAGTCCAGAGTGCCGGATGACAGGGTAGGCAGGGTCCGGCCGGTCTGATGGCAATTCCAGAGTGGAAATCGGTAGCCTTCCCCTTGCGCACAGTAACGTATTAGGTCCCTACTTGCATTAGCTACCATAAGGTCCTCACTCTTGTTACTTCTCTCTGTCATCCAGATGGATAGGACATCACCCGTATGACGGTGGTGGCCTGAGGCTATTTTATAGGGACCCTAGAGACGCCCCTCCTCCGCGTTGCCACCTTGTCTGCTTAGGTGTTTAGGTCGGACAGCCAACTTGGAATTGACTGCCCTACCGGTCTCTGAAGTAAAGCGTAGAGTCTATTACTCCCTCGGTGTTCCGGCCACCGGATCTGCGCTCCGAGGGAGGCAGCCAGCTTCTAGCTGGTCTCACTCCTGTTGCTATGACATGGGTTGCAGGCGCAGCTCCGTGTCCTTCTTTCCTTCCTCCTCAGACTACAGTCTGGATCTGACCAGGGATCACCCCAGCCAGCTCGACCTGGAGAACTTTCCTCGTCGGTCCCCAGACAGGAGCTCTACTCTCCACTCCTTACTCCTTTACTGCCTAACTTCCTAACCAACCCCCAGTTTTACCCAAATGTGAGGAGTGGCCTAATAGATAGAACCTTTTGCTCCCCCTGGTGGCCGGCGTGTGAAGTGTGTGTGTGTGGCTGTGATACCTGGCAGGGTGAACTCCTTTGGTGCCATCAGACGTAACATCACTCCCCCTGGTGGAAGAACGACATTATTGCAACGACCAGGACTCTGGGGCGCTGCACAAATACTCGAGTGTTGATAGTAAAAATATTGTGGTAAACAGTTGCATTTTGACAGTTTTAGGTGTATTTTTTCTTTTTTCCTCCTTTCTCTTGGGAAAAAAACCATGCAACGAAAAAATGAAAGAATTGACATATTGTAGAGCTGAAAAAAATGCTTTAAAAAGGATTTAAATCTGCAAGGAAAAATTAAGCAACATGTGTGAGATTCCAGAAATATCATTCACTTTGCTAGCACTTGATATTCTGAAGACTGAGATTACATTTAGGATATGTGCACACGTCAGGATTTCTTGCAGAAATTTTCCTGACAAAAACCAGACATTTCTGCCAGAAATCCGCATGCGTTTTTACCGCGATTTTGACGCGTTTTTGGTGCGTTTTTTCCCAAATGCATAGAATTGCGGGAAAAACGCAGAATCCACAAAAATAATGAACATGCTCCTTTTTTTACCGCGATGCGTTTTTTTTCGCGGAAAAAAACGCATCCATGTGCACAAAACATGCAGAATGCATTCTAAATGATAGAATGCATAATGTATGCGTTTTTAATGAGTTTTTATAGCATTTTTAGCGCGAAAAAACGCGAAAAAAACGCGAAAAAACCTGTACGTGGGCACATAGCCTAACATGAAAGTGTCGGAACTGATTTAAATGTTGGATCTGACTGTAGATTATTCTTTCCCTCCTATTGAGCACTAGAACCCGACCCTTGGAATTGCTTATTTGTTCAGCCTAAAATACTTACATTACTTATCTTGCGCAATGTCTTTATAATACATCCCTAATAAATCATCTTGTTTTATTGTAATAATAAACTGTGGTTAATTACACTATAATTATCAATTTGTGCAGTTTCTTTTTTTCACATGAGCCGAACGGCTGTACAATAGCTCCACATACAGTGGGGAAAATATGTATTTGATACTCTGCTGATTTTGCAAGTTTTCCCACCTACAAAGAATGGAGAGGTCTGTCATTTTTATCATAGGTACACGTCAACTGGGAGAGAAAGAACACGTTCTCTCATCACCATTTCTAAGCTCTTGCACTTTATATTGTTACGATCATTGGTGGTTGTTCTGTTTGTTGGTTTTTATTCTAGGTTCTATTAAGGTACCGTCACACTAGACGATATCGCTAGCGATCCGTGACGTTGCAGCGTCCTCGCTAGCGATATCGTCCAGTGTGACAGGCAGCAGCGATCAGGCCCCTGCTGTGCTGTCGCTGGTCGGGGAAGAAAGTCCAGAACTTTATTTCGTCGCTGGACTCCCCGCAGACATCGTTGAATCGGCGTGTGTGACACCGATTCAGCGATGTCTTCACTGGTAACCAGGGTAAACATCGGGTAACTAAGCGCAGGGCCGCGCTTAGTAACCCGATGTTTACCCTGGTTACCAGCGTAAAAAAACAAACAGTACATACTTACATTCAGCTGTCTGTCCCTTGCCGTCTGCTTCCTGCACTGACTGCTGGCCGCAAAGTGAAAGTGAAAGCACAGCACAGCGGTGACTCACACAGCGGTGACTCACCGCTGTGGCTGTGCTCTGCTTTCACTTTACGGCCAGCAGTCAGTGCAGGAAGCAGACGGCAAGGGACAGACAGCTGAATGTAAGTATGTACTGTTTGTTTTTTTACGCTGGTAACCAGGGTAAACATCGGGTTACTAAGCGCGGCCCTGCGATGTTTACCCTGGTTACCGGGGACCTCGGGATCGTTGGTCGCTGGAGAGCGGTCTGTGTGACAGCTCTCCAGCGACCAAACAGCGACGCTGCAGCGATCCGGATCGTTGTCGGTATCGCTGCAGCGTCGCTAAGTGTGACGGTACCTTTATATTCATTTATGTTTACTATCTTTTCAAACAATTAACTTACCCTAACATGATGGCTGTAGCTGCTTCTCCCTGGTGCGACATATGCGGTTGTTGCTCGCGACTGATTTTCCAGTTTTGCATAAGTCTCGAATTCTGAAAAGAACTCGCAGCAGTAAGTTCTGAACATGGATGTAAATTGCAATACACGTCTCCTCACAGGAGGAAATTCACCCCAGGTCTGTAGGATACGCTGGGGTGGGGCATGTGCATCACAGGAGGGGCTGGTGGAGCCATAGGTGGGGCTGGAGTGCAGAGCGCACGGATTCTTCCCACATGGTACGTCCATCGTACGGAACGGGCCAGCGTCAGGACATAATCCCTCATTGCACGCACTGCAGTGTTCAGTAGTTATATAGGTGTGTGTGTATATATGTATATATATATTACACCTTTTTTCCCCATATGACCATTCTTATTCATTCCAAATCTTGCAAAATCTATTTTTAAACAGACTATTAAGTGACCGGCGATTGGTTAGCTTGTAGCCAATTGGTGGTACTTTAAAAGGTACTGTCGCCTGTGTAAAACACACTTTTAGCCAATCCTTTATTTATCAAGCCAATGTAAGTTCTGTTATCTTTACAATCACTTCTACCTGAAAGTAATATCTGATTACTATCACTGTACCATTAAAAACAAAAAAGTATGTGGCAGAGGGAACTTTGGTTCCACCCAGGGCCAAGATTCAGCTGTTACTGATCTACCCTCCTTATCAATGGCTGGGTATAAAGACACAAATACTTGTAAAGGGGATACATTAGGACAGGGCCACCATCAGGGCATTACTACCCTTACTGGTGTATGGGGCCTGGTGAGCAGAAGCAAAGAGGAGGGGCCCGGACTGGGTGAGATAGGCTGGCAGCATGTCTCACCCAGTCCGGGCCTTCCACTTTGCTTCTTCAGTGCTCACCGGGCTCCAGGGCAGGAATGTCACTAGGCAGTTACATTCGGGGCCTGAGCCCTGAATCAAAAGCTTGATGCTCTGAACTTCCTGAGGGAACGTTCTTCCAGAGCAGCCTGACACCGCAGCACTGCCTTTGGCTACGTTCACATTTGCGTTTTGCGACGCATGCGTCGTTTTTTGCCGAAATTTGGATGCAAGAAAAATGCAACTTGTTGCGTTTTCTTGGCCCGACGCTTGCGGCAAAAAAAACGCATGCGTCGCACAACGCATCACACAAAAACGCATGTGTCCCCCATGTTAAATATAGGGGCGCATGACGCATGCGTCGCCGCTGCGTCGCCCGACGCAAACCCGACGCAAACACGCAAAACGTTAATGTGAACGTAGCCTTTCCTGACTCCTCTCCTGCGCCCCAGAGCACAACACACAGATGTGACCAGTCCTGTAAGTGTCTATGCATCACACAGGAGAGCAGCTACACAAGAGCCAGGAGCAGTGTCACTGCTGCACTCACTGCTCTGCTCCGGCGGCTGCTGCACTCACTGCTCCTGCTCTGCTCCGGCTGCTGCTGCACTCACTGCTCCTGCTCTGCTCCGGCTGCTGCTGCACTCACTGCTCCTGCTCTGGCTGCTGCTGCACTCACTGCTCCTGCTCCGGCTGCTGCTGCACTCACTGCTCCTGCTCCGCTCCGGCTGCTGCTGCACTCAATGCTCCTGCTCCGCTCCGGCTGCTGCTGCACTCACTGCTCCTGCTCCGGCTGCTGCTGCACTCACTGATCCTGCTTCTGCTCTGCCTGCTGCTGCACTCACTGCTCCTGCTCCGGCTGCTGCTGCACTCACTGCTCCTGCTCCGGCTGCTGCTGCACTCACTGCTCCTGCTCCTGCTCCGGCTGCTGCTGCACTCACTGCTCCTGCTCCGCTCCGGCTGCTGCTGCACTCACTGCTCCTGCTCCGGCTGCTGCTGCACTCACTGATCCTGCTCCTGCTCCGCTCCGGCTGCTGCTGCACTCACTGCTCCTGCTCCGCTCCGGCTGCTGCTGCACTCACTGATCCTGCTCTGCTCCGGCTGCTGCTGCACTCACTGCTCCTGCTCTGCTCTGGCTGCTGCTGCACTCACTGCTCCTGCTCTGCTCCGGCTGCTGCACTCACTGATCCTGCTCTGGCTGCTGCTGCACTCACTGCTCCTGCTCCGGCTGCTGCTGCACTCACTGCTCCTGCTCTGCTCCGGCTGCTGCTGCACTCACTGCTCCTGCTGCAATCTTCAGACAGTTTGACTCCGCCCACTCCCCTGAGCCTCCTGCAGAGCAGACTGCTGCCTCCAGGCAGGGCCGTATTTAGAGTTTCTGCTGCCCTAGGCACTTTTAGTGCTGCCTCCCCCTTTGGTGAGTATAACACTATCGGCAGTGACTTTGGCAAAAATCGCTGATGTGAAAGTCGCCTTTTGCAGCAGATCCGACAGTTTTTCCGCATCTGCCGCGTAATGGATCACTTAGGGCAACACTGCATTCGGCCTCATTCATTCCCTATGGGACTTACAGACATGTGCGGCACTTGCGGTTTTGCCGCCATCCGGCAAATGCGGTACTTGCAGCAATGAGAAAAAACACTACTAGCAGTGTTTTATGTATCATCGTAAGTGCAAAACCGCAATTGCCGCACATGTTCGCAAGTAGCCATCACTACCTGTCCCTGCACCTTGCTAGCTCATCCCTATCCAACCCTCCCTGACCTATAACTACACTATAAAGCTTCAGAAAAGCAATTTATTAACTGACATATTCCTATGATAATGAGGGCTCTAGGCTACGGCGTAGACTGGGACGGGCAGTGTCCGGGTCTCCATCCTCTCTGTGCACACCCTCAGTCCCTGCCTCACTGCCTGTGCACAGACCTCCCTCCACCGGACCCGGTAATCGCCGCTCGCAGTAGCATACCGGCAGAGGTGTATCTAGGGTTTCTGGCACCCGGGGAAAGAATTCATTTTGGTGCCCCCCCTCCGCCAAGGACATATGTGATTTGCACACTCAGTCATGTGCCCACGAGCTCCTCTCCCTAATGCTCTCAATGTTCAGTGAAAAACTAAGAGAAGCAGAAGAGAAGCTCGTTGTCACAGGACCATAAGAGTATGTGTCCACGTTCAGGATTGCATCAGGATTTGGTCAGGATTTTTCATCAGTATTTGTAAGCCAAAACCAGGAGTGGAACAATTAGGGTCTGTTTCCACGTGCAGGAAACGCTGCGTGTCTGACGCTGCATAGAGCCGCAACGTCAAACACGCAGCGTCCAGATGTTACAGCATAGTGGAGGGGATTTAATGAAATCCCGTCTCCACTATGCGTGGTAACACGCACGCGGTGGCCCTGCGACTCCGGACATGCTGCGCGTCTTTTCAGATCGCAGCATGTCCGTATATCTTGCGGCGACGCTGCGTCGCCGCAAGATATAGCACAGGGCGCTATGGTGGGGAGCGATGATGCCGGATGTGTGCTGTGAACACATCCGGCATCATCGCGTCCCAGAAAGGGGGCGGGGCTTACCGCAGAGCGGCTAAGCCGCTCCGGCGATACCGCCGGCCATCCTGAAAGTGGACACATAGCCTTAGAGGAAAACTATAATAGAAACATATGCACCACTTCTGTATTTATCACCCACTCCTGGTTTTGGCTACAAATACTGATGTAAAATACTGACCAAATCCTGATGCAATCCTGAACGTGGACACATACTCTAAGTCTGAAAATCGCATATGAGTGACGTGTCCATGTGACGACTACTGGAACTTGCAGAGCTGAATCCTGACATCGCAGCTTCTGAATTCTCACAACGCATGCACTGCACACTTTTAGGATTCTCCCTTGCCGGTGGACAGTCATGTCAGCACAAGTATGTGATTTGTATACTTCTGACCACATTCCGACTAGATGTGCCCGGCCTCGCTCAGTTCATTTTCATTGACGGAGGTCACGCATGTCTAGTCAGCACATGATCGCATTAATGTAAATCCCCAGCATGAGAGAATCCTGACAGCGTGCAGTGTGCACTGTGAGAATTCAGAAGTCTGCAGTCACAAAGAATGACTGCAGACTCATCACAAGCCTGGACATCCCCTTTAAAAGGGACTCTGTCACCTGAATTTGGAGGGAACAAATTTTCAGCCATAGGGGCGGGGTTTTCGGGTGTTTGATTCACCCTTTCCTTACCCGCTGGCTGCATGCTGGCTGCAATATTGGATTGAAGCTCATTCTCTGTCCTCCATAGTACACGCCTGCACAAGGCAAGATTGCAGATTGTGCAGGTACAGTATGTACTACGGAGGACAGAGAATGAGCTTCAATCCAATATTGCAGCCAGCATGCAGCCAGCGGGTATGGAAAGGGTGAGTCAAACACCCGAAAACCCCACCCCTATGGCTGAAAATTTTTCCCTCCAAATTCAGGTGACAGTGTCCCTTTAAATCTCCTAGCATATATAAAAACATGAGAGTTAGCATCACAAATAACATTTACATCCAGGTACCTGATAGATGACGTCGCCTCTGGAGCCGTTCTCCTTTTCTTCATCTTGTCCAGATCCCATGATGAGTTTTTTCTCATCCACAGCCGTCTCTGCAGACTTCCATCTTCGCCGCTCTTTTGCAGAAAGTCTCCACATGACGCCCTTAAAGATACAAGTGTCATTATAATGCTCCCAAATAAAAAATTGCCCCTCACTATATTGTCTGCACAAAGTATGACCCCCACACTGTCCCTCTTATGGTACATGCTCTTCACACTGACCTCTCCTTTCTATACCGGTCCCCTCTTCACACTGTCCTCTCACACTGTGTCCCCCTTATAGGGCCCAGTATTTATACTCCATATTTATACTCCATCCTCCCACACTGCGTTCATGCCTCCCCCATCCTCCCACCCTGCGTTCATGGCTCCCCCATCCTTCTCCCCTGCGTTCACGGCTCCCCATCCTTCTCCCCTGTATGCACGGCTCCCCATCCTTCTCCCCTGTGTGCACGGCTCCCCATCCTTCTCCCCTGTGTGCACGGCTCCCCATCCTTCTCCCCTGTGTGCACGGCTCCCCATCCTTCTCCCCTGTGTGCACGGCTCCCCATCCTTCTCCCCTGTATGCACGGCTCCCCATCCTTCTCCCCTGTATGCACGGCTCCCCTTCCTTCTCCCCTGTATGCACGGCTCCCCATCCTTCTCCCCTGTATGCACGGCTCCCCATCCTTCTCCCCTGTATGCACGGCTCCCCATCCTTCTCCCCTGTATGCACGGCTCCCCATCCTTCCCCCCTGTGTGCACGGCACCCCACTTTTTTTCCCTGTCATACTTACCTCTCACCGGCGCGCAGCACAGAACTTCCTGGCATCTCAGCGTCTTCCTTCCTGTCTTCAGCGGTCACATGGTAGCGCTAATTAAGGGTGATGAATATGCGCATATTCATCACCCTTAATGATCGGTACCATGTGACCGCTGAAGACAGGACGCGCTGCAGGCGCTGAGACGCAGTTGCAGCCACCGCTGGAGGAAGGTGAGTATTACGTCTTCAGGGAGGGAGGGAGGGGGGCGGGAAGGAGGGAGGAGGGGGGGGCGGGAAGGAGGGAGGGCGGAAACTTGACCCCGGAGTTTTATAAAAAAAAAAAAAGAAAAAAAAAGAAAAAACCTAGCTCAAGGGCGCCCCCCCGCATCCCGCCGCCCTAGGCACGTGCCCTCAAGTGCCTAGTGGCAAATACGGCCCTGCCTCCAGGACAGGTTTGTTGCAGGATGAGGGATATTAATCCCCCTGCCCCCTATTCAGCACTATTGCTTCTAACCAATCACACAGCAATTATTACACCTCCCCTCCGGCCTTTTCTACACATCTAGTAGTCGAGTCGGCAAGCAGGAGGGGGAGGGGAGCGGTCTGCTGTGCACAGAGCTGCACATGGAGAACTTAGTGAGGGTCTTGTGCCCACCATTGCTTGAGACTGAGGATGCCCAGTCCTCTACAGTGTACGTGTATGATATATATGCACAGTACATGTGATGTATATGTCTACTAATTTTGTCGTGTGTATTGCATGTTTGTGGCTGTGTATTTGTGCTCTGCATTTCCTATATGCCTGCATTTGTGTATATATAAGTCATATAGCTGAATGTGTGGGTGAAATAGTGTGTATGGGTATATGAAAACATTAAGTCTTTGCTGCAGACATTTTTGCGCCAAAAACGTGTCTTGTGGCACCTCATTTTCTACTTGCATTTTTTATTTTGTACTTGCTTTTCTTTCCCACACTGTATTGCATAGGATGAAAAACACTGAAAGAATTGACATGCTGCAGATATGAAACTGCTTTAAATCTGCAATGCAGAAGCAACATGTGCATGAGAAATCGGGAATCTCATTCACTTAGCTGGTACAAAGAAATGCTGCAGTATTTGCTGCAAAAACACAGGAAATACTTAAAGAACCACTCCAGTTTTTTTTTCATGTCACCACTGGAGTGGTGCTTTAAATCCAAGTCTATCTGATTTTCACATTCTGGCATCTTTATGTATTATCACCGCCACTCCAGTCTGTCTCCAGCTGTTTGTGGCCTGCGGTATTTGTCCCCTGTATGTGGTATTATTCGGTCACTATGTGGTGGTAATATGAGTTCTGGTCATGGTATGGGACTATGTGGTGGTAATATGTGGTCTGGTCATGGTATGGCAGTATTTGTTCCTTGTATGTGGTATTATCCGGTCACTATATGGTCTGGCCACAGTGTGGAGGCATTTGTCCCTTGTATATGGTTTTATTCTGTCACTCTGGTGGTAATATGTGGTCTGGTTATGATGTGGTATTTGTGCCTTGTATGTGGCGTTATCCAGTCACTATGTGGTCTGGCCACAGTGTGGAGGCATTTGTCCCTTGTATATGGTTTTATTCTGTCACTCTGGTGGTAATATGTGGTCTGGTTATGATGTGGTATTTGTGCCTTGTATGTGGCGTTATCCAGTCACTATGTGGTCTGGCCACAGTGTGGAGGCATTTGTCCCTTGTATATGGTTTTATTCTGTCACTCTGATGGTAATATGCTGTCTGGTCATGATGTGGTGGTATTTGCGCCTTGTATGTGGTATGATTCAGTCGCTATGTGGTGGTAATATGTGATCTGGTGATGGTATTTGTTCCCTGTATATGGTATCACTTGGTCGGTATGTTGTAATATGTAATATGGTCATGGTGTGACTGTATTCCTCTCTTGTATGTGGTAAGATGTGGTCCGGTCATGGTGTGGCTGCATTTGTCCCATGTTTGTGGTATCATTTGGTCACTATGTGGTGGTAATATGGGATTTGGTCATGGTGTGGCGGTATTTGTCCCCTGTATTATTTGGTCGCTATGTGGTTGGGTCATGGTGTGGCGGTATTTGTCCCTTGTATGTGGTATTATTGGTCTTGGGATAGTGGATTGTGTTGTCTATGGTGGTCACTTGTTCTCTCAGATTTCAATAAGGAGAAGATTATTTACATTAGAGATTAATTACTTGGACGTTTAACCCCTCCCTGTCCTGTGACTCTTACACAGTAGCAAATATGCACTTACAGAGGTTCTCTGGTGAAAGCAAGTAATCACCTACCCCAAAGACACATTCACACATTCAGTATTTGGTCAGTTTTTATACCTCCGTTTATGTAGCTAAAACCAGGAGTGGGTGATAATACAGAAGTGGTGAGGTGTTTCTATTATACTTTTCCTCTGATTTTTCCGCTCCTGATTTTGGCTTACAAATTATGTAAAATACTGAGCGTGTGAACGTGGCCTGAGGAATGCAGACAGATATCCCACCTGATGCTGCATTTTAAAATGGGGATAAAGTTCCCCATTCTTCAGATCGTTGTAGTTTCCAATGGTTGGGTTTTTCCAAGAGTGGGCAGTGGGTCTGTGGAAGGTTCGAGGGGTGGAGGCAGAGCTGGGTCTGAAAATTTTGTGGATATGGGACCCTGAAAATCCTAGTGGCAGCCCTGCATCAGGATGCTTGGTGTTACTGGAATGCCTGGCCATGTAGGTGATAGAAATACACGTTCATTAACCAGCCAAAAGAAAAAACCCAATTTGACAGATTTTGCAAATTTAGCTTGCACTGGTGGCGAGACAGCTAGCGCATTAGCCCACCTCCAATGCTCTTGCTGGCCCATGTATATAAACTTTCTAAAGCCACGTTCAGTATTTTACCTCAGTATTTGTAAGCCAAAACCAGGAGTGGAACAATCAGGGGAAAAGTATAATAGAAACATATGCACCACTTCTGTATTTATCACCCACTCCTGGATTTGGCAAATACTATATAAATACTGATGAAAAATACTGAATGTGTGAACGTGGCCTTACAGTTTCCTTTGTGCTGGCACATCAGAACTATTGACATGTATAGCTTTAGTTATGATTATTCTGCTCCTTCCTGATTTTCTCCGTCCATCATGTTCTTGTTCCCGGGCACTCTCTTCAGGTGCACCACCCACAGCAGTGACGTCCTGCTTGTCACCTGGCACTTTCCAGAGCACTGATTCTCTGTTTGTCCAGGGAGCAGATACACAGAAGGCCCTATTGTGCTTCATGATATATGCCTACAGCCTAAGTGGTGTAATCTAAACAGATGCAATGAGCTACAACATTTTCTGTTTCCAGACCTCACTGAAATGGAAAGACCTCTTCACAACAAGTCAGCGGGTAATGACTGTGATTGGTAGATTTGTATTTTTGCTTTTCTTGACACAGGTGCGCTCTGCATCTCAGGCTGTAATCAGGTTTCCATAGTACTTGCATGTTAGCTGTGTCCACTTTTCCATCTAAAATTAAAAAAAAAAACATTTAGAACTAGGTCTGCATACATGCTCCAACCGCAACAGAAGGGTAGTTTTGTCAAGACTGTGTTCCTTAATGGATAAAGGATGCAAAAAATTGCATCGCTGCCTGTGAAAAGCAGGAATCCAGCGACGGGTCCCGTCTTTTCAAAGAGAGCTCGCTCGCTCTCTTTCTCTTTTTACAATTGATGCTGCCTATGCAGCATCAATAGTAACAAGATATAATGTGAAAAATAATAAAAACTCATGCACAACACAAACCAGGTTAAAAATAATAAAAAATAAAAAAAATCGCAATATCCTCACCTACCGGCGTCCTGCACAGCAATGCTCCCGGCAGCTAGCGTTCATAGTAATACACTGCGAAATCTCACGAGAAGTCGGGGCTTGGGTAGGTGAGGATATTGCGATTTTTAAAAAAAAAAAAAAATTTTATTATTATTTTTAACCTGGTTTGTGTTGTGTATGCGTTTTCGCAGCGGAAAACCGCTGCGAAGACGCATACACAACAGGTGCACATAGCCTCGACCGGTCCGTCAGAAAGACGGGCCCAGTGCTCATGCTTTCCACAATCTGCACAGGATCCGTCATTTCAACGTCTTGACGGATCCTGTGCAGATTTGGAAGACGGAAGTGTGAAAGAAGCCTAAGGCTATGTTTACACGCTGCGGATTTCGCTGCGGATCTGCAGCATTTCCCCAGCTGCGGGTCCGCAGCAGTTTCCCATGCGATTACAGTACAATGTAAACCTATGGGAAATGCAATCCCCAGTGCACATGCTGCGGAAAAAAAGTGCGGAAACGCAGCGGTTTACATTTCGCAGCATGTCAATTCTTTGTGCGGAATCCGCAGCGGTTTTACACCTGCTCCATAATAGAAAACCGCAGTGGAATCCGCACAAAAACCGCGGTAATTCCACAGGAAATCCGCATGTAAAACGCAGTGCCTTTTACCTGCAGTTTTCACAAATCCGCTGCGGAAAAATCCGCAGACCTCAAGAATACGTGTGCACATACCCTAAGGCCTTAGATAACCCAATGCGCAGACCCTGATCTGCTTACCGTCCCTTATCTAATAAATAAAACACCACAACACCACACTGTGTGTCTACGGCTGGGTTCACATTGCGTTGCAGGCATCCGTTGGACTACGTTACACTGCGGCATAACGCAGTTTTACGCAGTCCGTTAATGCCGCCATTAATTCCTATGTCGGACGCATCGCTAGCGCACGCCCACAATGAGCATGCGCTAGCGATGTGCTGTTATTGAGTGACGGACCCTGGGACGCGGGCTGCAGCATTTCCGGGTCCATCACTTCTAGCGCAGATAGAGCAGCTGCTAGCTCTATCTGCGCTATCGCGATGACACATCGACACTTGCATTAACAGCAGCCCATTAACGCATGTGTTGAACAGGCTGCTGTTAACGCAATGTGAACCTGGCCTTAACCGCAACAAAATGGCTACTCCACACTAGCCCCCAGCCGCATCGGCTCGAGGGCCCCAGCTGAATGTTGCCTGTACACAAATGTCTTGCTGAGACCAGTAGGGACCCGCTTACAATTCTGTAAGACCTTAAACCGATGGGAGTCACCCATCACTGCATTGGGTTCCTCGTCACCCAGTGCAACAAACCTCATTCAAAACTCCCCTCCTTTTACGCCCACCACTGTGACACATGAAAATTCAAAATTGTTCAAGCAATTGACCTTAAAAAAAAAAAAAAAAAAAGGTGGCGACGGGGATGTTCATTGGTACAAAGGCCACCACAGAAGATGGTCGTCCCCTAAAGGCAGGCCCTTATATACCGCCATCCTGGAGACCATCCCACCCACCAATCATGTATGCCCCATGCTTCTGGATTTCACTATCTCCCTCCCCTAAATCTTCCCCACTTCATGCACATCATATTCCAGTAACCCACTAGCACCCACAATTCAGGCCTAGCAAACATCCTGAGTCACGAGGCCCTCCCTTCAGTCCAGTTGGGGCCCTTGTTTTCCCCCTACACACATTGATATAAATCGTGTGTGTTCAGAGTATGCTGTCAATCAATCAGAGTTGCTAACGTGACTTTTTTATGCTTTCTGGACAGATCATAAAAACATATGGACAGACATGATTATTAACAGACACTTTGGAAAACTATAATAAATAATAGGCCGGGATCACACATGCGAGAAACACGTCCGTGTCTCGCATGTGAAATCCAAGCTGTGGCGCCGGCACTCCAGAGTGGAGCGTGCGGCCGCATAGCAACACATGGAGCCGCACGCTCCGCTCCCAAGTGCCGGCGCCAGAGCTTGGATTTCATATGCGAGACACGAACGTGTTTCTCGCATCTGTGATCCCGGCCATAAGTGATAGATGTCTACAGTCCATCATTGTGATATGAAGAAATCAGCCTCGTTTACTGTAAACTGTAAAATAATTAGTTAAAAAATCTGTATAAGTTTCTCCAGCCTCAAAAAAATCCCGGACACCGCAATTTTTTATTTTTATGAACAGTGCAGGACTTTCTGGATGGTTGGCAACCTTGCAATCAATGTACTTGGGCAGTGATTACAATGCTTTCACTGTGTAGTGACTGCCCCTGATAACGGGCAGTCAGTAGCTGCAGGGAAAATATAACTTTTTCTCCATATAGCCGATCTGCAGGTAAATAGCACTTCTGCAGGTGGCCACTTGCCTTAAAGACTGTAAACAAATTCTGTGTTTAAAGGCCCCTTCACATTTAGCGACGCTGCAGCGATACCGACAACGATCCGAATCGCTGCAGC
Organism: Ranitomeya imitator; assembly: GCF_032444005.1. Classification (NCBI taxonomy): domain Eukaryota; kingdom Metazoa; phylum Chordata; class Amphibia; order Anura; family Dendrobatidae; genus Ranitomeya; species Ranitomeya imitator. The sequence continues at coordinate 1,143,451,851 of NC_091282.1, forward strand.
GTCGCTGTTTGGTCGCTGGAGAGCTGTCACACAGACCGCTCTCCAGCGACCAACGATGCCGGTAACCAGGGTAAACATCGGGTAACTAAGCGCAGGGCCGCGCTTAGTAACCTGATGTTTACCCTGGATACCATGCTAAAAGTAAAAAAAAACAAACAGTACATACTTACCTACAGCCGTCTGTCCTCCAGCGCTGCGCTCTGCTTCTCTGCTCTCCTCCTGTACTGTCTGGGAGCCGGAAAGCAGAGCGGTGACGTCACCGCTCTGCTTTCCGGCTCACAGCCAGTGCAGGAGGAGAGCAGAGCGCAGCGCTGGAGGACAGACAGCGGTAGGTAAGTATGTAGTGTTTGTTTTTTTTTTACTTTTAGCATGGTAACCAGGGTAAACATTGGGTTACTAAGCGCGGCCCTGCGCTTAAGGCCCCTTCACATTAAGCGACGCTGCAGCGATACCGATAACGATTCGGATCGCTGCAGCGTCGCTGTTTGGTCGCTGGAGAGCTGTCACACAGACCGCTCTCCAGCGACCAACGATGCCGGTAACCAGGGTAAACATCGGGTAACTAAGCGCAGGGCCGCGCTTAGTAACCCGATGTTTACCCTGGATACCATGCTAAAAGTAAAAAAAAACAAACAGTACATACTTACCTACCGCTGTCTGTCCTCCAGCGCTGCGCTCGGCTTCTCTGCTCTCCTCCTGTACTGTCTGGGAGCCGGAAAGCAGAGCGGTGACGTCACCGCTCTGCTTTCCGGCTCACAGCCAGTGCAGGAGGAGAGCAGAGCACAGCGCTGGAGGACAGACAGCGTTAGGTAAGTATGTAGTGTTTGTTTTTTTTACTTTTAGCATGGTAACCAGGGTAAACATCGGGTTACTAAGCGCGGCCCTGCGCTTAGTTACCCGATGTTTACCCTGGTTACCAGTGAAGACATCGCTGGATCGGTGTCACACACGCCGATCCAGCGATGTCTCCAGGGAGTCCAGCGACGAAATAAAGTTCTGGACTTTCTTCAGCGACCAACGATCTCCCAGCAGGGGCCTGATCGTTGGTCGCTATCACACATAACGATTTCATTAACGATATCGTTGCTACGTCACAAATAGCAACGATATCGTTAACAATATCGTTATGTGTGAAGGTACCTTTATATTTGCAGCCCCCACTTCTTGAGAGGTTGCTCAGGTCAATAGAACTGATGAACTATCAACAGATTTGGTCATCAATATGAGATGGGCGGGGGCCTGAATCCTGGTATCCCCACCGATCAGTCATAATCTGCTTTGGTGGTTGCCAGATATAAACAATGCACAGGGTGGAACATAGGACCTCTGAAGCAGAAGCGGTTAGCAGCCAACAAACAACAATGGACTGGACTGTTGTGTCCCACGCCAGGGTCAGACATATCATTGGTGCTGCTGATTTACTCACATTGGGGGTCCAAGAAGTAAAGAAACCCATTTCTACCTCCAAAACAGGTAGAATTGTGCATTATGATGAGCTATTGGGTCGCAAAGGGCTCATGTACTGTTCTTGCACAGGGCCCTTCTGTCTGTCACACAATACATTGATGATATCCAGCAACCGCGAGAGCCATCTTCAGCTGATCAATGGGTGTTGGATCCCAACTGACCTCATATTAGTGAGAACATATACCGTATATTGTCAGATAACATATGTATAGCTCAATCACCGGAGCAGATTTCGACTGATACGAGTGGATGGCAGGTTTTGGGCTCCCATCCATATTTTATGAATGATAGCTGGAAAAAGGGAACATTTTATCTCGCCAAGTTTGTTACAGATATAGGATGCACTGAATTTTTGACGTAAGGGTGCCGAATCCAACCGGTGAAGCACGGTTAAAAAGGAAATGCCAAATGAGAATTAAAACACGAAGCAGCTAAAAACCTGACTCATTTCTTGTGTGACACAACGCCTTTAATTATCCTAAGCTGCTATGTAGTTCCACTTCTTTATTTATTTATCCTTTAAAAAAAATAAAAGTTTTTTGATTTTATGAATGGACATGCCAGTAATTTTTCCTTTTTGTAACCTATTGATGGGTCATCACTAGTGATGAGCGAGTGTACTCATTGATCGGGTGACCTGCGAGTATTTGTTAGGCTAGGTTCACATTGCGTTAACAGCAGCCCGTTCAACACATGCGTTAACGGGCTGCTGTTAATGCAAGTACCGACATGACATCGCACTAGCGCAAATAGAGCTAGCAGATACTATATCTGCGCTAGCAGTGACGGACCCGGAAACGCTGCAGCCCGCGTCCCAGGGTTCGTCACTCAATGACAGCACATCGCTAGCGCACGCCCATTGTGCATTGGACATTGGACTCAATGGCGGCGTTAACAGACTGCGTTACACCGCGGTGTAACGTAGTCCGTCTAACGGACGCCTAAAACGCAGTATGAACCCAGCCTTAGTACTCAGAGATTTAGGTTTCATCTCTGCAGGTGAATGATTTACAGCTACTAGCCAGGCTGAGTACATGTGGGGGTTGCTTGGTTGCTAGGGAATCCCCACATGTAATCAAGCAGGCTAGTAGCTGTAAATCATTCAGCTGCCGCGATGAAAACAAAATCTCCGAGCACTAACAAATACTCGGAGGTCACCCGAGCGTGCTGGGGAAAACCCGAGCAATGAGTACACTCGCTCATCACTTGTCATCACTTTAGTCCCGATCAACATCTTTAGCTACTTATAGCATCATGAAAGTTGACAGAGCAGGACAAGGCTGCTTCCAGGATTTTGTCTTTGTTTCTAACCATGTAGACATCTTAAGGTACCGTCACACTAGACGATATCGCTAGCGATCCGTGACGTTGCAGCGTCCTCGCTAGCGATATCGTCCAGTGTGACAGGCAGCAGCGATCAGGCCCCTGCTGTGCTGTCGCTGGTCGGGGAAGAAAGTCCAGAACTTTATTTGGTCGCTGGACTCCCCGCAGACATCGCTGAATCGGCGTGTGTGACACCGATTCAGCGATGTCTTCACTGGTAACCAGGGTAAACATCGGGTAACTAAGCGCAGGGCCGCGCTTAGTAACCCGATGTTTACCCTGGTTACCATCCTAAAAGTAAAAAAAACAAACACTACATACTTACCTACAGCCGTCTGTCCTCCAGCGCTGTGCTCTGCTCTCCTCCTGCACTGGCTGCTCACACAGACAGTACAGGAGGAGAGCAGAGCACAGCGCTGGAGGACAGACGGCTGTAGGTAAGTATGTAGTGTTTGTTTTTTTTACTTTTAGGATGGTAACCAGGGTAAACATCGGGTTACTAAGCGCGGCCCTGCGCTTAGTTACCCGATGTTTACCCTGGTTACCGGCATCGTTGGTCGCTGGAGAGCGGTCTGTGTGACAGCTCTCCAGCGACCAAACAGCGACGCTGCAGCGATCCGGATCGTTGTCGGTATCGCTGCAGCGTCGCTAAGTGTGACGGTACCCTTAGGGAACGTCATTAGTTGCCTTCATTTTCCCAAGCTTTTGGTGTAGACTGCAACAAAAATTGTTTCAAACCGTTGCGTGTGACAAAACTGTGCAAACTTGTTAATGTTTGGACCACACTGGGCAAAATGTATAGAAACTGTAAATTTAGAGGGAGCGAGGTCTACATCTTAACATTTGTTAAAGGGACTCTTGCGCAGGCGTGTACTATGGAGGACAGAGATTGAACTTTAATCCAATATTGCAGCCAGCATGCAGCCAGCGGGTAAGGAAAGGGTGAATCAAACACCCGAAAACACCGCCCTTATGGCTGAAGATTGTTCCCTCCAAATTCAGGTGACAGAGTCCCTTTAAATCAGGCTGTCTGAGGCGTAGATTTTCCTTAAATGCCCTGGCAGATTTTTAGTCCCAACAAAGAATGGTTTAGTACGGACATGCAAAATTTTAGTCTTAGTAAATGAGTCACATAGTTTTGCGTAAGAACTGTATACACAAAATGGTATGCACATAGTCATATAAGGCATCTGTAACCCTAATAATAACATTACAGGGGTTGTTGAGATTTGTCACGAAAGTCTGCAGTTACTCTGTGTGACTGCAGACTTGGGTATCCTCGCAGTGCGTGCTGTCAGGATTCTCCGGTGCTCGGAGCAGACGGTCATGTGGCTGCAAGTATGTGATATGGCCACATTCCAACTAGACGTGCACAGCCTGACTCAATACAAGTGATTTGAACGAGGCTGTGCACAACTAGTCTGAATGTGGCTGTAAATATGCATATTATATACTTGGTTACCAGCGTAAACGTTAAAAAAACAAACACTACATACTTACCTTCAGCTGTCTGTCCTCCAGCGCTCTGCTTTCCTCTGCACTGTCAGCGCCGGTCAGCCGGAAAGCAGAGCGGTGACGTCACCGCTGTGCTTTCCGGCTGGCCGGCGCTGACACAGGATGCAGGAGGAGTGCAGAGAAGCAGAGCGCCGGGGACAGACAGCTGAAGGTAAGTATGTAGTGTTTGTTTTTTTAACGTTTACGCTGGTAACCAGGGTAAACATCGGGTTACTAAGTGCGGCCCTGCGCTTAGTAACCCGATATTTACCCTGTTTACCAGTGAAGACATCGCTGGATCGGTGTCACACACGCCGATCCAGCGATGTCAGCGGGAGATCCAGCGACGAAATAAAGTGCGGGACTTTCCTCAGCGACCAACGATCTCCCAGCAGGGGCCTGATCGTTGGTCGCTGTCACACATAACGATTTCCTTAACGATATCGTTGCTACGTCACAAAAAGCAACGATATCATTGTGTGACGGTACCTTTAGACCAAAGTTACCCAAATTTTTTTTTTTTTTTTTTAATGCTGTGTATTTTCGCTACGCAAAAAATACAGCATCTTTAGGCTATGTGCACACGTTCAGAAATGTCTGCAGAATTTTCTTGAGCAAAACCGGACTCCCTGCGCAGGAAATCCGCTTGCGTTTTTCACAAGTTTTTTGCTCTTTTTTTGTGGATTTTTCGCTTTTTTTTCCCCGGAGCCTCCCAATGTAATAATATAGCGGCAAAAGTGCAAAAAATCCACAAAATTAATGAACATGCTGCATTTTTTCCCGCGATGCGTTTTTTTCACAGAAAAAACGCAGTATGTTCACAAAAATTGCAGAATGCATTAAAAATGATGTGATGCTTAATGTAAGCATTTTTTTAAAATATGTTTGCAGCGGAAAACAGCTGAAAAAATGCGAAAAATCCTGAACGTGTGCACATAGCCTTACGGTAACAAAAAAATCTCATGCCCATGGTACTACTTTTTTTTTTTAACTCTACGGGCATTGACCTGTGGTTGTTTTTGAAATCCACATGTCAATTACTCTTCCGGGTATGCAGTTTTCCACGCGGAATTTTGCCATGGACTTGCATTAGATGTGGAAAATCCACAGATGGAAAATGCAAATATATTAGTGCATTTTCGCTGAGGAAACGCACTAAAAACACATGTAATCTGCATGACTGTATCAATGTTTTTCATAGCCAAATACCAGGAAGTATAAAAAGCAAAGCGGCTTGATTTCAAAGCTGAGCTAGAGACAAAAATCGAAGTTGTCAAAAAGACGCTAAAAAAATTGTATGCAAATAAAGCATTCAAGTATTTTTTTAATTTAATTTTTTTTTTTTTTTAAGGGTTACATGAGTAAGGCTACGTTCACATTAGCGTTACGCTAATGTGCGTCGCTGTTGCGTCGGCGACGCAGCGGCGACGCGCCCCTATGTTTAACATAGGGGACGCGTGCGTTTTTTTGTTTGCGTTTTTCGACATGTGCGTCGTTTTCGACGCTAGCGTCGGACGCACGAAAATGCAACAAGTTGCATTTTTCGTGCGTCCGATTTTCGTCAAAAAACGACGCACGCGTCGCAAAACGCAGCGTTTTTGCGCGCGTTTTTGTTGCGTCGCCGTTGCGTCGCCGACGCACCGGCGCGCAACGCTAATGTGAACGTAGCCTAACCCAATTTTGCTAATTGGTGCAGAAAATCTGCAAACTGAGTCACCAAATACTCCTCATGGGCATGTAGCCATAGAGTGCTGAAGGCAATGACGGTGACATCTGTATTCCCAACCTAATGGCATCCATAATGATTTCTATCATTGGGTGAGTATGAGAACCTGTTGTGCCACTAAAGTTTGCACAGAACTGGCACTCACTGGTATTAGTTCCTTTATTGTCCATTATTGAGATTTATAACCTGTGATTACATATCGATTAGTCATGTGAAGTACTTCAACATATACCCTGAACTTGAAACCTACCTACGAAAAATGAGTAACAAAGGAACGAGGAAGAGGAAAAACCAAATCCAGCCGAGGGTAAAAAATCTTCAATAAGGAAAAATATAATTTATCAAAGATACTCCATTTAAAAAAAAAGTCATAAAAATTTGGAGTACATATGAACCTAATGTGTTTCGGACTACACTAGTCCTGATTCATAGGTGAGGCATATGATTCGAACTGACATAAATGCGTATGAAAGAATCAATTTAGATATCCTCTGCTGAAAACCAGGAAAACCTATACTAAAAATAACATCCAGACCTGTTCAGGATTATAACCCCCATTGTGAGAGTAGAGTAGCACTTTAAATGATCCCTACCGTTACAACAAAACTTTCCTGGAAAGCATGCAAATATAAGAAACTTTATTTTTATTAGAGAAATCTGGCCCTTCCTAAAAAAAAAGAAAAAAACAAACAAAACACTTCTTCCCCTGCCTCCTGAATGTATCATTTACTCACAAATGCCACTTAAGTTTGCTCAAGACAAAAGGCACTGCCTTCTCGCTGAGGGATCAGGTTACAGCTACCTATGTAAAGGTACCTTCACACATAACGATATTGTTAACGATATCGTTGCTTTTTGTGACGTAGCAACGATATCGTTAACGAAATCGTTATGTGTGACAGCGACCAACGATCAGGCCCCTGCTGGGAGATCGTTGGTCGCTGGGGAAACTCCAGCACTTTATTTTGTCGCTGGATCTCCCGCTGACTTCGCTGAATCGGCGTGTGTGACGCCGATTCAGCGATGTCTTCACTGGTAACCAGGGTAAACATCGGGTTACTAAGCGCAGGGCCGCGCTTAGTAACCCGATGTTTACCCTGGTTACCGTTGTAAATGTAAAAAAACAAACACTACATACTTACATTCCCGGTGTCTGGTCAGGTCCCTCGCCGTCAGATTCCTGCACTGACTGGTGAGCGCCGGCCAGCCATAAAGCACAGCACAGCGGTGACGTCACCGCTGTACTTTACGGCCGGCGCGCAGTCAGTGCGGGAAGCTGAAGGCGAGGGACATGACCAGACACCGGGAATGTAAGTATGTAGTATTTGTTTTTTTACATTTACAACGGTAACCAGGGTAAACATCGGGTTACTAAGCACGGCCCTGCGCTTAGTAACCCGATGTTTACCCTGGTTACCCGGAGACTTCGGGATCGTTGGTCGCTGGAGAGCTGTCTGTGTGTCGCTGCAGCGATCGGCATCGTTGTCGGTATCGCTGCAGCGTCGCTTAGTGTGACGGTACCTTTAGTCTATGTATTAAAAAGAGAGGGTGAAGAAGCAGAGTGAGAGAATAGGTTAACACTTAAATACCGATACGCCTTTTAACGGCGGCCGCTAAGGGTACTTAAACCACAGCGCCGTTAATTAACGGCGCTGTGGAAAAAGTCCATAGCGCCCCCCAGAGGCCGATTTTCTCCGGGGTCTCGGCTGCCAAGGGTAGCCGAGACCCCAGAGAACATGATTCGGGGGGTTTTTAACCCACCCCGCATTTGCGATCGCCGGTAATTAACCGTTTACCGGCGATCGCAAAAAAAAAAAAAAAAAAAAAAGCGATCTCTTTTTAATTTCTCTGTCCTCCGATGTGATCGCACATCGGAGGACAGAGAAAAGGGGTCCCAGGTGGCCCCCCAATACTCACCTAGCTCCCCCGATGCTCCTCGTGTCTCCCGGTGGGCGCCGCCATCTTCAAAATGGCGGGCGCATGCGCAGTGCGCCCGCCGGCCGGCACCGGGAGAATCTTTGGGGTCTCGGCTGCCGGGGGTAGCCGAGACCCCAAAGAGCACGATCGGGGTCGGTATTACCGACCCCTGTTTTGCGATCGCCGGTAATTAACTGTTTACCGGCGACCGCAAAAAAAAAAAGTAAAGTGTAATTCTCTGTCCTCTGATGTGATCGCACATCAGAGGACAGAGAAATAGGGGGATTCGGGGACCCTAGCATACTCACCTAGGTCCCTGGATCCTCTTGCTGCTCCTCCTGGCCGCCGGCAGCAGAACATGGCGGACGCATGCCCAGTGCGCCCGCCATCTGTCTCCATCTGCCGGCCGGCAGGAGAACAGCAGTTGGGGCTAAAATTAGGGTTAGGGTTAGGGGTAGGGTTAGGGGTAGGGTTAGGATTAGGGGTAGGGTTAGGGGTAGGGGTAGGGTTAGGTTAGGGGTAGGGTTAGGGGTAGGGTTAGGTTAGGGGTAGGGCTAGGGTTGGGGCTAAATTTAGGGTTAGGGTTGGGGCTAAATTTAGGGCTAGGGTTGGGGCTAAACTTAGGGTTAGGCTTCTTTCACACTTACGTCGGTACGGGGCCGTCGCAATGCGTCGGCCCGACATACCGACGCACGTTGTGAAAATTGTGCACAACGTGGGCAGCAGCTGTAGTTTTTCAACACATCCGCTGCCCAATCTATGTCCTGGGGAGGAGGGGGCGGAGTTACGGCCACGCATGCGCGGTCAGAAATGGCGGATGCGACGTACAAAAAAACGTTTCATTGAACGTTTTTTTGTGCCGACGCTCCGCCAAAACACAACTGATCCAGTGCACGACGGACGCGACGTGTGGCCATCCGTCACGATCCGTCGGCAATACAAGTCTATGGGCAAAAAACGCATCCTGCGGGCACATTTGCAGGATCCGTTTCTTGTCCAAAACGACGGATTGCGACGGAATGCCAAACGACGGAAGTGTGAAAGTAGCCCTAGGGCTAGGGTTAGGGTTGGGGCTAAAGTTAGGGCTAGGGTTGGGGCTAAAGTTAGGGTTAGAGCTGGGATTAGGGTTAGGGTTTGGATTAGGGTTCGTATTAGGGTTAGGGTTGGCATTAGGGTTACGCTTGGGATTAGGGTTAGGTTTGGGATTAGGGTTAAGGTTAGGGTTGTGATTAGGGGTGTATTGGGATTAGGGTTAGGTTTGAGGTTAGGGTTGAGATTAGGATTAGGGGTGTGTTGGATTTAGGGTTTTGATTAGGGTTATGGTTAGGGTTGACATTAGGGTTGTTTTGGGGTAAGGGTTGTGATTATGGTTAGGGTTAGTGATTAGGATTATGGATGAGGTTGGGATTAGGGTTAGGGGTGTGTTGGGGTTAGGGTTGGAGCTAGAATTGGGGGGTTTCCACTATTTTCACGACTCTGCATTCTAAACTTCTGTGAAGCACTTGGGCATTCAAAGTTCTCACCACACATCTAGATAAGTTCCTTGGGGGGTCTAGTTTCCAAAATGGGGTCACTTGTGGGGGGTTACTACAGTTTAGGTACATCAGGGGCTCTGCAATCGCAACATAATGCCCACAGACCATTCTATCAAAGTCTGCATTCCAAAAAGGCGCTCCTTCCCTTCCGAGCTCTGCCGTGCGCCCAAACAGTGGTTTACCCCCACATATGGCGCATCAGCGTACTCGGGATAAATTGGACAACAACTATTGCAGTCCAATTTCTCCTGTTACCCTTGTGAAAATAAAAACTTGGGGGCTACAATATCTTTTTTGTGGAAAAAAAAATATTTTTTATTTTCACGACTCTGCATTCTAAACTTCTGAGAAGCACTTGGGCATTCAAAGTTCTCACCACACATCTAGATAAGTTCCTTGGGGGGTCTAGTTTCCAAAATGGGGTCACTTGTGGAGGGTTTCTACTGGTTAGGTACATCAGGGGCTCTGCAAACACAACATAATACCCGCAGACCATTCTATCAAAGTCTGCATTCCAAAACGGCGCTCCTTCCTTCCGAGCTCTGCCGTGCGCCCAAACAGTGGTTTACCCCCACATATGGGGTACCAGCATACTCAGGACAAATTGGACAACAACTTTTGGGGTCCAATTTCTCGTTACCCTTGTGAAAATAAAAATTTGATGGCTAAAAAATCTTTTTTGTGGAAAAAAAAAATATTTTTTATTTTCACGGCTCTGCATTATAAACTTCTGTGAAGCACTTGGGCATTCAAGGTTCTCACCACACATCTAGATAAGTTCCATGGGGGGTCTAGTTTCCAAAATGGGGTCACTTGTGGGGGATTTCTACTGTTTAGGCACATCAGGGGCTCTCCAAACGCGACATGGCGTCCGATCTCAATTCCAGCCAATTCTACATTGAAAAAGTAAAACGGCACTCCTTCTCTTCCAAGCTCTGCGGTGCGCCCAAACAGTGGTTTACCCCCACATATTGGGTATCGACGTACTCAGGAGAAATTGCACAACAACTTTAGTGGTCTAATTTCTCCTGTTACCCTTGTGAAAATAAAAATTTGTTGGCGAAAAGATCATTTTTGTGTAAACAAAAGCGATTTTTTATTTTCACGGCTCTACGTTATAAACTTCTGTGAAGCACTTGGGGGTTCAAAGTGCTCACCACACATCTAGATAAGTTCCTTAAGGGGTCTAGTTTCCAAAATGGGGTCAGATGTGGGGAGTTTCCACTGTTTAGGTACATCAGGGGCTCTCTAAATGTGACATGGTGTCCGATCTCAATTCCAGCCAATTCTGCATTGAAAAAGTCAAATGGCGCTCCTTCACTTCTAAGTTCTGCGGTGCGCCCTAACAGTGGTTTACCCCCACATATGGGGTATTGGCGTATTCAGGAGAAATTGCATAACAAAATTTATGGTTACATTTCTGTTTTTACACTTGTGAAAATAAAAAAAATGGTTCTGAATTAAGATGTTTGCAAAAAAAAGTTAAATGTTCATTTTTTCCTTCCACATTGTTTCAGTTCCTGTGAAGCACGTAAAGGGTTAATAAACTTCTTGAATGTGGTTTTGAGAACCTTGAGGGGTGTAGTTTTTAGAATGGTGTCACACTTCATTATTTTCTATCATATAGACCCCTCAAAATGACTTCAAATGTGATGTGGTCCCTAAAAAAAAATGGTGTTGTAAAAATGAGAAATTGCTGGTCAACTTTTAACCCTTATAACTCCCTAACAAAAAAAAATTTTGCTTCCAAAATTGTGCTGATGTAAAGTAGACATGTGGGAAATGTTATTTATTAACTATTTTTCATGACATATCTCTCTGATTTAAGGGCATAAAAATACAAAGTTTGAAAATTGCAAAATTTTTAAAATTTTCGCCATATTTCCGTTTTTTTCATAAATAATCGCAAGTAATATCGAAGAAATGTTACCACTAACATGAAGTACAATATGTCACGAAAAAACAATCTCAGAATCAGCGGGATCCGTTGAAGCGTTCCAGAGTTATAACCTCATAAAGTGACAGTGGTCAGAATTGCAAAAATTGGCCTGGTCATTAAGTACCAAATTGGCTCTGTCACTAAGTGGTTAAAACCTCATATTCCGTTATATAAATATTTGCCTAGCGGCTTTAGATCAACGTATGATTTTGGGATGTGCGGTTCATGCTCTTTTTTTTCCTCTTTTTTTCTTTTTTGCAAAACACTTAAATCCTTGCTGCTTTCTAGTAAGTGTTTTATCTCACAACTAAGCTGTATTCACAGCCACACTGTTCAGTACTGCTGTAAAACGCCATCGATTATGCTGCTGCTGCTTCTGTAGATCTAGAGAAAATGTAATAAATGCAATTTTTGGAACTCTGTGCCACACAACATTGTGATGATCTGTTCATTACACAAGTTCAAGGAGGGATCAAATGCCTTTCTTGAAACATAAAACGCAACAGAATATGGGTAGAAGATTCTCTAGATGAGGACATAGTTGCCATGTATGGACCTGGAACAGAATTAGTCCTCAAATGTGGGTCGATGAATATCTTACTCAGTTTTGGGCTTTTTCTGGCTGTACATGTTGGGTTATAGAAAAAAAACTAACAGCGAAAAAGAACTCGAACACATATCCAAAATTTAAATAAATATAAATATTTATTCAAGGATACGTCTACTATATACCTAATTGTCTAAGGGTCACTTCCGTCTGTCTGTCACGGAAATCCCAAGTCGCTGATTGGACATGGCTGTTTTGCCGCGACCAATCAGTGACGGGCACAGTCCGGCGGCAAAATGGCCGCTCCTTCCTCCCCGCAGTCAGTGCCCGCTCCATAATCCCCTCCAGTCAGTGCTCACACAGGGTTAACGGACCGCGGTATGCCGCGGTGTAACGTACTCCGTTAACGCTGCTATTAACCCTGTGTGACCAACTTTTTACTATTCATGCTGCCTATGCAGCATCAATAGTAAAAAGATCTAATGTTAAAAATAATTTTAAAAAATAGTTATATACTCACCCTCCTTCGGCCCCTCGGATCCAGAACAGGCCTTTCCCGCTCCTCGCGACGCCCCGGTGACCGCTCCATGCATTGCGGTCTCGCGAGACCGCAATGCACTCTTGGGACCGGAGCGCGCGATGAGCATCTGTAAATGCTTCGCCTGGATCCGGGGGCCAACGGAAGGTAAGTATATCACTATTTTTGATTTTAATTATTTTTTTTAACAGAGATATGATGCCCACATTGCTATATACTCCGTGGGCTGTGCAATATACTAAGTGGGCTGTGCAATATAATATGTGGGCTATGCAATATACTATGTGGGCTATGCAATATACTACGTGGGCTGTGCTATATACTACATGGCTGTGCAATATACTACGTGGCTGTGCTATATACTATGGGTTGTGCTATATACTACGTGGGCTGTGTTATACACTACGTGGGCTGTTATACACTACGTGGGCTGTGTTATACACTGCGTTGGCTGTGTTATACACTACGTTGGCTGTATTATACACTACGTGGGCTGTTTTATACACTACGTGGGCTGTGTTATATACTGCGTGCGTGGGCTGTTATATACTACCTGAGCTGTGTTACAGTATATGCTATGTGGGCTGTTATACACTCTGTGGGCTGTGCTATATACTCTGTGGGCTGTGTTATATACTCTGTGGGCTGGGTTATATACTCTGTGGGCTGTGTTATATACTCTGTGGGCTGTGCTATATACTCTGTGGGCTGTGCTATATACTCTGTGGGCTGTGCTATATACTCTGTGGGCTGTTCTATTTTCTCTGTGGGCTGTGCTACATACTCCGTGGGCTGTGCTATATACTCCGTGGGCTGTGCTATATACTCCGTGGGCTGTGCTATATACTCTACGTGTACTACGTGGCTGTGCCATTTACTACGTGGGCTGTTATATACTATGTGGCTGTGCTATATACTACGTGGCCGGCCGCGAACAATCAGTGACAGGCGCAGTCCGGCCGCGAATTGGCGCAGGATTTGAACCACGCTTTGCTAATTGGTCACGGTTGGTCGAATCCTGTGTATTCAATGTATTTTTCTAAAATCTTCATAAATAAACTACATACATATTCTAGAATACCCGATGCGTTAGAATCGGGCTACCATCTAGTATACCATAAGGAGGGGTGGGAAAATACCAAAGAAAGGGCAACATAGGGGACAATGATTATTCGAATTCTATACAATGTGGCCGGAGCATCATATCATAGTATAGTTGTCAAGAAAATCCAATTGAAAGGTCATTATGCCACAGAAATGCAAGTATCATAAGATCTAATCAAAGAGAAAGTAAGTCACCCGGAATGCGCCCTGCCCCAACGCGCGTTTCGGCGTCTGCCTTCGTCAGGGTGGTGACTCTGGACCTACAGGCACAAGGTAACTTATTGGGTGGCCATTAAATGTATTTTCTTTATTCTAATGATGGATGCATAGATATGCTTTGAGACAATTGGTCCCATTTCAGCCCCCTTGTATGATTGTTTTTGTGCATCTCACATTAACTCCTAAATAGCCTGCACACATCTCTATACTTACTTTCTCTTTGATTAGATCTTATGTTATGATACTTGCATTTCTGTGGCATAATGACCTTTCCATTGGATTTTATTGACAACTATACTATGATTTGTTGCTTCGGCCACATTGTATGAAGTTCGAATAATCATTGTCCCCTGTTGCCCTTTCTTTGGGATTTTCCCACCCCTCTTAATGGGATATGTATTCTTGAATAAATATTTTTCTTTATTTGAATTTTGTATAGGTGTTCGGGTTCTTTTTCGCTGTTAGTTTGTTCTATTTCCGAGTTGTCCATTCGCATTGTCCATTGGTGCACTTAGTATAACACTTTTTTGTATTTTTCTATTTATTTACCGTAATTAATTTTTTCTTATGTCCACTTTGCCTTGGAATTTTGTATTTAATGATGGGTTATAGGTTGAACTCTATAGACTTGTGATTCAACATTAACCCCCATGGCTGTGTGCTGTGTATGGGAGACACCATTGCAGCAAGTCACCACCCACTATCTAGAGACAACTGAGAATTGGAGAGCGAGATGGAGGTTGCAGAGAGGAGAACTGGTATATATAAATGTGCATTACCTGGACATTAATATGTACGAGTGTTCTGCATGTTAATGAATGTCTATGACAAAGGGCAGATGTTCTGACACAGATCAGAAGCCATTTATGTGAATGTAAATGATTTATAACTTGAAATTATCTATATGATTAAGTAGATTAACGCTAATGTGTTTTTCTTTGAGGACTGAAATAGCAGTCACATGCATTTCTCATTATATAAATTCCTATGCCGCCTCCACCCTTGCACAGGAATCAGGAAGTTTGAGACTTTATATTAAAGGTGATTGAAATCCTTGGCTGCAGCGATTTAAAGGGATTTTCCCCAAATGACAAGTTGGACCTTATCCTTAAGATGGAGAACAACGTGCTGATCACTGGTGGACACATACAGAAGAAAGCCCCTGTGCAAGAATAATATTTGAGCTCCTCATAATTCACAATTCTACTGGCTTTGGAGGTTGAAATGGGCTTCCTTACATCTTGGACATCTGCAACTGCACAAGTTACACCAATGATGTCTACACCCCCAGATGGGGTCTAACAGTTGGGACCCCAGCAATTCAGGGGTCGCGGATAGGAAAAATGAACACTGTAGTATGCCACCCTTGAAGGCACCAAATGGCAGCTATATGTGTGTCTATGGCACTGGCGCTGCCAGGACTTCATGTGCTTCATGTAAATAGAGCCCAATAGATATATATCTGCCTGTGGAATGAAAGTATACATGTACTGTTGGTTTTTGTGAATGCATAATCCATAGGATTGGGGATAATTTGCTGTTCACTGTGTAGCCCAATCCTGAAGGTCCTCCTCTCTATTCATTGTCTTTGACACTGCCGTGTAAGCATGTACAACTCCAGTCAGGACCAGAGCTCTAATCTCAAACGTAGGAGGTCCGAGTAGTTAGACCAACACCCCCCAGTGATAAGTCCTCCTCTATCCCATGGATGGGGGATAACTTATATTTTGGGGAGTTAGTTTTTAAGCTGTGGAATTACCCTAATTTCAAAATTCCTTTTTTCTGTTGCAGCTTAAATATTATTGGATGCTAAATGTCAGATAACAGATTTAAGATGGCCATAAACCTTGGGCAGCTGTTGACTGACTTCTTAATGGGTGGAAGGCTGTTTCTTCAGGCTTGCTCATACACATGCATGCTTTGTTTGGCTAAGCTGCTGCCAGTGGCAGGCAAACCTTGACAAAAAGATGGCTCTTCTTAAAGGGACACTGTCACCTGAATTTGATGGGAACAATCTTCAGCCATGGAGGCGGGGTTTTGGGGTTTTTGATTCACCCTTTCCTTACCCGCCGGCTGCATGCTGGCTGCAATATTGGATTGAAGTTCATTCTCTGTCCTTCATAGTACACGCCTGTGCAAGGCAAGATTGCACCTCGTGCAGGCGTGTACTATGGAGGACAGAGAATGAACTTCAATCCAATATTGCAGCCAGCATGCAGCCGGCGGGTAAGGAAAGGGTGAATCAAAAAACCCAAAACCCCGCCTCCATGGCTGAAGATTGTTCCCTCCAAATTCAGGTGACAGTGTCCCTTTAAATTCAACAGCTTGATCATGGTCTCTCCTTATTTGAAACATTGGGACACCATCATATACGTTAGATGGTTAGACAGTACACCAAAATTTGTAAATTATGCCCTCCTATGGTTGTCAAATACGCTACTAAACGACAACTATCGACTTAAACTTCAGTGACACCTACCTTTTGAAGTCAGATACACATTTCTTGGTCAAACAGTTGCCCATTAACCTAAACTGAAGGTGTAAAGACTAATGCCCCCGGTACACTTCAGACTAAAGTCAGCCGCATCTGCCAATAACTATGGGTTCGGATGGCACTCTGTATATGGAGATGCTGGCCAACTTATCATCAGAGACGATATCGATCTGACATGTTATAGTTTGGACTGCAGTTCACTTTGTTGGCGGCTTTTTCATGTTTTAAAATGTCTTCCCAAAAGTCTGTCGGCCGAACGATCACCTTTTAGGATCTGTGTTGGACCCTTACGCGTGAACTCTTGAATCTGTGAGAATACATGATTTCTTTGCTACAATGAATGCCATACTACATAGGTTTTCTTTTCATTACTTCTCGGGGTCAATGTGGTCTTCCAAAGTGTATCTTTGTCTCTGAACATTGACAGACTGCTAATGGATTTCTTCTAAATGTCTGTGAATCATAGTTGTCACATCTCACCATTGGATTACAATCATTGTACTAAACCACAAAGCCATAAGCCAGCTGTAATTATGGAAAAGTACCTTACAGTTTAAACATTACATGAATTGAAACTAATGTTTTAATGTGTCTTAGAATTAAACCGTGAACACTGATCGTGTCATTGACTGCTCGAATCAGTGGCGGAGTCCTCTAGGGAGACGTTCTCTGCATGTTGCCACTTTACTGCAATGAGCGAAGGTAGCGTTGATGTGGAGCTGGGTGAGGGCTTATTTTTTGTGTGCCGAGCTGCCGTTATACCTTTTTCGTGTGGATACGATCTTTTGATCACCCGTGTTTGCATTTTAATGCAATGTTGCGGTAACCCAAAAAACTTATTTCTGGCGTCTTGACTTTTTTTTTTTTCCACTACGCCTTTATCAATCGATTTCATTCTTTTTATATCTTGATAGATTGGGCCATTCTGAACGCTGCCATACCAAATATATGTATTTTTTTTATTGTTTTATTTTGAATGGGGGGGGGGGTGATTTGAAGTTTTAGATTTTATTTTTTTAATATTTAAAAAAGTTAACAAAAATAAAAAAAAAATACATTTAACGTGAAACCAGATTACAATTAATTTTTATGCAAAGTTAAAAGGAAAAAAAAACCTATCATTTTTTTCAGCACGTTTTCGGGTAAACAGGATGTCTGCTGCCATAAACAATGGTACCCTTCTCACCCAGAAGGATGGTGTCAAAAATTGTTCTGTTCACATGCAAGTGTGGTCGCCCTGTCTAAGCAGGCTATTAAACGATTGTCCATCGACTTCTATGTAAATGATCAGCAGTCAATTAAAGCCGCGGGTCAGCTAATCTAAATATACCGTAAAAATTCTTAGCTTTTCTTGTGATTGGCCACCCGTTTACGCTGGACGATTATTGGGAAACGAGCCTTCCTAGGATGTAAAAATGCACCCTCGTAGTGTAGATGTGGCTTTTGTTACACACTTTGCACCCCGTTTGCCGAAAACGTCACCTTCGTTTTGTTTTCGGAAAATACTACATATTACATTTATGGAAAGTACAAAAACAAAAATGCTCTTATGGAAAAAAAATGTTCACAATAAAAAAGGAAAAATCATGTAAAGGAAAGGGTATAATTAGTGCTGCTTGATCTGAACATGGCACAATGTCATTTTGTGTGCCACTTAACCAATAGGCTGGCGTGGCGGGCAGTAGGCTTGGGGTCACTATGTGACCTTTACTGTTATATGCAGTACTATGTGTGGGGGGAATATGGATTTCTATTACTGTATAAGCAATTTATTGAAGTAAACCAACAAAAAGTATCCAAAATCAGGCAATAATGTCAAATAAGTCACTTTTATTAATTAATAGAGAATAAGCTAATAAAAAAACACAAAAGGAAGAAGGGGGGAAGATGTCATGAGGAAAGATAGTATAATACATCATGAGTACAGGTATGAATTTTCATGCACAGTGCACTTTACAAAAGTACATAATATAAATAAATCTAAAGTACAATGTCCAGTGACTAATAAAATTGTATAAACAACATTTAAATATTGCACATTGTCAAAGTATTATGGTGAGCCGAGAAGTTTCAGTGAACCCATAGGATGGCTTGTGATTCAGTGACTTTGGAGTCAGGGAGTTTCCAAGGGAGGAATGACTGAATTGCTGTCTGTGTTTTATTGATACTTTGCATTTGTTTTTTATTTAACTTTTCTGTCTGGTACAATCCCCATTAGGAAATGTGCTCCACTATTGTTAATGCCATCCAGTGCGCGTCTTGCCACATGTATGCAATCCTTGAGCAGCCGGTCGAGGGTGCATACTGCTGTGCGAGATGTGAGCACGTTGTACATTTGGAAGCCCAGATTCTGAATCTAAAGGCCCCTTCACATTTAGCGACGCTGCAGCGATACCGACAACGATCCGAATCGCTGCAGCGTCGCTGTTTGGTCGCTGGAGAGCTGTCACACAGACCGCTCTCCAGCGACCAACGATGCCGGTAACCAGGGTAAACATCGGGTAACTAAGCGCAGGGCCGCGCTTAGTAACCCGATGTTTACCCTGGTTACCATGCTAAAAGTAAAAAAAAACAAACAGTACATACTTACCTACAGCCGTCTGTCCTCCAGCGCTGCGCTCTGCTTCTCTGCTCTCCTCCTGTACTGTCTGGGAGCCGGAAAGCAGAGCGGTGACGTCACCGCTCTGCTTTCCGGCTCACAGCCAGTACAGGAGGAGTGCAGAGCGCAGCGCTGGAGGACAGACAGCTGTAGGTAAGTATCTAGTGTTTGTTTTTTTTTACTTTTAGCATGGTAACCAGGGTAAACATCGGGTTACTAAGCGCGGCCCTGCGCTTAGTTACCCGATGTTTACCCTGGTTACCAGTGAAGACATCGCTGGATCGGTGTCACACACGCCGATCCAGCGATGTCAGCAGGAGATCCAGCGACGAAATAAAGTTCTGGACTTTATTCAGCGACCAACGATCTCCCAGCAGGGGCCTGATCGTTGGTCGCTGTCACACATAACGATTTAATTAACGATATCGTTGCTACGTCACAAATAGCAACGATATCGTTAACAATGTCGTTATGTGTGAAGGTACCTTAAATGTGGAAGCTGGCAACACAGATCCATTGACAATATGGAAAGGAGTCTTCTGCTCACTGAGCATCTGCTCAGTGAGATAGATGAGGGGATGTGGTAGGATGGAGCTGCAGGACAGTGGAGCAGCAAGCTGGGTGACAGTTAGAAGGCCGGGTAGTGGGCAGAGTGCCAGGGAGGCTAGTCCCGATCTGGAACACCCCAATAAGTTTGCTAAGTTGGCAGATGAGGGGGGTGCCAGTACAAGGGTAGCACTGCTGCAGCCAGGCATGTCCTCTGAAGGCCGGAGGAGTGACTGCTCCAGTAAGGAGGGAAATAGGAGAGCAGGGCAGGCCAGACAGGTGCTGGTAGTGGGGGACTCAATTATTAGGGGAACAGATAGGGCAATCTGTCACAAAGACAGGGATCGTCGAACGGTGTGCTGCCTACCTGGCGCTCGAGTCCGACACATCGCTGATCGGGTTAACAGATTACTGGGAGGGACTGGTGAGGACCCAGCGGTCATGGTTCACATTGGCACAAATGACAAAGTTAACGATTTCAGGGAATTAGGCTGCAAGCTGAAAGCAAGGACCTCCAACGTGGTATTTTCCGAAATACTGCCTGTACCACGTGCCACACCAGAGAGGCAACGGGAGATTAGGGAGGTTAATAAGTGGCTCAAGAATTGGTGTAGGAAGGAGGGGTTTGGGTTTCTGCAGAACTGGGCCGACTTCTCAGTTGGCTACAGGCTCTACAATAGGGACGGGCTGCACCTCAATGGCGAAGGTGCAGCTGTGCTGGGGGAGAAAATGGCTAGAAGGTTGGAGGAGTGTTTAAACTAGGGAATGGGGGGGATGGTATTCATTTTATAGGAGGGGAAGATAGTGCAGATAGAGACCTGGGCACAAATAAGGAAGTTGGGGTGGCATGGGTGGTGGGGTTAGAACAATTAATAATTTAAGAAGGAATAGAGGTACTGAGAGATTGGGGAACTGAAACCTGCAGTTCCAGCAAAGGTAATCGGTTTTTGACAACTATGAGAGACAATTACCTTTCACAGAATTTCAATATTTGCAGTTGACACTAAACTCTGCAGGGTAATCAATACAGAGGAGGACAATTTTATATTACAGGATGATTTATGTCAACTAGAAGCTTGGGCTGATAAATGGCAAATGAGCTTTAGGCCATGTGCACACGTACAGTATTTTTTGCGTTTTTTCGCTATAAAAACGTGATAAAAACGCGAAAAAAAACACTTACATATGCCTCCTATTATTTACAATGTATTCCGCATTTCTTGTGCAAATGTTGCCTTTTTTTCTGCGAAAAAAATCGCATCGCGGAAAAAAAAGCAACATGTTCATTAAATTTGCAGAATTGCGGTGACTCCGCACGCCTAGGAATGCATTGATCTGCTTACTTTCTGCATGGGGCTGTGCACACCATGCGGGAAGTAAGCAGATTATGTGTGGTTGGTACCCAGGGTGGAGGAGAGGAGACTCGGAGAGGAGACTCTACTCCACGGACTGGGCACCATATAATTGTTAAAAAAAAAAAATTAAAATAAAAAAACAGTGATATACTCACCTTCGATGTCTTCCTGCCTCTCAGCGGTGCACGCTGCCGCTTCCGTTCCTATAGATGCTCTGTGTGAAGGACCTGCGATGACGTCGCGGTCTTGTGATTGGTCGCGTGACCGTGACATCATCGCAGGTCCTTCACACACACCATCTATAGGAACGGACGCCGCTGAGGAGATCGGCTGTCTGCGGGTGAGTATAACCATTTTTATTAATTTTATTTTATTATTTTTAAACATTCTATCCTTTACTATTGATGCTGCATAGGCATCGATAGAGCTGTGTGACAGCTCTCCAGCGACCAAACAGTGACGCTGCAGCGATTGACATCGTTGTCGGTATCGCTGCAGCGTCGCTTAGTGTGACGGTACCTTTACACTAAGCGATTTACCAAAGATCATGACCAGCGATACGACCTGGCCGTGATCGTTGGTAAGTCGTTGTGTGGTCGCTGGAGAGCTGTCACACAGACAGCTCTCCGGCGACCAACGATTCCGGTGTCTGTCGCGTCCCTCGCCATCAGCTTCCCGCACTGACTGTGAGGGCCGGCCGTAAAGCAGAGCACAGCGGTGACGTCACCGCTGTGCTTTACGGCTGGTGCTCACAGTCAGTGCGGGAAGCTGACGGCGAGGGACGTGACAGACACCAAAATGTGAGTATGTAGTGTTTGTTTTTTTTTTACATTTACAATGGTAACCAGGGTAAATATCGGGTTACTAAGCGCGGCCCTGCGCTTAGTAACCCGATGTTTACCCTGGTTACCAGTGAACACATCGCTGGATCGGCGTCACACACGCCGATTCAGCGATGACAGCGGGTGATCAGCGACCAAAAAAAAGGTCCTGATCATTCCCAGTGACCAACAATCTCCCAGCAGGGGCCTGATCGTTGGTCGCTGTCACACATAACGATGTGTGACGGTACCTTAACAAACAACTAATAGGCATAATGGTAAACTAAAAATACCCACACCCACCCACTATCTGCTGGTTTAATTCCTGCCGTCTTCCATGCTTATTCGTGTGTGCACTCGGTGAGGCTCCCAGCTATTAATCATAGGGCAGATGCCTCCTGCTAGTTGGCTGCTGGGCCCCCTGGAGAGACAAATTGTATTTTTAGAGGCAGATTTCAGTTACAACTCTTTTACTCCTTTATGTCCTGTGTGTTTTAGCTTTCAGTAGGTGTGCCGTTTGCTTTGTCTTTATAGACTTTTATGGTTATGTACTAATTAGCTTATAGTATGGCAGAACCCTCCAAGCCAGAGAGTAGTGACCTAAATATCATGGTGCTCCCTCAGTAACTGGGAGTATGCAAAAAACAAATAACATTTCACTGAGGAATCTTAGGTGTTACTGTTCAGTTGGGCTAAATGTTATAAATGTGTTGTTGTATTCTGTGCATAATTTGGCAAGGAGAACCGCTACATACTGTAAGCCCAACAGCGAGGAGCTACGACTGTCCAATAACTTTACCAGTAGGTAGTCTATTTTCTGGGAACACCGCTCACGTCAGTTTTTTTCCCTGATAACACTGGTATCTGTAATCTTTGGGGCTATTCATACGTTTGATTTTTATTTTATTTTTTCTTTAAATCATCGGACCGAATGGTGCAGATTTGTCCAGTATTGATCCGATTTTCGTATCAAAATTGCCAATGGAAGTCTATGGGTCAGTGAAAAAATAGGATGCCATCAGTGTGCTTTAATTTTATGGACTGTTTGATAGCTTAAGAAACCTTCATTATTTATTTTTTCCAACCAAGAAAATCTGATAAATGAAAAATGCGTATTAGAAGAACATTAGTGATGTGTGAAGGAGCCCTTAGGGTATATGCACAAGTTTGATTTTTGCTGGAGAAAAATCTAAGGCCACGTTTACACTATCAGTATTTGGTCAGTATTTTACATCATTATTTGGAAGCAAAAACCAGGAGTGGAACAATCAGAGGAAAAGTAGGATAGAAACACGTCAACACTTCTGCATTTATCACCCACTACTGGTTCTGGCTTACAAATACGGATGAAATATACTGACCAAATACTGAACGTGGCCTAATGCAAATACTAAAGTGCTGGCAAGAAGAACACTGCAGAGAATGCGCAAAGTTTTCTGTTTGTTTTTCCTTGAATTTTTTTCCCATCCTTTGGAATAAGTATAAAACACTACAAAACCACTGAAAGACATTACATGCTGACAATGCATTGCTGGTTCAAATCCCCAAGGAAAAAAAAAAGCAGCACGTGTGAAATTTCAGAAATCTCATTCACTTTTCTTGGACTTGCAAATGTTTGGGGTTTTTTGCCAGAAAAAAACCTTGTGAAGGTTCATTCCTCGTGGGAATGAAGATTATAGACAAAGTGGATATATAACTTCGGACCTACCCAGTTGACTTGTCTATGTTCCTGTCTTTTTAGAACATACAACTTTCCTACGGTGAATGAACTTGTTTACAGAGTTAAGAGTCAAATAATTTTATAGGGAACCTGCTGCCAGGACAGACTTCTTGAGGCTACACTTAAAAACTGTTCACACGTCATGAAAATCCTATTGCAACATCACATTTAATGATTCAGTCGTGGTGCTTTGGGGCCTGTGAATTACCATGACTGCAGCACCACCATTACAAGTCCAACACTGTTGAACTTTTGGCCTCGGGTAGCGACACACACGTGACTTTGCCTCCCCGTGCAACTGCAGGGCTGACGTCAGTACCCGGGCAAGTGCCGGGGCCCTGGCGAGACAGGGGGGCCCATTGAAGGCCGGCGTTAAGGGCAATCCAGTACACTTTTTTGTGGCACCTTTTAGTCAATTTTTTTTACTGCATTCGGGAGAGAGCACGCCCTTGCATGCCTTTTTTTTTTTTTTTTTAAATGTATGTATGGACAGGTGCTTCTAACAAAATTAGAATAACATCATTTAATAACCTTTTATTTCAGTTGTTCAATACAAAAAGTTAAACTCTTTATATAGAGTCACCGTTATCCCGGTGCTTGTGCACCTTTTACTACAACACTTTTTCCTTCCACTCAACTTTCCATTAATATGCTTGGATACAGCACTCTGAGAATGGCCAGCTTCTTTAACAATGACCTTTTGTGGCTTACCCTTCTTGTGGAGTGTGTCAATGCATGCCTTCTTGATATGTCAAGTCAGCAGTCTTCCCCATGACTGTGGAGCCTACTGAAACAGACTTAGGGATCTTTTTAAACGGTTAGGAAGCCTTTGCAGGTGTTTTTGGTAGTTATTCTAATTTACTGAGATAATGATTTGTGGGTTTCATTGACTGCAAGCCATAGTCATCAACATTAACAGAAATAAACACGTGAAATAGATCACTCTGCATTGACTCTATATAATGACTTTTTGTATTGAAGAACTGAAGTAAATTAACTTTTTAATGATATTCTAATTTTGTGAGAAGCACCTGTATGTTTTGGTGGTACGAGTTCAATTTTTGCAATTTTTTATTAAATCGGACCATGAAAAGTCCTATAGTGTAATATGAAGGTTGGGCTAGAACTTATGGACCAGGTACATGTCTCGACCACTGGGCATGTACTTGTTGACCAGTCGACGTCATGTAAAGCTGCACGTATCTAAGATCACTGTGCTGCCAACTCATTGGCCGCTTTATCTTATCTGCTAGGTAACGCTGTTTGCACAACGCCTTGTGCTAGGGTAGAGTTGTTTGTACTTAAATCAGTTCCGTGCTGACAGTTATTATACCTTGAAAGGGTATATTTATACTAAAGTCCAAGCTCTTTGGGCAATTTTATGGTTGTGTCTCGATTTCTTGTTATGGCAAAAATAACAAAACAGATTCAGTATGAGCCAAACATTCATTGTGAAGGTTTTTCCAGGCTGTCCAGCATCTGGGAGATGTAAAAGTTACGCCTTCTCCTAGCCAACCACACCTACCTAAACTCATTTCAGGTGCCCTGAGCAAATACCTTCCAAGGAATGTAAATGGTCCTTTGCTGCTGACCAATAAACATATGCATGAGCTAAAAATCCTGTGACTGAGAGTGACTCCTCCAGCAGAGGCGTTCTGTGCTACTGACCTGTCAGCAAGGCTTCAGAGGTATGGAAAAGCTTGTAGACTGTAAGTTTCTTTTCTTTTGAAATTACAAATCTCATTTTGTATTGAATAGAATGGGAATGTGTAAAACGCGTTAGGTCGCTGGTAATTCTATGGCTCTCATTCGCTCTTACTTGTTTTAATATTGAATGTAAATAATTCATAACCCCTGTGTAGTTTTACCATGTTCTTATCTCATGTATTGTTCCGTGTTTTTTTAGTTTAGATATTTGTAATTATTCTAGTAGTACACGGTCAAAAGATAGAAATTGATGAATACCGGCTAACATAATGTGAGCATATTTCTAAGTAATTGTATTGGCTAATAAGTTATAGAAAGGATAAGTCATTTTCAATAAGTCACTTCTCAGTGTATTTTCTGTACATATGTGTGACCTTAAAGTAGATTTCACTCTTTTTTTAGGGGTTTTCTTCTTTTGAACGACCTTTAACGCCTTTGAGAAAAGTTATGTTACTGTTAATGTTATATATTACAATACATAGGAGCCCTACGTAACTTGCTTGACAAGTAAGATAAGGATTAAGGAACAGTGGGTGTTTAACAATTCACCAAATATGAATGGATTGTTTTCCATTGAATTGTTTGTGCAAATACCTAAGGAATTAGAAAGGAATTAGATCTGCAGCTGATTTTTATATCCTTCAGTTGCTGATACCAATGGGAAGGAAATGCATATTAAAAGTTGAATGACACATATGGATAAATGTAAAAAATTATATAAAATAACCAAAGCCATACTAGTAGTACATTGGTGCATAATTTCCCCAAACATTTCACATAAAATGTCCTCCCCCCCCCCCCCCCCCCCAAAAAAAAAAAAAAAAAAAATGTGAGCCAAAATGTATTACTGTGTTGGCTAATAAAGAGTGTGTGTGGGTGATATTTTATATATATATATATATATATATATATATATATATATATATATATATATATATATATATATATGTGTATTTATATTATATTGTGTACTTTTTTTCTTTAAATTGACTTTAAAAAAAATTACCAGATTAGGATGCGTTTCCTAAAAAAAAAAAATCTATTTTCTGTCCGATTTTGATCGTTTTGAATAATTTACAGTTGGGCCCAAATTCTATCATCTGTATGATCACCGCTATTGGATGTAGTCTAGAGTTTGAGTCTCAAACATGTGATTTCACAGTCCATATGGTGAATAATGCTAAAATCCTTAAACTTGTTGACCTTTTTTTTTTTTTTTTTTTTTAAACGTCTTTGGAAATCCTTGTCATTCGGTCTGTACATGATTGCCTACACATACAGGAAACGCCTGTCTATATTCCTGCCAACGCTCCCATACAGTTGTCTTCAGGCACACAGGGCTGATATGAAATTATAGAGCAGTTTTATAGAAGACGTTGAATACACATCGGCTCTCGGGGAGTGACTGCTACGTGGAAAAACACGTGTTTGTCTATGGCGTTGTTTTTACATGGTGTAGCACTTAACTGCAGATAAGATGGTGTAACTGATAGGCTAATCTTAGGTGGCTAATCTTAGGTGGAGTAAACTTTCTAATCTAGTAATTAGTTTCAATTCTGTCTTAATTTTTGCAAAATCTATTCAGTTGTAAATAGTTAAATAGTTTTTTTTCTATTTTTTTAACTTGAGCCAATTGAATGGATAAACAATGGTCTGTGTTGCACTGAGTTTCTTTACCTGTCTTTGCACTGGAGGGGTCAGTAGGCACAATGTATGCATTGTTCTGGGTCTGATCCCATTATATGGCTCTCCTGACTCTTTGATTTTAGTCTGTGTAAGCTGTTTGTTGTTTGTCTCCCACTTAAGACTCTCAGCAGGTTGTAGATACTTTTTTTTTTCCCCATGGCTGCTCTGCAGTTCTACAATAGTAAAGCCCTCCACCCCCCATATACATTGGACTTCAGCCATACATATTGGATAGTTGTCAGCCGGATGATGCTTCAGCCTATACTACCGACAGCCATCTCCGACAACTCTCCCATACACAGGAGCGCTCGCTAGACATAAGTTCTCCTATATTCTCTATAAAAAAAAGCCACCATTAACTAGCATCTTATTTCATGGAGAACAATGCAATCAGTAGTTCAAAAACAGACATGCGCGAATGACATCTCCACCCAACACCGTCACCGGTGCCCCGCATATGGTAGACCATCAGCCAAATCCGTTGATATCTGCCGGTTCAGCCCACTTTAGTCTAATGTGTATGGGGGTCTTTACATCAACCAAATCTGCTGCTATCGGCGGGCTTGGACGACCGTCTACAACTTCCCACTACAGATGATGCAGGACAAAAGGTTCCGGCGTCTCCAATTTTGGGCGGCCAGTTTTTTGTTTTCTGTGAATTACCCCCTGGCATTAGTCGTCTGGCAATATCGTGATCTGATCAGCATAAGGTACAGCCCCTTTTTAAAAGTAAGATTTTAATAAATATCTAACGGAATATAAGAACAATTTTCAAAATTTTGAAAAGATTGAATGTCACAAAATATTTATTTAACCCATAACATGAAAGTAAGGTTAATATAACTCATTACAAAATCTTCAGTTTTACTCAAAGTAGTTGATGCAAAAATTACTACACCCCACATCAAAAACTGCATCAAGTATTTTGTGGAACGTTCATAAATTTTAAGTACCACACAGTTCTTCTAAGCATGGAATGAACACGTTGGCGACATATTACAACAGCTATCTTTTTTCATTTTTCAAGAGCGACCTCTTTTAGAGCCTGGATGCTGGATGGAGAGGGAGAGTGATGCTGATGCTCAACTTTCCTTCAGAATTCCTCATGTGTGTCTGATTTGGTTCAGATCAGGAGACATACCTGCCCACTGAATCACTTTCGCCCTGCTCTTCGGAAATGCAACAGTTGTCATAGATGTGTCTTTTGGATCAGTGTTATGTTGGCAAAGTGCACGTCTACCAAAGGCACAAAATGATGGTACCATCAGTACATCTGTGAATTCATGACACCAGGAGCACTTATGAAGCCCTTCGTAAGGACACTGCCACCACCATGTTCCATTGTAGGTACCATGGATTTTTTTTTTGTACATATTTATCCTTTGTGATGCCATACAGCTTTGAAGCCATCTGTTCCAAAAACAGTTCTTGGTTTCATCCGGCAGAGTATAGTCTCAGTGGTCTTCATATTTTTCAGCCTGTGCCCTGGCAAATTGTAGGCCAGCATTCTTGTGCATGGGCTTTAGGAGAAGCTTCCTTCATGCCATTCCTCTGCAGTGTATGCCATATTGTCATGGAAAAAACTCACCCCAGTTTGGCTTTCTATTTTTATAGCTAACTGCTATGAACTTGTCTGTTGCTTTTCTTTAACCCTTCTCGTCAAAGACATAGTAACATAGTAACATAGTAACATAGTTAGTAAGGCCGAAAAAAGACATTTGTCCATCCAGTTCAGCCTATATTCCATCATAATAAATACCCAGATCTACGTCCTTCTACAGAACCTAATAATTGTATGATACAATATTGTTCTGCTCCAGGAAGACATCCAGGCCTCTCTTGAACCCCTCGACTGAGTTCGCCATCACCACCTCCTCAGGCAAGCAATTCCAGATTCTCACTGCCCTAACAGTGAGAATCTGCTGCTAACAGTGCCCTAACAGTGCCCTAACACTCATTTTCTCACTGCCCTAACAGTGAGAAAGACGCTGCTGTTTAGATGTTAACTTCCATGGTCAACTTGGACGTCTCCGTGAGATGGTTTTGATCACTTTTTCTACTGTATTCTAACTCTTAGGCTACTTTCACACATCAGGATTTTTGTTGCAGGCAGAATCTGGCTAATGTTCCAAAAACAGATGAGAGATAGAGAGAGATATTTTCAATGGATTCTTCGTTTCACATCTCCGTTTCACACATTTCTAGCCGCCTCCGTCACTGTGCGCTTTTTTTCGCTGGAGAAAAAAAAAGTTCCTCTGGACGTTTTCTCCGTCCACCGGAAACGACTATTTGGACGGATCCAGAAGAAAACGGATGAAAGGTCTGGCTATCAGGCGCAATCCGGCGCTAATACAACTCTATGAGAAAAAAAACAGGTCCGGCATAAAAAAAAGGGATCAGTTTTGTTCAAAACTTGCCGGATTGTGACTGAAACAAAAGACCTGATGTCACACCGTAAGCAGCGTTAAAGGGGCAGGAGGGCGTACTGGGACCCGCACCTGTCCCAACCATTTTAATGGGGTCCTGGCTTTCCCTTATCTCGGGGGGTACCTATGATGGTTAGGAGGCCCGAGCCGCCAGCATCTCCCTGTCTCCTGTGCAGGCCCTATAAGTGGCCCCCTCTCCCCCCCAGGGAGGAGGACTGCACCAGTGTATAAACACAACAATAAACAGGGTATACAGACAAGGTAACAAAGTCTCAAACTCACCAAATGCTCACACAACCACAGAGGGTACACATAGAAGGGAAGAGAAGGAGAAAACTAGGAAGGAAAACAGGTTTAACAAGCAACCAAAACAATAGACACCAATCTCTGTAATAAACCTTCAAGCTCCAAATATCACTCTCCTTCAACCTCCAAGCCAGGCAGCAGAACTGATCACTGACACTAGCTGTAGTCAAGGCTGGGTCTATATATAGAGGAGGAGATTACAAAAATCCACTTCAGCTGAGAGACGCAGCTCACAGCAACTTAGCAAATAAGGTTGACTCATGCACTGCTGGGACAGAGCAGCCAGGCCAAAATACAGGAGAAGAGCTTTTCACTGTGTGTGAACAAGGCCCAGAGCGCTGTGGTTCTCTGGAACCTCTCTGTCGCGGTAGCCCCGTGACACTTGATGTGTGAAAGTAGCCTTAAATAAAGCTTTGCTGATCTTAATCATTCACTATTCTTGTGTGTAAACAAAAAAACAAACAAAAAACAACAACAACAAACTTTCAGTTCTGGTGATGTTTCTCTTTTATATGGTACCTTTGTTGACAGCATGAAATGGGAAGGGGTTTTCTTTAACAATTTTTCATAGTCGGCTGTCTGCTAGACACCCGATAAATGAATAATTAGACTTTAGTGTGGTTGAATTCTTGTTAACTAGAATCTTGTAGTCTAAACTCTACCTTTGCTGTTAAGACTTTTATTGGAAAATATAAATTTTTGCAACATGGTCTTGAATGCATTTGTTAAAGCAAAAAAATTACATTTTTGGTGTCCTAAATAAATAACCAATTTTGTTTGCAGTCAATGGTCCACATTTGTGGGAGTTTTTTATAGTATGGTATCTCATAGAAAATGTTAATTCTGAAAGGAAACTAAAGGTTAATGGACAAATCTGTTGGGGTGTACTCACTTATGGTGAGCTATGTAATTCTCATAAGGAACATGAGCGGTTGGCAAAGCAAGCGTTCTGGTGTATGGAGGGGAATCGGGAGAGATGGCTGCCAAGAAAACATCATTTGGGCCACCGCTATCTATAGTGTATGGGGCCCCTAAAAACTAGATTATGGCCATGAAAACATTATGACGTGATGATTGTATTATGTACAACAGTTCATTAATCTAAAAAGGAACTGTGTGATGCTGTGTTTCCCCGTTGGAGGCACTGTACCGAAATTGAACACTTGCTTATGGATTTTCCCAAAGGTTACGGCTCATTGTTGGGGTCATAGTATTGGGACATTGTATAATAACAAAATTAATTGTAAAATGACCAAAAGGATTAAAAAACATAACTAGATCCTGTAACTTTTATGTAGCTAAATTTTTAATAAATGTACTGTAATTTTTCCTTTCGGTAATGTGCCAACATTCCTTTAAGATGAAAAACTTTGACCCTTTGATTATTAATTTTTGGCCTAGCTCTACTGGATCTCTGCTTAATTTTTTTTTTTGGGGGGGGAGACTTGTAATTTTTCATACTTCGTGTTGTGGGGAAACCGTATGCAAGTTAACAATGTGCAGTGGAGGGAGACTATTTGAAGCCAATGAAATGATCAGAGATGGGCTTTGATTGTGTGTAGGACTTTCCAAAATGGTAAAAATTTCTGAGTCCGTTGAAGATATTGGGCATCCTAACAATCACGGTATGTTATGGCAAAATTATTTATTCTTAAAGGCTTAAAGCGCTATGGCAATCTCAGACATTTTATGGGCTAACCAGAGGATATTATAGATGCCAGCTTTTAAGGTTCATCCAGAGATCCCCAGCCTGTAGCTCAGGAGCCACATGTGGCTCGCAAGATCATGTGTGGCTCGTGGCTGTCTGCCAACTTGGTGCATTAGCGCTAGGTCAAGAAAACGGCTAGGAAGGGCAGGACTTCAGCTGATGTCTTTTTATGAGTAGCCTCACACAGAAGGGCAGATGTGGCTTTGCGGTTGGAGAGATAAATGAAAGGGGTATCCCCATCTCAAAGATCCTATCCTAATATGTAGTAGGTGTAGTAATAGTGATAATATTAGTAAGTACCTCCAATTAGAAATGTAGTATAGTTCTTCACATTCACTATGTCAGTTACCTCATATAGGGCATCGTATTACCTTAAAGTGAACCTATCACCAGGTTTGGCCGATAAGAGATATGACCATCATCTTTCAAGGCTGATATACAGCATTCTGTAATACTGTAATACTGTATATCTGCCCGAAACCCGACCTGCAAGAGAAGAAAAATAAATTTTATTATACTCACCTGTGGGGCTGTCCGAGGGGTGTCACAGGTCTTGGTCCGGCACTTCCCATCTTCTTACAATACCCGTCCTCCTTGCTTCGTGTGGATAACTCGTCTATTTGTCATCCACGCAGTCTCCTCGGCATCGTGCTCCTGCACAGGTGTACTTCTCTGCCCTGTCAAGGGCAGAGCAAAGTACTGCAGTGCGCATGCGTCGGGGCTCTGTGACCTTTCCCAACACCTGCGCACTGCAATACTTTGCTGTGCCCTCAACAGGGCAGAGAAGTACACCTGTGCAGGAGCGCTGTGCAGAGTTGACGCGTCATCCACACAAATCTAGCAGGAGGGCGGCATTGCAAGAAGGGAGGCCCCAGACAAAGACCGGCGATGCCTATCGGACCGGCCGCCCTGGAGGTGAGTATAAGTAGTTATTTTACTTCTCTTGCAGGTCAGGTTGGGGGCAGATATACAGCATCATAGAATGCTGTATATCGGCCCTGAAAGGTGATGGCCGTATCTCTTATCGGCCAATCCTGGTGACAGGTTCCCTTTAAATATACATGGTTATGACCACTCATACAGTGACATATAGCTCTTAGTGGTCATAACCAATTTGCATTTTTATGTGCACCAAAACTGCATTAAAAGTTTGTCAGCTGAATCAAATAAGTGCAATAATCGGACAAGGTTGTTATTGCGGATTTTGGTTTCAGACACCTGTAAGAAAAAAAATTGGCATTTTTTTTATGTGGGGGCTTGGTCTCAATGAGAAATAAAAAAAATAAAATAAAAAAAAAGCAGTGTTTTTGACGAAAATAAAA
The DNA here is from genome assembly GCF_032444005.1 of Ranitomeya imitator. Classification (NCBI taxonomy): domain Eukaryota; kingdom Metazoa; phylum Chordata; class Amphibia; order Anura; family Dendrobatidae; genus Ranitomeya; species Ranitomeya imitator. The sequence continues at coordinate 1,143,484,350 of NC_091282.1, forward strand.
CATGGCCTTTTTTCACGAGCCAGAAAATAAAATTTTAAGAAAGCCTTAAGACGCAGTTTGGCGAGTCGTGCAAGAGGAAAAGAAATGATTAAACCTACAGCTGTTATTGCAGAAGTGTTGAACAATTCCTATTGCCGTCACCTTAGCTATTATTGTGCTATTAAACACGTAAGATTGCATGTTATAAATTTACCCAAATCATGCAAGGTGCAAAGATCTCCTTTTCGCCCTAAACCCTGGTTAAACATTGGAATATTTTTATTACATTAACCCTGTGCAGCAGTCGGTGACGGGTCATGGAATCCTTAACAATCACTGTAAACCTTTTATTTCACAATTCTTATAAAGGGTTATACAAACATTTCAGATCAGAGGTCACTTTCCAATTGCTGCACTTTGCAGCCTCATTCTGCCGATCTGACAGAAATACAGATATGAAGATTGGGCCTAGCCAGCCCCCCACCCTGAAATCAACAGCCGGTGAAATTCTCCATTTGTGCAAGTCAGTCATTGGTACCTGGGATTAATGAGTAACTTCAAAAGCGGCCGAGAAAGCAACACATAAGCAGGAAAGGTCAGATATGGGAGCATTTACTGCTCGGGTAAGGCTAAAGGTACCTTCACACTGAGCAACTTTAGTACGATAATAGTAACATAGTAAGGCTGAAAAAAGACATTTGTCCATCCAGTTCAGCCTATATTCCATCATAATAAATCCCCAGATCTACGTCCTTCTACAGAACCTAATAATTGTATGATACAATATTGTTCTGCTCCAGGAAGACATCCAGGCCTCTCTTGAACCCCTCGACTGAGTTCGCCATCACCACCTCCTCAGGCAAGCAATTCCAGATTCTCACCGCTGTAACAGTAAAGAATCCACTTCTATGTTGGTGGAAAAACCTTCTATCCTCCAGACGCAAAGAATGCCCCCTTGTGCCCGTCACCTTCCTTGGTATAAACAGATCCTCAGCGAGATATTTGTATTGTCCCCTTATATACTTATACATGGTAATTAGATCGCCCCTCAGTCGTCTTTTTTCTAGACTAAATAATCCTAGTTTCGCTAATCTATCTGGGTATTGTAGTTCTCCCATCCCCTTTATTAATTTTGTTGCCCTCCTTTGTACTCTCTCTAGTTCCATTATATCCTTCCTGAGCACCGGTGCCCAAAACTGGACACAGTACTCCATGTGCGGTCTAACTAGGGATTTGTACAGAGGCAGTATAATGCTCTCATCATGTGTATCCAGACCTCTTTAATGCACCCCATGATCCTGTTTGCCTTGGCAGCTGCTGCCTGGCACTGGCTGCTCCAGGTAAGTTTATCATTAACTAGGATCCCCAAGTCCTTCTCCCTGTCAGATTTACCCAATGGTTTCCCGTTCAGTGTGTAATGGTGATATTGATTCCTTCCCATGTGTATAACCTTACATTTATCATTGTTAAACCTCATCAATGATAGCAATCCGTGATGTTGCAGCGTCCTGGATAGCGATATCGTTGTGTTTGACACGCAGCAGCGATCAGGATCCTGCTGTGACATCGCTGGTCAGAGCTGAAAGGCTGGAACTTTGTTTCGTCGCTGGATCACCCGCTGACATCGCTGAATCGGCGTGTGTGACGCCGATCCAGCGATGTGTTCACTGGTAACCAGGGTAAATATCGGGTTACTAAGCGCAGGGCCGCGCTTAGCAACCAGATGTTTACCCCGGTTACCATTGTAAATGTAAAAAAAAAACACTACATACTTACATTCCGGTGTCTGTCGCGTCCCCCGGCGTCAGCTTCCCTGCACTGTGTCAGCGCCGGCCGGCCGTAAAGCAGAGCACAGCGGTGACGTCACCGCTCTGCTTTACGGCCGGCGCTTACACAGTGCAGGGAAGCTGATGCTGGGGGACGCGACAGACACCGGAATGTAAGTATGTAGTGTTTTTTTTTTTACATTTACAATGGTAACCAGGGTAAACATCGGGTTACTAAGCGTGGACCTGCACTTAGTAACCCGATGTTTACCCTGGTTACCCAGGGACTTCGGCATCATTGGTCGCTGGAGAGCTGTCTGTGTGACAGCTCTCCAGCGACCACACAACGACTAAACAGCGATGCTGCAGCGATCGGCATCGTTGTCTATATCGCTGCAGCGTCGCTTAGTGTGACGGTACCTTAAGTTCCCATTAGAGTCCACAGCGTGGTGCTGCTAATTTCTTTCTTTAAGCTCTGCCTACTTCCACATGGGTCCTGCGTACCTATCTTTAACATTGTGTACGCAGGGACATGTGTTGTATGCGGATTCGTCCGCGTGCGTTGTTTTGACGTACCCGCCGAACGCAAGAAAATGCAACATGTTGCGTTTGGCGGGCACATCCGCATACAACGCATGTCCCTGCATACATAATGTTAAAGATAGGTGCGCAGGACGCATTCGGAAGTAGGCAGAGCTTAAGGAAAGAAGTCCGCAGCACCATACTGTGGACTCGAACGCTGATGTGAACCCGGCCTAAGAAAACACTACGACTTGTGCTGCGTGCACACGTACTTGGTGCAGAAATGTTTGCATCTCTTGGCAGGAAAAATGCTGCGTAAATTAGATGTGTTTTTTTACATGCATTTTGGGTGCAGATTTTTTCCCTCTTGTTAGTATGGCTGAAATCTGCAAATCAAAAATAAGCAACGTGTGCATAAGACTTCAGGATTTTCACCCACTTTACTGGCATCAGGAAACCCTTCAGGTTTTGTGACATCTGAGCAGAAAAAAATGCAACAAAAACTCGACAAACTTGCCACGTCTGCACATGCCCTAAATGAGCTTGTCCACTACTGGACAACCACAGCTTAAGGCCGGCTTCACACTCAGCGTATGAAAATACGGTCCGTATATTACGGCCGTAATACGCTGAAATGTCCCGAAAATAGTGGTCCGTAGCTCCTCCGTAGGCAGGGTGTGTCAGCGTTTTTTGCGCATGGCATCCTCCGTATGTAATCCGTATGGCATCCGTACTGCGTGGTTTTCTCGCAGGCTTGCAAAACCAACATACCGCTATAGAAATGATCCATGAGTCCCAAAAAGAAAAAAATATATATATATACTGTCTATATATATATATATATATATATATATATATATATATATATATATATATATATATATATATATATATATAATGTCATTAGACACATATATGTATATATATTAATATTTTTTCCAGCGCTATACAGCTTGAAAGCCGGTAATTCAATTACCGGCTTTTTCTTTCTCCTTCCTAAAACCCGACATGATTTGAGACATGGTTTACATACAGTAAACCATGTCTTCTCTCCATTTTTTTTCCAGATTTCACACTACTAATGTCAGTAGAGTGTATCTGCAAAATTTGGCCGTTCTAGCTCTTAAAATAAAGGGTTAAATGGCGGAAAAAATTGGCGTGGGCTCCCGCGCAATTTTCTCCGCCAGAGTAGTAAAGCCAGTGACTGAGGGCAGATATTAATAGCCTGGAGAGGGTCCATGGTTATTGGCCCCCCCTGGCTACAAATATCTGCCCCCAGCCAACCCAGAAAAGGCACATCTGGAAGATGCGCCTATTCTGGCACTTGGCCACTCTCTTCCCATTCCCGTGTAGTGGTGGGATATGGGGTAATGAAGGGTTAATGCCACCTGCGCTCTTACGTCCGTAAAACTCGCAAGTGTGAAGCCGGCCTAATCCATTCAGGACCCCAATTAAAATAATAACAATGTATAATTATATGATTTTTGGGTGTTCCTTTTTGTGTGTATATACGTGTATGGCCCGGAGTTCATTAATCTGGGGTAGTTTCGCCATCATTGGGAATCCTCAGTGCGCCCTACGAGGATTCAGGGTATGTGCACACGTAAAGTGGTCCTCTGCGGACTTTTCCGCAGCAGATTTGATAAATCTGCAGGGCAAAAACACCGCGTTTTTCCTGCGGATTTACCACGTTTTTTGTGCGGATTCCACTGTGGTTTTACACCTGCGGTTTTCTATTATGGAGCAGGTGTAAAACCGCTGCGGATTCCGCACAAAGAATTGACATGCTGTGAATGTAAACCGCTGCGTTTCTGCACAGTTTTTTCTGCAGCATGGGCACAGCGTTTTCGGTTTACATTGTACTGTAAACTCATGGGAAACAGCTGCGGATCCGCAGCAAAATCCGCATTGTGTGCACAGAGCCTTACAAGTCTGCAGTCACATGCAGTAGCTGCAGACCTGTAGCTTAGGATCAGATAAACCCTTTACATATAGGATTTATTGATAGAGAGAATTATGAATGATGGTGAGGCTCAAAAACAATGACTAAAGTGTGTTTTGCAATCAAGAAAAGGCTAATTTACCCCTGATCGTATCGTTTAGGCACATAAATTGTGAGCAGCACATGCTCTCATGTGAAAAGCAGATTGTCCTCTTCCTATAGGAAACACATGGACACTCAACTTTGCCAAGTGTGCATGTGCTTGGGGGAAAAACTTTTTTTTTGCAGCGTCTAACGTATTACTGCGGTTCAGCTCTTGCTATAATAAGAAAATCCAAAGTGTGGTCTGCTAATTAGAAAATGTGCATTACCATGAGAAGGTAGCATACTGCTAGATTTCGATCAGGGTAAATTAGGAAAATCCAGTTTGACCTGGTACATTTTGCCTCAGGGTGTAGAGGTTGAGAAATTTTGCTTCTTAATGGCGAACATGATTGTGGGACTCTAAATTTTAAAATAAATGAGGTCATTTTATGGCCAAGAAAACAAAAGTAAAAGCCATAAATCGATTACCTTCATGGTGTGCTGCTGATGTACACAGCCTTCACCCCTCAACTGTGGCAAAAAAACTATTATATATATATATATATATATATATATATATATATATATATATATATATATATATATATATACACACACACACAAAAAAAAACCTTCCATCTCACCCCCAATGGGAGTGGTCTTTGTTGTCCTTTCTCACTCTCGGGTCTTCTACCAGAGGCCTGGGAGTTTGAGGGTTCTGCGCAGGATCTTAGTTGTTCCCAGCCTTGCGTTTATCTGGGCAGAGAGCTCAGATGTTTCTACTGGGCTCTGTTGTAGCCATTCTTCCAACTTAGGGGTCACTGCTCAAAGTGCTCCTACCACCACTGGAATCACCGTTGCCTTGACTTTCCACATCTTCTCCAGTTCTCCTTTGAGGCCCTGGTATTTCTCCAGCTTCTCATATTCCTTCTTTCTGATGTTGCCATCGCTTGCCCTTGGCACTGCCACATCTATTATCATGCCACATATATTATTATATTTATGTCTGTATTTAGAAAAAAAACAATCCTGTGCGCCAATTTTTCTACATCTATGAGTGTAGACATCCAGCTCACCTTGAGTAAGTGATCTCTTTTTGCATGCATGTATAGGGAGAGATCTGGCATCATTGATAGCAGGCAAGAAGACACCACCAGTGACCAGCCTTTTTGACTAGTCTATGCGGCTTAGTCCTTGGCAGCATAGACATCCAGTGTCTGATGTATGCTGCCCATGGTTTAGGCAAATATCAGCAGTCAGGTTCTCTTTAAGTAGTTTCTTGAGCTACAGTAATTATGGAGCTGTAGTCTGCCCTTTTTATAGCAAAATTTGTATAATGGTTTAAAATAAGCAAAAGTTGGGATTTAGTGTAAAATCCTGGAGCATTTTGTTTTTTTCCCTATCGATGCTTGACTAATATGTTGAGAATACGATTCATTTTTCATGATAAGTAGCAATTTCACTGTAGGCAGAGGCTGACTGTAGCTTTCTTCAGTAGATCTATCAATAAGTCCAGAAAATCTCTGCCAATGGTTGTTATAAGTAGTGAAATGCAGATATTGGGGTCATTTAATAGTTTGACGAACTTAAAGGGAACCTTTCACCCCCAAAATCAAGGGTGAGCTAAGCCCACCGGGATCAGGGGCTTATCTACAGCATTCTGGAATGCTGTAGATTAACCCCCGATGTATCCTAAAAGATGAGAAAGAGAGGTTAAATTATACTCACCCAGGGGAGGTCCTGGTCCGATGGGTGTCGCGGTACGGTTCGGCACCTCCCATCGTCATCAGATGAAGTCCTCTTCTGGTATTCACGCTGCGGCTCTGACGTACTTTGTCTGCCCTGTTAAGGGCAGAGCAAAGTACTGCATTGCGCAGGCGCCGAGCCTCTCTGACCTTTCCCGGCACCTGCGCACTGCAGTACTTTGCTCTGCCCTCAACAGGGCAGACAAAGTACGCCTGCACCGGAGCCGCAGCGTGAAGACCAGAAGAGGACGTCATCTGATGCAGATGGGAGGCTCCGGACCGGACCGCGACGTCTATCGGACCGGACTGCAGCGGGACCGCTCCTGGGTGAGTATTAACCTCTTTTTCTCATGTTTTAGGAAACATCGGGGGCTTATCTACACCATTACAGAATGCTGTAGATAAGCCCCTGATGCCGGTGGGCTTAGCTCACCCTTGATTTTGAGGGTGGCAGGTTCCCTTTAAAGCTGTTCTATTGGGCAGGTGTGATTGGTTATTTTGGTACAGTATTTCATGTCTGACCATATATTTCAGCAATAAAGGCTGCGATTCACTTCAGACTGTAATTAGGGTTCACAAACTTCACGTGTTTTTCCCTGGGCACTTAGGTGATGTGGCATTCACCATGACAACGTCATTTGAATAAACATTAAAAGTATAATTGTGCCCTGAAGCTGGTAGAACTAGTATGTCAACCAACTGCTTAGGATCCAGATCAGCCACATATACTTGTGGAGGAATCCAGATCACGGAGATTAGAGATTCCCCAAGAAAGGCTAATTCCTGGGATGCAGAAGCAAAGTAGTCAAAACCGAAACTCCCAGAAGGATCATAAAATGGGCTTGGTAAATTGTGAGTCTTACGTAATATACTTCTAAACGGTCAACACTATATTATTTTTTCAGGGCAAGGTGTCCTTGAGGGATCTTCTTCCTGGAGGTCTAAAGGTACCTTCACACATAACGATTTCGTTAACGATATCGTTGCTTTTTGTGACGTAGCAACGATATAGTTAACAAAATCGTTATGCGTGACAGCGACCAACGATCAGGCCCCTGCTGGGAGATCGTTGGTCGCTGGGAATGATCAGGACACCGGAATGTAAGTATGTACTGTTTTTTTTTTTTTTACTTTTACAATGGTAACCAGGGTAAACATCGGGTTACTAAGCGCGGCCCTGCGCTTAGTAACCCGATGTTTACCCTGGTTACCCGGGGACTTCGGCATCGTTGGTCGCTGGAGAGCTGTCTGTGTGACAGCTCTCCAGCGACCACACAACGACCTAAACAGCGACGCTGCAGCGATCGGCATCGTTGTCTATATCGCTGCAGCATCGCTAAATGTGACGGTACCTTAAGGAGCTCCAACTTCTGCTTTAGGGCCAGTACAGACGGCTGTAGATTCTCTCATTCAAGGGAGTCGAGCAGATTATGGAAATCACTCTGATCAGAGCTTCCGCATAGCGTGATCCGATTGTCTCGGATTGAGAAAAGAAAGAAATTGGACTGCACCCTGTTTACCACATTCTCATTGACTTGCATGGCCGAGAACTTGAACATACATCAAATTTTTAACTTTTTTTTTCTTGTGCACAGTTTCATAGACTATCATTGGTCTGAGTGCAGTCTTGTTGGATCGCACAGAGAAAGCAAATATTCACATCTGCACCTGCCCTTAGGTGGATACTGGGTTGAAATCCCAACTACAAACCAGGAACTAGGCTGGCATGAAGTTATAGGTTGGTTAGATAGCAGTTGATGGATACCGATCATTATTATTAATGTTGTGTGACATATATAGAGCAGATTAAACATATTCTCCATACTATTCTAACAACCCCATTACCTCAGTTATTCATGACTCATCATTGTAAAATGTATTGCATATGGACCGTACCTATTCAGCATATATGAGACACTATTATTATTACGTGTTGGGGAGCTCCAACTATGTGCGTATTCACACATGGAGGAAGCTTGTATAAAATTTATTTTTTTCCCAATGTTCCTGCCTTGTATGAAATGACATGAATATCCATTATAATAATGACCTACATTACAAACCTCAATCAGTGTCAATAAGACTGCACCAAGGACAACATCTGCAAGGAGTTTGCATGTTCTCCCTCCGTTTGTGGGGGTTTCCCCCGGGTACTCCGGTTTCCTCCCACACTCCAAAGACATACTGATAGGGAATGTAGATTGTGAGCCCCAATGGAGACAGAGCCGATAATGTCTGTAAACCACTGTGGAGTATGATGGTGCTATAAAAACGAGTGAAATAAGTATAATTTTTATTTTTAAAGGCCTAAAATAAAATATTTGATTACGATAATCAATGTTTTGTTTTCCCATTCAGGTCTGTGTATTAGTAACGATGAATCAAGCAGTTTTTTTCTTCCTAAACTGTTGGGTGAAGGGTTTCTCCTTGTGTTGTGCAAGTTGCTGCATGATAAGGAGTGTCTCTCATTTCCAGAGTATCTTCTGTTTCTTCATATATTATTTTTTTTTTTGTGGTTCTATTTTAGCCAAGTTTTGTTTCTTTTTACTAGTTTACTCTGGTAAGCAGAAAGCGAAGAGATGATTTATTTTCAAGGCTTTTATTTAGTTTCCTCAGTATCAGTGGCTCAGATATTAACATTTTGCTATTCTTCTTCCATAGGTTTCAGCAAGTACTGCATGACTTTGGCATAATGACAGCAGAGGATTCTCTTGCTATGATGAGTAACGATTCTACGAATATGACATCAAAGATCACAGAGGGAGTTGCCGGAGCCCCAAATGAAGCTGCTCTTTTTGCACTCATGGAACGTACAGGTTATGCAATGGTCCAAGAGAATGGACAGAGGAAATATGGAGGTCCACCACCAGGATGGGAAGGGCTTCATCCACCACGTGGCTGTGAAGTATTTGTGGGAAAAATACCCCGTGATGTATATGAGGATGAACTTGTTCCGGTCTTTGAAAGCGTAGGTAGAATCTATGAAATGCGTCTGATGATGGACTTCGATGGGAAAAACAGAGGCTATGCCTTTGTCATGTATACTCAAAAGCATGAGGCCAAGAGGGCAGTCAGAGAACTTAACAACTATGAAATAAGGCCTGGACGACTCTTAGGTGTTTGCTGCAGTGTAGATAACTGTCGGCTTTTTATTGGGGGCATTCCGAAGATGAAGAAGAGAGAGGAGATCTTGGAAGAAATCTCGAAAGTTACAGAAGGGGTTTTAGATGTCATAGTCTATGCTAGTGCTGCTGACAAAATGAAAAATCGAGGCTTTGCATTTGTCGAATATGAAAGCCACAGAGCTGCTGCTATGGCAAGAAGAAAACTGATGCCTGGAAGAATCCAGCTATGGGGTCACCAGATTGCTGTGGATTGGGCAGAACCAGAGATTGATGTTGATGAAGACGTGATGGAGACTGTAAAAATTCTTTATGTAAGAAACCTGATGATCGAAACGTCAGAGGATGCAATTAAAAAGATTTTTGGCCAGTACAATCCAGGATGTGTTGAACGCGTTAAGAAAATTCGTGATTATGCATTTGTGCATTTTATCAGTCGAGATGATGCTGTCCAGGCCATGAGAAACCTCAATGGAACAGAACTGGAAGGATCTTGTATAGAAGTTACTTTAGCCAAACCTGTTGATAAGGAACAGTATACACGTTACCAGAAAGCTGCTAAAGGAGGCGCGCCAGCCACGGCTACCACCACTGAAGTTGCTCAGCCTAATTATGTTTACCCTTGTGACCCCTACACCCTAGCCTATTATGGATACCCATATAATGCTCTGATTGGTCCAAACAGAGATTACTTCGTCAAAGGTTGGTAACTGCATGCACTTATCTGATCAGAAGCTAAAATTATCTTTGTAGTATAGTTATTTTTACGTTTTTAACTGTACATGTGAACCATATCCAACAATTAGATGTTTATAGATTAAAGCAAATAAAGGTGCGACAGTTGTGAAACAAAGTAATATATGATACCCACCTGACCAAATGGGAAGGGTGCTGTCTGACTGCTGGGGGATCCTTTACAACTAAAATATGTTTTTTCGGTTGCTTTCTCCTTATCCCCTCTGTTAAATGGTTGTGTTTGATTGTTGGAAAAGAATGGGGTATATTGTTGTCCGTGCCTTATTTCAAGGGATTGGGGGAGGGTGACCTTTTACTGGGTCATTCCTCCCAGCAGTCAGTGTGCCTGACCAAATGGGGAGGGTACTACCTGACTGCCGGGGCAATCTTTTACAACTAATATGGTCTTTTGGTCTCATGTTTCTGTGGGCACACTATGTGCTTGTTGGAATAGAGTGGAGTACAATTTTTCCTCCCTCCAGCAGATGGTGGACTGGGACTGCTTGTTTCAGGCAGTCATTCCTTCACCCCCCTCCCCTCCAGCCAATTTGAACTATTAGGTTTATCCTTAGTTGTCCTCTGCAGTCTACTTTTTATGGATTGATCTTCTCCCTATTTAGCAACCATTAGTCCCACCCCTCAGCCTTTTTGTAGCTGGAAGCACATTGTCCCTCCCTCCCTATGCTTTGCTTTATCTATTTTGTTAAAAAAAAACAAATAAAACATTTTTATTTTTGAACTAAAGTCACAGTTGGCGTTATTTGTGGAAGAGCATTGAAGGCGGACATGCATGCCGGTGGTCCGGCAGCCGGCATATCTCTTCATAGTTCAACGATTTGCAACAAAGGTTTATGTTTTTATGGTTTAAATGGAAATGTATTAATAAATGCTGTGACCGACTCACATCCACCAAAGGGTGTATGGTTGTCTGGCTTATTTCAGGTGATCGGGACTGAGCGACCTTTGCCCGGGTGTTTTCACTCCTCCCAGCAGTCAGACTTGTGCCTAAAGTTTAAAAATTAACAAATACTAATCACCTATCCAGAAGGAAGGTAATAAATGCGTGATTGCTGAGGGTCCTAATGCTGCATCCCTCACTGATCTCAAGAACGAGGGTCCAGTGTCCCCCTTTTGTCTTTGGGTAGTGGTCATTCATTCGTGCTAGCACTTCATTCTAAAGTCTATAGGACTGATGGAGACAATTGAGCAATGTGGACTGAGTGGCAGTACACGCGTGACCTCTACTCTACCCAAGCAGTCAAACCTATTGGCTATATCCTATGGATAGGTGACAAATTATATTCATCGACAAACCCTTTCATAGGTAAAAAATGTAAAATGGTTTTTAAATTTTAATACTAAGGTCAGGTCTACTTTATAGAATAGCTTACTAAACTTATCTTATTTTTCCTTTTTTATAATTTTGTTCGGCATGGGAAGTTAAGAAACTTTGCAGATCAGTTTTAGATTTCTTAATTCCTGGTAAAACAAAACTGCATACAAGTTTCATATAAACTCCTACTTTTCACCCAGTGTATTTTCCTAATTTCATTTGCATTGATATCAGAATGTGTTGTACAGATGATGGCAGTAATGTGTCAGCTGAGCATCTCATGAACTCTGGGGATATGCTGCTGCAGGAGATTATTCTCATAAGGCCGGAGTCTAACCTATGGCATTGGATGTGATATGCTAATGACACTCAGCTCCAGCTCTACTGTGAGTGTGAGCCAAATGTCATGCTACTGTGCTCCAAGCCTCTCGCATGATCGGATCAGAGCACAGCTGCGGAGGAGATGGAGAAAGTAATTTCTCCATCTCCTCTACTGCTGGCGTTGGCAGGAATATCACCTGATATCACCCGAGTGCAGTGCGATGTTTCACTTGCACCTAGACTTGTATGGGTGTGAGTGAGCCGAATCTCGCTGCCAATCGCACCATGCTGCCAATGTTCTTTCATGCCGATTCGGCATGAGAAAATGATCACGGATCTGAGCTGCCCCATAGCGTAACACTGGGCCGAGCGCTATACAATGTTTTATCACATAGCACTCCGCCGTGTTATACAGTACTGAGACGCTGGCCTTAGCCAAACACTCAGAGGAAGAGACAGCTGGTGACCCATCACTGCCATCATCTGTATTCCAAATGAGCATGTTCTGATTTCAATGCAGCTGGGGAAAAGCGTTTTTTTTTCATGCAATTTTTTTTTACAGGAATGAAGAGGAAAACCCTAATAAAGTGACTTGTAAAGTTTCAGAACTTTCCTTGATGGGGGAAATAAAAAAAAAAAAGAAAGTTGATTTACGTTATAAGCTTGTTGTCATTGTCTTAAATTTTTTATGGGAATTATGGGGGGAGAAAATGTAATTTGATTTCTGTTTATTGGCAATACCTCGTGTAGCTTATCCTTTATCTAACAAATCCCTCTGTCTTTCTTTCTGCAAATTTGCAAAGATCATCTCAAATTGTTATGAAGAGCCAAATTCTTCAAAAATGTTTGTATGGTCTTGAATATCATTAGCAAGCACTTTATTATGTGACCTGATGTTTCATTGTTCTGCCGTCTCCATGATTGCTGACTTTAGTTTTGTGGTGCACTGTGACCTAGGGGAACTGATTTGGCATTTATTGAAGCCAGTAAGGTAACACAAACCTAGTTGATGAAAATATTTGACAACTATATTCAAAATGTAAAACAAAGTATTCTAGTGATTTTACTACATTAGATCCTATTTAAAAAGAGACCTAATTCTTGTCCGACCACTTTTCTCTAGCTCGGGGTGTAAGACATTATTTTCTGACATCAAACCTGTCTGTTATAGTATGGATTGGGTATTAAAGGACAAAAAACTGACCTGCACATCCAGACTAGTGTGAATATGTGCATACCAGGAACAGCTATTGGGCATTAAAGGGTTATCTGCTTTCACCAATCTGTTGGGCATTAAAAAAGGAACAGAGCTTTATTTACCCTCCCTGCATCCAATGAGGAGTCTCTGCTGCTGCCCCACTTTCAATGTTTGGCTGCAGCACTGTTCCGGTGATGTCACCACTGCAGCCAATCACTGAGCTCAGCAGCTCATGCCATCAGTGGCTTCAGCAGTGAATGGCTGCAGTGGTGTCAGTATGGGTGGTTAACATGTTTTCAGCCTATTGATAAAAGTTTGAAAGTAGAAGCAGACAACCCCTTCAATTACCATACTTATTTTTCATGGTGGGAAATTATAAGTTTCTGATTATGTAGGGTTAAGACTTCAGTTGCGAAGTAGTTGATGAATACATTCTTGATGGTCTAGGTTGGTTAATTTGCTTTATGTGCACCAAATAAACCTTTGAAATATGTTGATGAAAAATATTCAGTTTAATTGAATTAATAATAGTCGGGTCAGACAGGATTTAAATTCCAAAGTTGTGCTTGGATAACATGCTATGTGGCATATACAGTAACAGACTATTTTGACAAGCCAATAATCACTGCACTATGGTTGGGCAATTATAATGGACCGGTCGAAAATCACCCAACAAATGAACAAAATGTTCATTTATGGGGTGCAATGATTTTTATGCACACATTAAAATACTCAGTACCAGCAGCACATCACCCCCCTCTAAACTGGAGATATTTTGACTCCATGACTAAGCTGCAAGCATGGGGTGCTGTGAGACAGTTTTTAGGCGGTCTCTTTCACCATACTCACACATAGTGATGTCCTCAGATTTTAATTCGATTGTAGGAGGCACGTATGACGATTCCAGAAGAAAGTTTAATTTCCAGCTGAATTCTTGTAAATATGCACACATACAAGCAGCTAAAGACTTTTCAGAAACAGGACTTCATACACATGAGCTTCTAAGGCTGGTTTCACATTTGCGTTTTTTTTTTGCGTTTTATCGCAAAAAAAAAAACGCATGCTTTTTTTCCTATACTTAACATTAAAAACGCATGCGTTTTTTTTGCATGCATTTTGCCGCGTTTTGACGACGCATGCGTCGTTTCTATGCATGCGTTTTGTTGCAGAAATGTAACATGTAGTAATTTCTAGCGGCGTTTTTTTGCCGCAAAAAAAGCATGCGTTTATTCGCGGCAAAAAAACGTATTGATGTCTATGTAAACGCATGCGTTTTTAAGCACATGCGTTTGCATGCGTTTTAATAGAAAAACACAAGAAAACACACTGATAAGCCAACCCCCAACCCTAACCCAAACCCTAACCCTAAACCAAACCCTAAGGGATCCTAACCCTAACCCAAACCCTAAGGGATCCTAACCCTAACCCAAACCCTAAGGGATCCTAACCCAAACCCTAAGGGATCCTAACCCAAACCCTAACCCTAAGGGATCCAAACCCTAACCCTAAGGGATCCAAACCCTAACCCAAACCCTAATGGATCCTAACCCAAACCCTAACCCTAAGGGATCCTAACCCTAACCCAAACCCTAAGGGATCATAACCCTAACCCTAGGGTTAGGGTTATGATCCCTTAGGGTTAGGATCCCTTAGCGTTTGGGTTTGTGTTAGGGTTAGGATCCCTTAGCGTTTGGGTTTGTGTTAGGGTTAGGATCCCTTAGTGTTTGGGTTTGTGTTAGGGTTAGGATCCCTTAGGGTTTGGGTTAGGGTTAGGATCCCTTAGGGTTAGGATCCCTTAGCGTTTGGGTTTGTGTTAGGGTTAGGATCCCTTAGGGTTTGGGTTAGGGTTAGGATCCCTTAGGCTTAGGATCCCTTAGCGTTTGGGTTTGTGTTAGGGTTAGGATCCCTTAGGGTTAGGGTTTGGGTTAGGATCCCTAGGGTTACTAGGGATCCTAACCCTAACCCTAGCTATATCTGTTTATAGTGGGTTTTCCTGTTGATTTTGATGATTGGCAGCTGTCACACACTTCTCATCATGCGTTTCAAAAACGCAAACGCAGGAAAAAACGTATGTAAACGCGTCAAAACGCCGTAATTGTATTAAAACATGCAAAAATGCTTGCGTCTAAAAAACGCAGCGTTTAAACGCGTTTTTGCACCAAATGCGTTTGCGTTTAAAACACTGTGTTTTTAAACGCAAATGTGAAACCAGCCTAAGATGGCTGAAAGATGGAGAGTGAGGAAGAAAGGAAGGGTTACTGATATCAGAGCTACACCTGAGATGGACAGGGAGGGAGTGAGGACAAACGTCTAAAGAAAGCAAACCTTATTGCATATCAAGAAAATAGCACACTAGAACAACCCAATGATAATGCAACACTGTATGATTTCCAAATCATGGGACATGATAGATGTAAAGCCGATAACGTTCTACTGTATGGTGACAGAACGATCATGTGAACTATCGTTCTGGCCACCACCATTGGTTAGTTGGCCTGCATAAACTGACCAATAATGGTCATGTAACAGCCTGGATCAGTCTCTATATCGGCCATTAGTAATTCCACAAATATCCAAATGCATATTTACATGGTTGCATGCCATACATGTCACGCATTGGATTAATTTGCCCTTTTGTAATAAAATATACCTGGCAGTTGGTAAACTACCTGATCTGAATGTATCTGACGATCTTAATAGGTCTTGGAAGGTCTGGCGCTTCCCATATCGGCCAAATAGTTCTACTTACAGTCTTGTTATACGTCAAGCTAAAAAACCTCAGGTCACGGAAGCCTATATGAATGTGCTTGTAATGTATGAGCCCCACAGATAAGGGAACATTACCAAGGTCACATGAACACTTTATTTCTCCCTCTTGGTCATAGTGCACCACATTTCTCCGTTATCAGTAAATCCGTGTTTGTCACCTGATTACCTGGTCGTTCTACTCTGATAAAAGCAACCATGATTTGTTTTCTGATGTCTGGCATGTATTTTACATCCCACTTTTATATTCTAAAGCTACAATTCCTTTCTGAGCTAAAATACAAGATTTCATAATGTCTACATGTATTGTGCTATATCGAAACAGGAGTAATGCCTCGTTCTGGTCAGAATGCAAAATAGAGAAAACGTTTTCATTATACTGAAATATCACATACTCACACTTCCATACATCCCTTGTAGGTATAATATACGCATATTATACCATGCAACTGTCACAAATTTGCCGTTTCTGTCCTGATTTTGCAGGTGCAATCCTCCTTTAGCTATATATAAAATTATATATATTTTCACTGCTCAAAAAAAATAAAAGGGACCACTTAAACAGAATATAGATCCAAGTAAATCAAACTTCTGTGAAATCAAACTGTCCACTTAGGAGGCAACACAGTTTGACAATCAATTTCACATGCTGTTGTGCAAATTGAATAGACAACAGATGGAAATTATTGCCAATCATCAAGACGCACTCAATAAAGGAATGGTTCTGAAGGTGAGGTCCACAGACCACATCTCAGTACCAATGCTTTCTGGCTGATGTTTTGGTCACTTTTGAATGTTGGTTGTGCTTTTACACTCTTGGTAGCATGACACGGACTCTACAACCCACAGAAGTGGCTCAGGTAGTGCAGCTCATCCAGGATGGCACATCAATGTGAGCTGTGGCAAGAATGTTTGCAGTGTCTGTCAGCGTAGTGTCCAGAGGCGCTACCAGGAGACAGGCCAGTATACCAGGAGACGTGGAGGGGGCTTTAGGAGGGCAACAACAAAGCAGCAGGACTGCTACTCTAGCCTTTGTGGAAGGAGGAACAGGAGGAGCACTGCCAGAGGCCTGCAATATGACCTCCAGCAGGCCGCAAATGTGCATGTGTCTGCACAAACGGTTAGAAACCGACTCCATGAGGATGGTCTGCGTGCCCGACGTCCACAGATGGGGGTTGTGCTCACAGCCCAACACCATGCAGGACGCTTGGCATTTGCCACAGAACACCAGGATTGGCAAATTCGCCACTGGTTCCCTGTGCTCTTCACAGATGAAAGCAGGTTCACACTGAGCACATGTGACAGACGTGACAGAGTCAGGAGACGCAGTGGAGAGCGATGTGCTGCCTGCAACATCCTTCAGCATGACCGGATTGGCAGTGGGTCTAATGGTGTGAGGTGGCATTTCTTTGGAGGGCAGCACAGCCCTCCATGTGCTCTCCAGAGGTAGCCTGACTGCCATTAGGTACCGAGATGAGATCCTCAGACCCCTTGTGAGACCATATGCTGGTGCGGTTGTCCAGGGTTCCTCCTAATGCAGGACAATGCCAGACCTCATGTGGCTGTAGTGTTTCAGCAGTTCCTGCAAGATGAAGGCATTGAAGCTATGGACTGGCCCGCCCGTTCCCCAGTCCTGAATCCGATTGAACACATCTGGGACATTATGTCTCGCACCATCCACCAACGTCACACCACAGACTCAAGGAGTTGGCGGATGCTTTAGTCCAGGTCTGGGAGGAGATCCCTCAGGAGACTATCCACCGCCTCATCAGGAGCATGCCCAGGCATTCTAGGGAGGTCATACAGGCACGTGGAGGCCACACACAATACTGAGCATCATTTTCTTGTCTTGAGGCATTTTAACTGAAGTTGGATCAGCCTGTAACTTCATTTTCCACTTTGATTTTGAACATCATTCCAACTCCAGACCTCCGTGGGATATTAGTTGTGATTTACGTTGATCATGTTTAGTTTTATTGTTCTCAACACATTCCACTATGTAATGAATAAAGATTTACAACTGGAATATTTCATTCAGTGATATCTAGGATGTGGGATTTTAGTGCTCCCTTTATTTTTTTGAGCAACATACAGTACAGACCAAAAGTTTGGACACCTTCTCATTTAAATATTTTTCTGTATTTTCATGACTATTCACACTGTTTTTTGAAATGTATTCACACTGAAGGCATCAAAACTATGAATTAACACATGTGGAATTAAATACTTAATGGAATGGTCTTCCAGCAATCTTGACAGAGTTCCCAGAGATGCTTGGCACTTGTTGGCCCTTTTGCCTTCACTCTGCGGTCCAGCTCACCCCAAACCAACTCGATTGGGTTCAGGTCTGGTGACTGTGGAGGCCAGGTCATCTGGCGTAGCACCCCATCACTCTCCTTCTTGGTCAAATAGCCCTTACACATCCTGGAGGTGTGTTTGGGGTCATTGTCCTGTTGAAAAATAATGGTCCAACTAAACGCACACTGGATGGAATAGCATGCTGTGGTAGCCATGCTGGTTCAATATGCCTTCAGTTTTGAATAAATCCCCAACAGTGTCACCAGCAAAGCACCCCCACACCATCACACCTCCTCCTTCGTGCTTCACGGTGGGAACCAGGCATGTAGAGTCCATCCGTTCACCTTTTCTGCGTCGCACAAAGACACGGTGATTGATTGGAACCAAAGATCTCAAATTTGGACTCATCAGACCAAAGCACAGATTTCCACTGGTCTAATGTCCATTCCTTGTGTTCTTTAGCCCAAGCAAGTCTCTTCTGCTTGTTGCCTGTCCTTAGCAGTGGTTTCCTAGCAGCTATTTTACTATGAAGGCCTGCTGCACAAAGTCTCCTTAACAGTTGTAGTGATGTGTCTGCTGCTAGAACTCTGTGTGGCATTGACCTGGTCTCTAATCTGAGCTGCTGTTAACCTGCGATTTCTGAGGCTGGTGACTCGGATAAACTTATCCTCAGAAGCAGAGGTGACTCTTGGTCTTCCTTTCCTGGGGCGGTCCTCATGTGAGCCAGTTTCTTTGTAGCGCTTGATGGTTTTTGCCACTGCACTTGGGGACACTTTCATAGTTTTCACAATTTTTTGGACTGACTGACCTTCATTTCTTAAAGTAATGATGGCCACTCATTTTTTTTTTACTTAGAATTTTTATTATGGCAAGAAAAAAGCAGCTAGCAGTCTATTCAGTAGGGCCATCAGCTGTGTATCGACCAGACTTCTGCTCAACACAACTGATGGTCCCAACACCATTTATAAAGCAAGAAATCCCACTTATTAAATCTGACAGGGCACACCTGTGAACTGAAAACCATTCCCGGTGACTACCTCTTGAAGCTCATCAAGAGAATGCCTAGAGTGTGCAACGCAGTCAAAGCAAAAGGTGGCTACTTTGAAGAAACTAGAATATAAGACATAACAAAAAAGTGTTAAACAACTGAAATTAAGTATATAATTCCACATGTGTTAATTCATAGTTTTGATGCCTTCAGTGTGAGTGTACAATTTTCATAGTCATGAAAATACAGAAATATAAAAATATTTAAATGAGAAGGTGTGTCCAAACTGTATGTGCTGTAATATTACAGTATATCTGCAAGAAAAACGCATCAGATCTGCATCTGCGTTTCCTGCCAGGAGATGCAGATTTTGTGCAGAAAATTCTGCAACGTGTGCACACAGCCTTACACGCAATATACACTGGGTCATTCTGATAATACATTCCATTTAAAGTATTTTTTTGCTAGCAGATGCAAACTGTACAGGAACAAAAAATCACTAGTATGGTTATCATTTGTGTCACATTCCCAGTTTGCATGAAATAATCACCCAAATAAGAGATTACATTTGCTGGTCTCTTCTATGCTTATGTCCAGCCAATTATTGGAGTGTATGAAAGTGACATTTTAGTGAAGGGTTTCACTGTATTGAGCCATCTGCTTTAATATCCACATAGGATTATGATAGATGCAATACATACATAAAATCCACTATTTTGCATTTTGCCAAGAACAAGCGCATATTTAAAAAGGAAGCTGACAGCTGATTTACGCTGCCAGGAACCATGGGCAGCATAAATCCATAGTCGAGCTCTGTCATTTCAGCCAGGTATGTTATATTCTGAAATGCGTCGGCATATCGATGAAAACATTTAGAATCCGGCCGGGGGTCCTAGCACTATTCCAAGAGGGCGGTACCCAGTGGCTTCTGCCTGCCCCATTACCCTTAAGTGACAAGTCTCTCCCTGTACACATTCATGGGGAGCTGCCAAGAATCGGCCTCTAAGGGCTCGTGCACATATTTAGTATTTGTAGCAGATTTTTCTGCTGCAAGAACCAGAATGTTGGCAAGAAAAATGTTGTGTAAAATACTAATTTTTGATGCGTTTTTTTCCCCCCAGTCATTTGATTAGGTGAAAATTGATACAAAAAAACCACAAAAGAATTAACACGCTGCAGACTTGAAAAATCACTTGAAGGTTCAAATCTGCAAGTAAAAAAATAAGCAGCATATGCATGAGGAAAAAAAAAATACTGCAAAAACACATGTGCACAAGCCCTTAGATTAGTCACTTAAGCGGAAAGGGCCCCGACAGGCTTTTAAATGGTTTTTTTTTTCCTGAATGTTGCAGCATTTCAGAGTAAACCATACCCAGCTGAAATGATGGCGCTGGGACTCTCGTACTTCTCATAGTTCGGGCAGCATTATTTAGCTGTTTGGCTCCAGTTCCATTCACGTAACTAAAGTTTACTTGTATTTTTGCTTCTTTTTCCCCAAAACTGCATTTTGCTTGTGTTTCCATTTTGAAGATGACATTGCATCAGGATCTTCACTGACTATTTGTAATTTTGGGAAGAGATAAAATAGAGAAATGTCCTTGGCAAGTTTTACTTTAGAAAAAAAAAAATGGAGGAAATGTTTTGCCAGGGTAGCCTCAAAAGAGGGACTGTCGAAAGTCTAGTATTTGCTCCTCAATGCGTGTCATTCACCCAAAATAGAAACACTCATCCATTGCTCAGCATTTGCTCATGGAGGCTTTAGTTGTGATCTCCTGTGATTTCTGATTGTGTTATGTTGGTATTACAAGCAGGCAGCATAAGAGGCAGAGGGCGAGGCGCAGCTGGCAACAGAGCCCCCGGTCCCCGGGGCACGTACCTGGGGGGATATTCGGCTGGCCGCGGCATTTATAGCAGATATCATGAAGGGAAGGGTAAACTGCAAGAAAAAGGCTTTGAACTTGTACCCAACCTGGAGTTACCAGCGGTCAACCCAGTTGCTCTTAAACCTGGTGCAGGTTAGTCCTAACATTTACTGATCCCTAATAATTCAATTCATTCCTTCAGTAGAGAGATTTGGATGATGTTTATGAAAGTGGAGCATGGAAAACCAGGATTATAAAAGTGGAGATAAAATTACCAACTACACATACAGACACTAAACCTAAAGTCTAAATGATCGACCTTTCCATTGCATGCACTGTGGTGGTCCCAGTAAGCGGCCTAAGGCTTTTTACACTTACCGTGTTTTTTGCGGGCCGTATTGCCGCAATTTTCACGGTCTGCCGCAATAACGGACCGCAAAAAACTTGCGGATCATCGTTTTTCGGGTTTCCAGTACTATTGGAGGGAAAAAAAAAAAAAAAAAGGGTGTTCCGCAAAACCGGAAGTCGCAGTGCACCGCAAAAACAAGCTTCCGTTGTTTTTGCTGCCCCAATGATTTTGAATGAGGGCCGTGTCTGTAAGCCGTGAAGAATATCGAGCAGGCTTGATATTTTTTCACGGTCGTAAATATGGCCCTCACGGCCATACGGTGTACAGCGATCCGTGGAATTATTGCGGCCCATTTTTGCAGCCCAATAGAAATCTATTGGGGCCACAAAGACGGGACGAAAAACCATGGCAAGTGTAAAAGAAGCCTGATCGGGCCGGGGTGAGGCTGGCTGTAGTGTTCCTAAATGGGACTACTAATGAGGATCGTGGGGGCAGAGGCTTTCTCGGACTTCCCATGTTATCTGTTTTCTAAGCTTTGTACTCTAGGTTTAGTGTTCCTTTTAAGGTGTTGTGTGAGTTTGGACAAAATTTAGAGGTGCTTTCTTTTACAATTTTACATATTAAGTTTCTAGTATGGTCGCTTAGCCCCATTTTCTTCAGTATGTCACACTGGCTATGGCTCGGGCGGCACTGTTTCTGACAGCCATTTTTTTTTCCGTAATATCACACAACCCCTTTATCATGGTCCATAGCGTTCAGTTATTGAGTAAACCCGTTTTATATATAATATATTGTAGAGTATAAAAGGGACTGTGCACTATTACAGGCGTTTGTCATGAATTACTCCACAATCCATTCTTCCTAATATGAATATAATGCTAATGAATCAGCTTTCATTACGAGGATCTGTTCCTGATATCTGAAATTGATCAATCATTTTGTGTTCTTTGATCACTATTTCCCAAATCATTCATTCATGCCTTCTTACCTGCTAGACTAACATACTGTAGCTATGGTGCGAGTTGCTTTTTCAAGTCATACACTACTTCTCTCTGCCATATAAACCGTGAATTAAAGACATTATTTATACAGTACAGCTAATATAAGGCATCTTACTATTTATAATTAAAAGTTTTATCTGGGACCTTGGTTATTTTTTCCTATGGGGCAAAAAAAACTTACAGGCAGGTACCATAGTTGTCTTTTGTCGTGTTGTCACCAGAATCGTTAGCAGGAGGTGGTCCATGACTGCTCTAAGCCACAGAGATCGTCGGTGGCCAGAACAGCCAACTACCTGACTAAGTTCTTGGCCGCGTAGGAAAAAAAAAAAAAAAAGCAACCCCTTTAATGATTATAATTATGTACCTATTATATACATTGGAGGAACACCATACAATACAATGAATGCAAAGAATAACTGATTGCTTTATGTTAATGGATAATCTTGTGACTCCTTTTCCAGGGATCCACACTCTCGTAGACTTGAGATGTCCATTAATTGCATTGGCAATGCCACCAGTAGCTGGTCTCGGCATTATCAGCTTTTTTTCTCCTTTCCTAGCAGCTCTACTGAGACAGTCCCCTTAAATGGGTTGTCCGGTCACTTAAAATTAATGCAAAAAGGCAAAACAAAAATTGATAAGCCCCTCTTCCCCGTCATACTCACCTTACCAATCTTTTGTCAATTTCTCTACAATTCTTCCCAGGTCCCCTGTAGACCTCTGTACTTCGCCTGTCTGGGCGACATGTGACAGCTGCAGCCAATCACTTGTTACAGAAGTGACCCAACACATCACTGCTACAGCCAGTGATTGACTGCAGAGGTCACATATCTGTCTAGACAAACTACTGGGGAATGTACATAGTCGGACAGCCCCTTCCCTTTCAGCGCTGCATTACAGCACTTTAGCGTCAGACAATATACTGTATTACCGCAATTTGCCGCCTTAAAATTTGCTTCGCATTGGTGCTAAGAGTGGATCATTTCCAGTTAGAATTCTCGATTTACATCATATTTTCCAGTATCTCTCCCATGGTGTCTCATCACTATCACTATGCAGCGAATATAAACTTTTCATAGCAGCTTTCTATGTTATGAGTTTATTAAAAATGCTGTCTTTACTAGACAGAATAAAATGACAGAATACTGCATTACTCATCAATTTATGTATGTTCCAGTGGCCATTCCAACCATTGGCACCCAGTACTCCGTATTTCAGGCTGCAACCGCTGCCAAGCTGATTGAAGAGGGCAAACTCCATGGGATGGAGCATATGCTCAATCCGATCACGGTGCAGGCAGACCCCGCCTCCGCTGTTGCTGCTGCTGCAGTTCTGCCATCAGTGTCCACTCCTCCACCATTTCAGGTTCGTAACACATGTAATATATGGAAATGTACAATTAGTAACTACTTATTAATTGTGTAGGTTTATATTTTGTTTTGTGTGTTAAAAATTCTGTCCAAACTTGACCGACGGTTATCGGTATTCTTGCTCATAAAATATATCCAAGCACAATTTATCAGAACGCATTAATCGAAATACTAGACTTGACGCATTATCATTTTTCTATTAGACTTTCTTGTTTGATAAGTGAGGCCTCAATTGATGTTTGTGACCAGACCATCACTTGTCAAAATAATGTATAATTTATCATAATAAAGTGCTCTTTTTGGCATACGTATCAACACTCCTGGACTCTCTCTCTCTCTCTCTCAAGCTCTGCCCTACGCTCTGAAACCTTCCATTAGGCCAGTTTCACACGTCAGTGGCTTCGGTACGTGAGGTGACAGTTTCCTCACGTACCGGAGCCACTGACACACGTAGACACAGTGAAATCAATGCATCTGTGCAGATGTCATTGATTTTTTGCGGACCGTGTCTCCGTGTGCCAAACACGGAGACATGTCAGTGTTTGTGGGAGCGCACGGATTACACGAACCCATTAAAGTCAATGGGTCCGTGTAAAACACGTACCGCACACGGACATTGTCCGTGTGCAGTCCGTGTGCCGTGCAGGAGACAGCGCTACTGTAAGCGCTGTCCTCCCCACTGGTGCTGAAGCCGCGATTCCTATCTTCCCTGCAGCAGCATTTGCTGTAGAGAAGATATGAATAATCGTGTTTAAATTAAAGATGCATGTCCCCAATCCCCTCCCACCCCCTGTGCGCCCCCCCCCCCCGCTGTTATTAAAATACTCACCCGGCTCCCTTGCTGGCTGGCGCTGCTTCCTGTCCTGGCCGCACCTTCTACTGTATGAGCGGTCACGTGGGGCCTCCCATTACAATCATGAATATGCGGCTCCACCTCCCATAGGGGTGGAGCCGCATATTCATTACTGTAAATGAGCGGCCCCACATGACCGCTCATACAGTAGAAGGTGCGGCCAGGACAGGAAGCAGCGCCAGTGAGGGAGCCGGGTGAGTATTTTAATAACAGCAGGGGGGGGGGGGGGGAGGGGCGCACAGGGGGGGGGGACATGCATCTTTATTTTAAACATGATTATTCATATCTTCTCTACAGCAAATGCTGCTGCAGGGAAGATATGAATAGCGGCTTCAGCACCAGATGCAGGGGACAGCGCTAAACTTTAGCGCTGTCTCCTGCACGGTGCGTGTGGTACCCAGTGGGCACACGGGCGGCACACGTGTGCCGCACTGATGTGCCACAGAAACGCAGCGGCACACGGACACGGATAATTCCAGTACCGATTTTTCCGGTACCGGAATTATCTGGACGTGTGAGACTGCCCTAAACCAACTAATGCTGTAGGACATTCTCGAAGACTGACAAACATTGTGGAAAGAGAAGAGGCGTGGAGTGGCCTTTTAAGAGAACAGCTATGGTTGAACATCTTGGGCATCGCAAATCTATCCATTCAAACTAGCCTACATTCACATATCCTTGTGATCCATCCCAGTATTGTCCATGTTTTTTATTTTATTTCATTTTTTTTTTTTTTTTTTACTGTCCCATAGAGTTTCAATGAGCCAATGGATCAATGTTCGGTCAATGAACCTCTGAACATTTCCTATTCTCATTCTTTTTGCGTATCGGACTTGGAAATTAAAGGGGGTTTTCCCACAAAATACATTTTAATCAATAGATCTTGGAATAATAATAATTTCCACAATTAGATGTGATTAAATAAAATGTCTCTGTGCTGAGATAATCTTATAAATGTGCCCCTGCTGTGTACTGTGTAATGGCTGTATCTGACCATGCAGGAACATGGGCTGATCATACCACCGCTCCTGGGCAGGGGAGGAAGCAAAAAAATATGCAGACATTACAGCATGGGATCATAGCTGCTGTGTTCTGTGAGGTAAAACTTTTCACTGCTGGTTTATAAACAATGTTTTACCTCACAGAATCTGCTGTGATCCCATGCTGTCCTGTCTCTATACTTTTTTGCTTTCTCCTCTGGAAGGAAAAAAAAAATTAATGCAACTAAACTGATACCTGAGAGAAAAATCTGTCTGTTTCTCTCTGATGGCAACACTCGCACAGATTTGTGTATCTAGCCTTGGGAAAATGAGATGTAGTACCCATCAGTAGCCACCACATAATGGATGGGGCTGCCAAGTTCCACCTCCAGATTTTTGCCAGCCGTATTTTTTTTCCAGATTATATGACCAATGAATTGTAACTGAGCCACTTAAACAGTGGCTTTTGTCAGCTGCCGGACATCTTTGTGAAGAAAGACTGTGCAGGAAAGTCCTGTCCCCCAGCTGAAAATATGATTTGGAATGGGTGATGAGCGAGCATGCTTGGGTAAGGTGTTATCCGAGCACGCTCGTGTCTTAATTAAGTATTTTCGGCATGCTCAAAAAATACGCTTGAGTTGCCACCGCTGCGTGTCTTATGGCTGTTTGACAGTCGAAACATATACATGGATACCTGTTTGTTAGACAATCCCTGCATGTGTTGCTGCTGTCGATCAAACATGAGACGTGCAGGCAAGGCAACTCGAGCATTTTTTTTTTTCGAGGACGCTGAAAATACTTGACTAGGACATGATCATACTCTGATAACACCTTATCCAACCTCACTCATCATATTTAGGTAATAAAGATAGTTTGGATTTCAGTCTAATGGGTCATAAAAGGAAAAGAATGCATGCCACCCCCAATTCACATTACACCATATCAGACAATTGATGGGGTGATGCCTCTGCCATGAGTTACTGTGTGGTGAATCCAGGTCAAGTGTTCATTTCTTTAGTTTTACTATTAATATGCACACACATTTTTTTAAGAATTCTGGCTTGTTGCATAAAAATGTTGCAGCTTTTAGTATTTAATGCCAGACCCAGACAGCAACGCTAACTTTTTGAAAAATTGGTGTAGCTTCACCAGGAGGGGCATGGCAGGGTGATTACTGTTGACAAATTCAGCATAATTTTCATCATTATAATGGTCGTAAGTTATGATAGAAATGTACTCTCGTCTCTGGCAGGAGAACATTTCTTGCAGTGGTGCACGGTAGCTGAAAAATGTGCCAAATTCATTAAAGGGTGCATGCCTCTTCATGAAGATTTTGATAGGATAAGCAGCACCGAATTCATTAAAGGGATTGTCTTTAGTCGCTTTGTGTGTCTGCAGACTTGTGAATATTCAGTGTGAACACTGCTCGCTGTGAGGATTCTCAGGTACCGGTGCCACGAGTGGTCATAACTGTACAATTTGCATACTCCCGGCCACATTCTGACTAGACCTCTGTAGCCTTGCTCAATACCCTTGCATTGAGTGAGGCTCGCCCATCTAGTCGCCTCCTGTATGCAAATCACATACTTGTGGACCCGCTCCCACCACTCCCACCACTCCTAGCGCTGGAACTAGAGAATCCTCAGAGCTCACAAACTTGTACGTTTTTAAAGCCGAACAACCACTTCAAGACTAGACTAATTCCTGGGCCAAAGATAATCTGTAATAACTAGAAAAATGAAAAAGTGCAAATAATTAAAGATCTCTTACGATGGCACAATTTGGGTTACCATCGCCTTAGGCCTCTGGTTTGGGGACAGACTATCAGAATTTAATGTTTTATTTCCTTTTTCCCATATAAGAAATGTTTTATACGTTCTTCTGTTATCTTTGCTACAGGGCCGTCCCATAACTCCAGTGTACACCATGGCTCCAAACGTGCAAAGGATTCCAACTGCAGGCATTTATGGCGCAAGCTACATCCCCATCGCAGCCCCCACCACAGCCACATTAGCCACACTACAAAAGAATGCCGCTGCCGCCGCAGCGGTGTACGGGGGATATGCTGGTTATATACCTCAAGCTTTTCCTGCTGCAGCCTTCCAGGTTCCATTACATGACCTCTATCAAACCTACTAAAACTGTCATCTCAAGGAAGCGGGCAGGGGACTGAAGGAACTCTAAAATATTTATGAAGAAGCAAAAAAAAAAAAAAAAAAGGCGGAAAATATATCCCTAGAAGAATATTTTATATATGTGAATTTTGTTTTTCTGCAAGTCAGTTTTTAAGATGCATTCGTTCAGACATTTCTTTTTGAGTTTTTAATGCTTTAACCATATAGTTTTTATACTATGTGGTTTGGTTGCTTAGGTTTTTAACAGTTTATACATCGGCAACATATCTGGTATGAAGGTTTTTGTTTTTATATAATATTTTTAGTCCATTGTGCACTAGATATAAATATATATGTATATCTGTATCATGCAGAATATTAAATATTGATGCAGAAGTGTTTGTCTGTAAAAAGTACGTGAGCAGCTATAGTCTACAGAGTAAATATTCCATATTTAAGAAATATATGTAGAGAGAATATATATATAGATGTATGGAAGGTACTTAATTTATAAAGATATACTGGACGTTCTTGGGACCAACTAAGAATATATGGCGTCTGCCAAAATTTGTAAACTAGTCGCCTCTTGGGATTGAGAAGAGCGGTCGTGTAATATTGCAAATGTTAGTGCCAATGCAATGAGATTTTATGGGCTTCATAGACAAGTTGGATATATTTCCTTATAGGTTAGACTGATAATTCGGGCATCACTGCAGTGCCTTAGGGCTTTAGGCCAGTGGGGAACCCTGGTTCTTCTTATATGCAAAAAAGAATGCAATATTGGCCGCAAAGGTTCAGAAATTAAAGTGATGCGAGCATTGCAAATGATTGCAGAAACTGACATACCCACGGGGTACTGTGAAAGCCATGTCATATCTGTGGCAGTGTGCCCGTAAAAGCATTTCGGAAGATGAACTACATCTCATGATATTCAGCCGCAGCTAATCGTCACACTGAATATACAAGCAGACCTGCGCCATCAAGTCAAGCAGACTCGCACGATGGGCAAGGATGCATTTATTCTACTACATTCCTGCATCACTTTTGTCATATACAACCCAATGGTCAAAACTCAAAGTCCTTTTTAAAATTAAAATCCAGAATGGTTTTTTTTCCCATCTTCCAAAGAGCTAACAGGTGTTTTTTTTCTTTCAATGAATTCTATCTTCAGCACAATGTTTTATCTAAATAGGTCCAATATTCCGGTGATTGATTTCTTAATACATCTTAATACCAGAAATGCTATAGAGTCCAATAATCATTTTTTGAATGCTGGCTGTGACCACTAGAGGGAGCTTACGGCATACTATTTGTGCATAAAGCCCAATAATAAAGGAGTATGCAGTAACCACTCCTAGGGGTAGCGGACACAATTTTATATTTTAACTCTATTTCTACGTGAAGTATTTGAAGCTCCTTGTTAGAAAAAGAAAGCGCTGTCTTCTAGCCTGACAATAATGATATATGAAGAAATTAAATCCGGACAGAACTGTTGGACCTTAAAAATTAACGTTGAAAAATGGCAATTCACTGTAAAGCATGAATTTGGAAGAGATGGATGAATTATTTATTTAATTTAAAAGAAAAATGTTGATCCATTATTTTGAGACCCCTGAGTGGCATCTTCTGACATTAGTACCTGTAACTGAACAATGCAACAGGCACTGATGTTTTTTTTCGACAAAGGCAATATTGTGCCATCTGTACTTTTTGCATATGGAATTAGTTTATAAGTGGCAGACATTTATCAGCATTTACTATAAAGCATAGAACTCAGGAATTGCTGACATTTGGAGGTATGTGGCCAGCTCCCCAAAATATGATATTTTCTATGTGTAGCATACATTTTAGATATTGCAGATCTCACCCTTTAGCTGCTGAGCTGCCAGCAGTCACGTCCTGGGAGCTCTAAAAAAACTGGATTATTTAGTTTTTATATCATGTTCCTTATTTGCATGCTTGTATTCTATGGGTGTGTTATTGGTGTGTTTTAGAGTAACTATAACCTTTTTTGCCCACCATACTGGGTGGCATCAGCGCCGGGTTGCTGCTGTCTCTGAGATGGAAACTGGTTAATATGTATTTCAGATAGTATGTTGCTTTTTTTTTTTTTTTTTGCGCTGTGTTTTTTTGGGGAGGGGGGAGGGAGCGTAGGACCATTTGACTTTGTGCTAGTGAATATATTATTTCATTGTTGTTTTTTTTTTGTTTGTTTGTTTTTTCAGCCTGTTTAAAGGCTTTTAGAACAATATTTAAGTTGAATGCAGCATTTTCTTGTGTGGTGTTTATTGTAACTCATCAGATCTGTGCCATAATGTTGCATTGAATTTACAATATATTAAAAGATTCTTTTATTTATTTGTTCTCCACCATTAGCTCTTTGAATGTTTGTGCTGCTGTAGCACGCGGCTGCACAGGGGCCATGTTTTATAACCTGTAATATCATAATATTGTAATAGAGCAGTAGCTTACCCATGACACATCCTGATTAGAAAGAGGGGGCTGAATGCTTGTTTGCCTGACAGCCATTCCTGTTGAAACCCTTATGCATATGAACACTATTATTGGCTGAGCATTGAAGAGAATCCGTCAGCAGGTTTTTGCTATGTAATCCGAGAGCAGCATAATATAGGGCAAGAATGTGATTCCAGGGATGTGTCACTTACTGGACTGCTTGGTGAAGTTTTGATAGAATCCCTGTTTTATCTGTTGTAGATGTATCAGTGCTCAGAATGTGGAGCTGTGCATAGCCCCGCCCGCTCTCATGATTGGCAGCTTCCTGTGAACATTGTCAGCAAGCAGCCAATCTGTGGTGGGGGAGGGGTTAAATAGATTAGCTGGACTGCTGTCCACATGAGACCTAGTCCTGCAGTGATAATCCCATCATAACACACTGATAATATTGAAACGACAGCACACAGTCTAAGGCTTGGTTCATATTGCGTTAATGTGACCGCGCTAACGGACAGCGTTGCACGGCAAAATTAACGCCGTGCAACGCGTCCGTTAGCGCGCCCATTAACAGCAATGGGGACGCGCATCACTAGCGCGTGCCATTTTCGGCACGCGCTGGCGATGTGCCGGTGTTTTGTGGCGCGCCGCGGACCCTGCAAGCAGCGTCCGCGGGCGCCCGAGGTCCGTTCCCCGCTCTCGCAGATCGGAGATCTGCGAGAGCGGGGACGTTTAGCGCGACCCCATAAAACAACATTGCGTTAGCGCAATCTGCTAGCGCTAGGCGCTAAACGGATTGCACTAACGCAATATGAACCTAGCCTTATAAATGAGACATCTGTCTTGTCCTATATTATGCTGTTGTCAGATTGAGTGTCCCGGAAACAAAGTGGAAATGTTTTTTCTTTGTGAACTAAACTTTTCAAATTAACATGAAAAAAATAAAAACAGAGTGCACTTGGTTGCCATCTCTGTGTCATCCGAGTGCTGGCAGATTTTTACTGTTTAAAAGGTTGGAGAAACTTGAGTTTTTACGACATACTTTTATGGTAAAAATGGATGAAAACTGTATCCGACACACTGATGGAAAACTGTCCTCGTACACAAAAAAAAAAAAAAAAAAAAACCATGTCGATGAGGCCTATCACCATGTGGTTTTAAGGTCCAGCAAGGGTTGAGGGACTGTGAGCATATTTAATAGTTCTCGTAGTTGCATTACATAGTAAAGTAGGAACAGTAGTTTTGTGAACACTGGATAAAATATCAACATTTAGGTTTTTATGGAGAGAAAAAAAGATTGTATTTATTATGATGGATTAGCACAAATCACTCATTGTCCAGGCCGCAGTATTCTTTCTTGCACGCGGTTTATTTTTAAGTATTGCAGGTCAATATATGCCCTTCAGTTAAAAAAAAAAAAAAATAATAATGCTGAAAATCTGCATGGAGCCTAGTTGGTTTTGTACAAGGGTTATGAATAATACACAGGGATATTGTATGATGCCATACACCTGTGCATGCATATGTGGCCATATACCACTTCATAACCCCAGAATCTGAGGTAGTGACTGTCCAACTTATGTTCTGATATTTTTACATCGTACAACATTTGAAACATTACTACTAGTCATGAGTGAGCATGCTGGGATAAGGTGTTAACTGAGCATGCTCGGGTGTTGACAGAGTGTCTTCGGTGTGCTCGAATACTATGTTCGAGTCCCCGCGGCTGCATGTCTCGTGGCTGTTCGACAGCCGCAGTACATGCGAGGCATCGCTTAACAAACAGGCACTCCCTCCATGTGTTGCAGCTGTTGAACAGCCGTGAGACATGCAACCGCGGGGACTCGAACATAGTACCCAAGCACGCCGAAGACACTCTTAGTATGGCTACGTTCACATTTGCGCTGTTGGGCGCAGCGTCGTCGACGCATACGTCATGCGCCCCTATCTTTAACATGGGGGGGCGCATGGACATGCGCCGGTATGCGTTGTATTGCGTTTGACGACGCATGCGTCAGTTTGACGCACCAGACAGGGCACGGAGAATGCTACTTGTAGCGTTTTCCCTGCACCAAAATTCAGGAACATTACAAGTTTATGTCAACGCATGCATCAAAAAACGCAGCGTTGTGTATTGCGTTGTTGGTTGCGTCCACGACGCTGCGCCCAACAACGCCAATGTGAACGTTACCCATCAGAGCATGCTCGCCCAACATAAGTACACCACACCACATGCAGGCTGGAACGGTCATTACCAGCAGGCACAGATTTCTGCCACCCATCAAATAGACCACACCACATAAAAGAAATATCCAGTATTAATATTTGTATACTGTTCAATATATTTATATCTTAAATTATCCTTTAAAAGGTGCCCATCGCCTGTAGGCATAGGGTTTACTCTGCTTAAGCTCTTGATGTGTTTGACACCCATCTAGAAGGTGTAATACATGGGTGACTATATCTAGAAGGCCGGTATCCCACTTGCAACTGCAATGCGTGAAACTCACGCGAGTCTCTCTCCTCAATACCCGGCACTGCCGTCGTCAGTTCGGACTGGAGAATTCAGAAATACATGCAACCGCACGCTCCGGTCTGAGTGCCAGGTATTGAGGCGAGAGACTCACGCAAGTTTCTTGCATTGCAGTTGCAAGTGGGACATCGGCCTTATAAATATAGTCCCCCATGTTTTACACCTTCTAGACGGGTGTTGAACACATCAAGATCTCCTTGAAAGCCAAGTCTTAGGGGAAAAAAAACCAAAAACTATGATCTGGCATTCTTTTATTTTCCCAATTGATCTCCACTGAACGTGCTACCATATTGTCCACTGTAAGCGGATTGTGATGCCTTAATTTGGCTACAGACTTGGTGTATTCTGAAACCATTTCATGAACACTACTGAAGAGAAATATATTTTTATGCCTAAACTTGAAGCCAGCTTATGTCTTGACAACAAAATGCACAAAAAAAGGGGGAAGAATCCCATGACATGCTTTACTCTTCTTCCTAAAGAGTTGACTGTTAGGAGTTTTATCTCGCTCCCTTTCCGATACTGGTATTTGTGTGTTATACAGCCCTTATGTTCTTTGTGAGTTTGTGTTTCTATATTCGCTTTGTATTTTAAGAGTGTAGAAAATAAAGCATTCCTTAAAAGTGTGTTAGATCGTGTTTTTTTTAATTTTTTTTATCTGCAACAGAACATGGCGCAGCTCAGTGTGCGCACGCGTTTTAAGGCAGCTGCAATGAATGGGGTTGTATATGGTCAGCCGGACGTGATGAGCACAGATTGGGTCAGTGCTCCGGTCCTTCATCGTTATGTCAAGCATGGCGAACTTTTGTGGACGTTTTCCCTCCTTGGTTTGTTCAAGGCCACAAAGAAAAGGATGACTACTCCCAACATTGGCTATAACTAGTGGAAGCATTCAGCGATGGCAACGTGACTTGTCAGAGCATAAGATCATCTGCAATCCCACTTGAACACTGATTCAAATCTGTGCAAAAAAAAATGCAATAAGTCGAATTGCTAATACATACTTTGGTTTAGATCCATGCAGAAGAAAAAAAAAAGTAGTAAAACCCAAAGACACCACTGCCACCAGACAAATGATGAAAAATATTTTTTTTATTTTTTTTAAAACATAGTTTAAAATACGGTACATATTGATGGACCATCCACATTTTCCCACACAGCCAAAAGGTCCCCTTACACATTAGGCTAATGTCGGCCGAACTGACAATATTCATGGTTCGGCTGACAATCTAATATGTATTAGTCGGTGTGAATGTTGATCATGCGTGTCCCATTTTGGACTGCGGATCGGTTGTTGTCCTGGAGGACACATACAGGACCTCTTGTTTGGCTCAGCACTTATGTATTCTCTACGAGATAGCTGCCAAATGACACTTCAACTTAGAAAGTGCTCCTGTATATAGCCCCTTACCGACCTCCGCCGCACTATTACTGCGGAGGTCAGATTACCTGCTTTGATGTGGGCTCCGCGGTGAGCCTGCATCAAAGCCGGGACATGTCAGCTGTTATGAACAGCTGACATGTGCCCTCAATAGCAGCAGGTGAAATCGCGATTCACCCGCCGCTATTAACTAGTTAAATGCCGCTGTCAAATGCTGACAGCGGCATTTAACCTCCACTTCTGGCCATCAGGCCGGAAATTTGTTCATCGCCGACCCCATCACATGATCGGGGGTCAGCGATGCGTCAGCATAGCAACCAGAGGGGTCCTTGAGACCTCTATGGTTACTGATGCCTGCTTGCTCTGAGTGCCACCCTGTGGTCGGCGCTCATAGCAAGCCTGTAATTCAGCTACATAGGAGCGATCTGATGATTGCTTCTATGTAGCAGAGCTGATCAGGCTATGCCAGCTTCTAGCCTCCCATGGAGGCTATTGAAGAATGGCAAAAGTAAAAAAAAAAAAAAAAAGCTTAAAAAAATTATAAAGGTTTAAATCACCCCCCTTTCGCCCCATTCAAAATAAAATTTAAAAAAATGAAACCTACACATATTTGGTATCACCGCGTTCAGAATCGCCCGATCTACTAATAATAAAAAAAAACGCATTAACCTGATCGCTAAACAGCATAGCGAGAAAAAAAATTCAAAACGCTAGAATTATGGTTTTTTGGTCGCAGCGACATTGCGTTAAAATGCAATAACTGTGTCACGAGGCAGAAATAGGAAAACAGGAGATGAGGAATCTGGGCCCTTGAACTGCCCCTCAGGCTAGGGGAAGCCCTGTCTTTCCTTAACTTGGGGGTACCCTTAAAGGTAGGGAGGCCCAAGTCACCGACCTGTCCCTGTCTCCTGTTAAACCCTGAACTAAACCCCAAACCCCCACCCAAGGAGGTGAACAGTGTAATCAGGACCACAAAGCAAATAAATAGGAATAAACAATATGAGTGAGAGGAACACGATACCAAAAGGTGAATGCACAAACTACAAAGGGACAGAGAAACAATAACACCACACTTAGCTTTCTCTGCTGCAATGCACCACACAGCAGAGTAAGGCACCAGGAATAAGTATAAAGCTGTAGAACAACAGCACTCAGCAAGCTCCTATTCCAGCAAGGTTGGTATCCAAAGGACCTGTATAACCAACAGTCAGCTGATGCACCAGGTGACCTTATAAAGGATGGTGGGAGTGGTCACAAACATCAGCTGACCCAGCACCAATGCAATAACACCAGCGGCCACCGGGGGGAGAAAACTGCATTAACCCCCAATGACCAGAAAGGAAAAAAGGTTTAAAGGGACTCTGTCACCTGAATTTGGAGGGAACAATCTTCAGCCATAGGGGCGGGGTTTTCGGGTGTTTGATTCACCCTTTCCTTACCCGCTGGCTGCAATATTGGATTGAAGTTCATTTTCTGTCCTCCGTAGTACATGCCTTTGATGACCTTTGAATGCAGCCCGATTTTCATGCACTGACACAATGCATGCAGCATTTTCATAATCTGCCTGATTCACTCAGATGAATCTACAGCCATCTGCACCTACCCCAAGAGTGAAATCTGCCCAACTAGACTTTGTGCAGAAATACATGAGAAAAGGGCGCTTTTGAAAAAACTTCCCTGTGAAGTTTCAAAAGGAGCATGCAGAAAAGCACTCCCTTAAAAGTCCATCAGACATCTGATACCAGTTTCCGATGCTCATGTGGCTGCTGTAAAGCACAGAACTGAACTGCTGTGAATGGATCAGAGGAACAGCTCAGTGATGCTGTCAAGTCAGGGCTGCCACCAGAAATTTCAGGGCCTCATACTTGCAACATATTTGGGCCCTCTTGAGACTCTGCCCAGGCTCCACCCCAGCTCCGCCTCCATCTGCAGCGTCCCAAAGTTCTGGTCGTTGCAGTAATGTCGCTCTGCCACTAAGGGGAGCGATGTTATGTCTGATTGCGCTAAAGGAGTTCATCTGACCAGGTATCACAAGCACACATTACACTTCACACTCCGGCCACCAGGGGGAGTGGTTCTATCTACTAGGCCACTCCTCACACTCTGGTAAAACTGGGGGTTGGACGGGAAGTTAGGCAGAAAGAGCCCGGGAGAGTTCGGGAGAGGACCTGTCAGGGGTGGGATCCTGACAGCGGCCTAGAAAGAGGACAGATCATTACGGAGCCGCCCCTGCACTACCTTGCGGCGGCATCTTAAAAAAGGACATGAAGCGAAGTATAGTGTGGGGAAGTGAGAAGCGTGATCACAGCACAAAGGATATAGAACCAGAAGGAGTCGTGCCACTGAGATCGTTTCAACATCCTTCTGAGGCGCGTAGCCGGTGGCCGGAGCACTGAGAAAGTAAGAGACTCTACGCATTACTTTGAACCACGGCAGGACAGTTAACTCTAGGTTGGCTGTCTCACCTAAATCACCTAAGCAGACAAAGGAGGCAATTGTGGGAGAGGGGCGACTGTTATGGACCTGGTGGTTAGGAGCACCCGGCACGACCTGATAGTTAAACTCACACAGGACAAGCTCTGGGATGTGGGAGCTCTGCTGACCGCAGGCCCTAATCCTATCACCACAACTAGAAATAGCCGTGGAGCGTTCCTGACTCTCCCTAGACGCCTCTTCACAGCCTAAGAGCTAGCTAGCCCTAGAGATAGAAAATAAAGCCTACCTTGCCTCAGAGAAATTCCCCAAAGGAAAAGGCAGCCCCCCACATATATTGACTGTGAGTAAAGATGAAAGTCACAAACGCAGAAATGAAACAGGTTTCAGCAAAGGGAGGCCAGACTTACTAAACAGACAGAGGATAGGAAAGGTATCTTTGCGGTCAGCACAAAAAACTACAAAAGACCACGCAGAGTGTGCAAAAAGACCTCCGCACCGACTAATGGTGCGGAGATGCCACTCTGCATCCCAGAGCTTCCAGCTAGCAAGACAAAATCATGATAACCAGCTGGACAAGGAAACAATGAACAAATAATAACTATCAGGAACTTAGCTTCTGCTGGAGAAGACAGGTCACCAGAAAGATCCAAGAGCGAACTGAACCAATGCAGGAACATTGACAGCTGGCATGGAGTAACGATCTGAGTGGAGTCAAATAGAGCAGCCAACCAAAGGATAAACCATGTCACCTGTGTAAGGAACCTCAGAAGCAGCAGCTTCACTCACAGCCACCAGAGGGAGTCCATGGACAGAACTCGCCGAAGTACCATTCACGACCACAGGAGGGAGTTCGACAACAGAATTCACAACAGGCGACTCCAGGGTCCCGGAAGAACTCCAGGCCTACCCCGTCATATGGGTGCGTCCTAGCCATATCATCTGGGAGACAGAGAGAGAGAAAAGAACATCAGAAAAAGACACGACAGTTGTGAGGACTATCCCGTGGTGCTCAGCAGGGAAGGACTACAACACACAGGCGCTTGTTGGTAGGCACTGATTTCCACCTGCAAAGGGAACTCTGGATGTGCCTTCGGACCGGCCGGTCTCAGCCAGCCCTGTTAGCAGTGCTCTGGATTGCAGATCCCGAAGTCTCCAGTAAAGAGGTAAAGAGACTGCAACCCTGTGTCCTCGTTATTCATTGCACCTTGCACCACGCACCAAACCGCCACCTTTCATTGGACACCCCTTAGCAGGGTCACGGACCAGGTCTAGCCACCGTGACATCCTCAGAACACAAGAAGAAGAGGCCCGGTGCCGAGTACCCCGTGGCCCTGTGTCTGGGGGCGCTCCACATCCTTCGAACCTTCCATAGTCATACCGCCCACTCTTGGAAAAACTCTACTTCTGCACCACGCTATCACCAATCACACGTTATCAGTTCCCATATAACTCCAGATCACATACATAGCCATCATCTTTTGTTTGGGCCAAAAGATTTTTTTTAAGCCGCCACTATGACATGGTAGACTCTTTTTGGCAGGGCCCTACTCTACTCTAACTATTAAACATTTTGTTAAAATAATACTCTGGTTAGGTATAGTTATATTTATTTTTCTTTAAGGCAATGTTTCTCATACATTTTTTTAAACTTATCAATAATACCACATACAAGAGACAAATACCATCACACCATGACCAGACCACATATTACCACCACATAGTGACCAATAATACCACATGAAAGGGACAAATACCGCCACACTGATCATTAACAAAAAAAGCACAATACTAATATTACCATAAGTGCCATTATACACAGGAGCTCTGTATATAGTGTACAGATAATACAGGGATCACCAGTGACGTTATACACAGGAGCTCTGTACATAGTATACAGTATATAGTGTAAGTGTACAGGTAAAACTGAGTCAGTATATGGTTATAATAAAAGAAAAATATAGGTAACATATTTACTTTACTGTAGCAGATGGCATCATAACCTAAAATGCACAAATTTAAACAATGGCTGATTGTCAATGGTATTAGCCTACCCTGACATTTGTGCAGTGCATCAGATGTTGTGATTTGGTATCGGACAGCTTTCTCTTCTCTCCTTGAAACCACATGAATGCTCAACCGAACTGAGTGTTCATGTGTAGGAGGAATAACTGTCAACATGTCTATCTTATTGACTGTCAAATGGAATCTGTCTCCAGGTTTTTACCTCCCAATTTAAAATGAGCATAATGTAGAGAAAATGACCTTGATTCCCGAGATGTCACTTACTGGGCTGCTTACTGTAGTTTGACTAAAATCACTATTTTAATAACCCAAAGAGAAGGCCCAGGACTGGGGATTACCCTTAAGAAGCCGATTACAATCTACACTCGTTCCTCATTACTTGAGGAACGAGGTCAGTCTGAAATATAATTTACAGGCTACCCTGAAGATCATACATTTCTCTCAACCAGAAAACCTGTCGAGGAGAGATATTTTGGGTTCCGATTGAGCCTAGGCCTGAGCCGAGACTAAGAATCCAGACATATGCTGAAGCTGTTGCACCACCTGTGACTGCAACTCAATAACTTTATCTGTGAGGGTCTGAATCAGGATGCAAAGGCTTCAGCTTGAGCCATAGGGACTCAGGAAAATGATGCAGGTCGGTTTTAGTGTCACGTCCGAACAAGGGTATGTCCAACGGACGGCACAACATATAGGGACAATGGGATGATAAAGAGAGAGGAAGGCCCTAACAGGAGTATGCGAGAGATGGGACACCTCCTGACTAGTGATGAGCGAGTATACTCGTTGCTCGGGTTTTCCCGAGCACGCTCGGGTGATCTCCGAGTATTTGTTAGTGTTCGGAGATTTAGTTTTCATCACGGCAGCTGAATGATTTACAGCTATTAGCCAGCCTGAGTACATGTGGGGGTTGCCTGGTTGCTAGGTAATCCACACATGTAATCAAGCTGGCTGGTAGCTGTAAATCATGCTGCTGAGGCGATAAAAATGTAATCTCTGAGCAGTCATAAATAGGGTTGAGCAAAACGGATCGGACAAATTCAAAAATCGCCGACTTTCGGCAAAGTCGGGTTTCGTGAAACCCGACCCGATCCTAGTGTGGAATCGGCCATGAGGTCGGCGATTTTCGCGCCAAAGTCGCGTTTCGTATGACGTTTTCAACGTCATCTTTCAGCTAATGAAGGAGGACGCAGAGTGTGGGCAGCGTGATGACATAGGTCTCAGTCCCCACCATCTTAGAGAAGGGCATGACAGTGATTGGCTTGCTTTCTGCGGCGTCACAGGGGCTATAAAGGGGCGTGCACGCCGGCCGCCATCTTACTTTTTCCGATCGTAGCATGGGGAGAGGTTGCTGCAGCTGCATCAGAAGAAGGGATATAGTTAGGGAGGGAAGATAAAGCCCCGAAACTGCTTGTGCTGTAGCGATTTCCACTGTCCAACACCACCTTTTCTTTGCAGGGACAGTGGAGTTTATATTTTTGTGCATCAGCTCTGTAGCTTATTAGGCTGCCTTATAAGGCTCCCTGATAGCTGCATTGCTGTTTGCACGCCGCTGTGCAAACCAACTGCTTTTTTAAAAGCAAAAATCCTGTTGCTCCTTTCTGCACAGTTATCTTGTTTATTTGTCCACACTTTTGTGTGCAGCAGTCCTTTTTACTGCTGCCATACTTGTCCTGAGATCATTGTAGGGAGATTGAAATTGTACTACAGTCCTTGTATTTTTTCATATATCTTCCAGCCACGTTCTGCCACTTACATTGTGTAGTGTTATACACTGGGCCTGAGTTTTGGTGCATTCTCCCCCCCAAAAAAGGGAGATTTAAATTGTCACTAAGGCTAGTTTCACATTTGCGTTTAAAGAGAGATTCTTACCCATATGGTTCGTGCTGAAGTCTGTATCCTCTATGCTTAAAGTTTGTGAATAAAGAAAACTCTTTTTTACGGATTCAGTGAAGCTGGACATTCTCTTCTTGTTAGGGTTAGGATCCCTAGGGTTAGGGTTAGGATCCCTAGGGTTAGGGTTAGGATCCCTAGGGTTAGTGTTAGGGTTAGGATCCCTAGGGTTAGGGTTGGGGGGTGGCTTATCAGTGTGTATTCTTGTGTTTTTCTGTTGAAACGCATGCGTTTAAAAACGCAAGCAAATGCATGTGCTTAAAAACGCATGCGTTTACATAGACAGCAATACGTTTTTTTGCCACAAAAAAGCATGCTTTTTTGCGGCAAAAAAACGCCTCTAGAAATTACTGCATGATGCATTTCCGCAACAAAACGCAAGCATAGAAACGACGCATGCGTCGTCAAAATGCGGCAAAACTCATGCAAAAAAACGCATGCGTTTTTAATGTTAAGTAAAGAAAAAAACGCATGCGTTTTTTGCGCTAAAACGCAGCTGCAAAAAACGCAAATGTGAAACCAGCCTAAGTGGATCTACGTCAGTTCTGTTAGTTTGTCGTATATCAGCCAGCCACGTTCTGCCACTTATATTGTGTAGTGTTATACACTGGGCCTGAGTTTTGGTGCAGTCTCCCCCCCAAAAAAGGGAGATTTAAATTGTCACAAAGTGGATCTACGTCAGTTCTGTTAGTTTGTCGTATGTCAGCCAGCCACGTTCTGCCACTTACATTGTGTAGTGTAATACACTGGGCCTGAGTTTTGGTGCAGTCTTCCCCCCCAAAAAAGGGAGATTTAAATTGTCACTAAGTGGATCTACGTCAGTTCTGTTAGTTTGTTGTATATCTTCCAGCCACGTTCTGCCACTTGCATTGTGTAGTGTTATACACTGGGCCTGAATTTTGGTGCAGTCTCCCCCCCAAAAAAGGGAGATTTAAATTGTCACTAAGTGGATCTACGTCAGTTCTGTTAGTTTGTCGTATATCAGCCAGCCACGTTCTGCCACTTACATTGTGTAGTGTTATACACTGGGCCTGAGTTTTGGTTCAGTCTCCCCCCCAAAAAAAGAGAGATTTAAATTCTCAACAAGTTTATATACACCTTCTACCTTTTTTACAGTACCATATAACGGTTGTTATTTTGGTTAAATTTTCCCAAAAATGAGGAAGTCTGGTGGAAGAGACCGTGGGCGGTCGTTGCCAGCTGGTACTTATAGTGGTGGTGGAGCATCTGGTGGTAGTGGGAAAAGCAAAATAACACCAAAGGCTCGAGGTGTTGAGCCAGCGTCATCGTCTGGCTACACAAGGCCTCGAAGGCTCCCTTATCTGGGAGTAGGAAAACAGCTTTTAAAGCCAGAGCAGTAGGAAAAAGTTTGGGCTTTCCTTGCTGACTCAGCCTCTAGCTCTTTCGCCTCTTCAGAAAGTTTGAAATATAAAAGCAGCGAGTCGTCAGTGGATGCTCCCTTGTGTCCTTCACCCAAACCAAAAGTGAAGGATGCGGCA
This sequence comes from Ranitomeya imitator, assembly GCF_032444005.1. Lineage (NCBI taxonomy): Eukaryota > Metazoa > Chordata > Amphibia > Anura > Dendrobatidae > Ranitomeya > Ranitomeya imitator. The sequence continues at coordinate 1,143,525,893 of NC_091282.1, forward strand.
GGAGACACTACAGTTTACTCCATAGAGCTCTTTACACATACCGTGCCTGGGTTAGAAAGGGAAATTGTTAACAGCCCATTACAAGATGAATCGTACATGGAGTGCACTGATGCACAGCCACAGCAAGATTATTATGCTGTTCCATTGATTCAGATCACTACATTGCCCTTGCAGTGTACTGAGCCAGAATCTGACCCTGATGAGACTATGGTGCCCCGTCCCGAACGCTATAGCACCTTACACGGTGACACAGAGGAAGGTGCACATGACATTGAAGAGGAGGTGATAGATGACCCAGTTGTTGACCCAGATTGGCAGCCATTGGGGGAGGAGGGTGCCGCTGCCAGTAGCTCAGAAGCTGAGGAGGATGATCCGCAGCAGCCATCTACATCGCAACAGCTTTCATCTGGCAGGCCCGTATCTGGACAAAAACGTTTGTTAAAGACAAAAACAGTTTTAGGACAGTGTGACGCCCAGGAGACCGGGATACCCAGCACCGGACCAATGGAGTCTGTCTCTTGAGGGGGATGTCACGGGTGGCTTGACCCGGTGCTGTGGCCTCAGGCAATGCACAGTGTAAGGGGTATCATGAGGGGACAGGCACTTACTTGATCAGCAGCAGGTTCTCCCAGCGGTGACGATCTCGATCCTGGATAGATGGCTATTGTCCAAATGAAAGACTGAGGCACTGAAACGTTTAACCAGTTTACTTTAACATAAAAGGATTTACAACCAGTCCTGTCACCGGAGTCTGTATGGGAACTCTGAGTTACTTTGACCCTGCCGGGGTCTTCGCCTCTTATTGTGCGCAATTTCTGTGTGGCCCTGCTGCTGTATGTGAACTGGCTGCCGGCCCAATCTGTCCCCTCCGGGTCCTGGTTCGACGGGCAACCCGAGTCCTTTTATCGGTTTACCCCCTCTGGGAGTACCGCTGAACTCTGTGTCTGTTGCTGCATCCGACCCTAGTGAAGCTATCACCTCACGTTTTTCCGGTTGCTGTATTATATATAATGAATACAGCCACGGATCCGGTATCCGTCTTTGCGCCTGTTCTGGGTAGTGATTAATGCTACCCGGTTCTCACAATGTCCTTTTTCTCTATCCCTCTTCTCCTCAGGCCGGTGATTTCGGCCTGGAAACCGTCATAGGGCTGTTAGAAATTCAGCTGTATGACCTCTCACTATCAGCTCCTTAGCCCAACTGCCATTTCTTCTCTCAGACCAGAATGGATCAAGGGGAGTCTCTGGAGCTCCCCCTTCTGGCCGGAGGTGGTAGTGCAGTCTTGCTATTTTAGTATTTGTACTTACTGTCAGTAACTATTTTTGTGGCAAATACCCCTAGGGGTGCCACATTCCCCCTTAGTTAAGAACAGTACTCCGGGACTGTGGGACAATAACATTTTGAAATAACAATTAATATGTACAGAGTCTTAAAAATGAAAAGTTACAAAAACCACTCAAGGAAACAAAAATAGAGTTCTGTAAAAAGTCACTTCAAATAGCGTCCATTAATACAGTTCTATCCTTGAAGGTATTAGGAACAGCACTGTACTTAGTGTCCAGGAATTTAGTTCCATTTTTCCAACGGAGTTATCAATATAAAGTCTAAAGAAAGTTCAAAAAGAGCAAAAAGCAAAGTTCAAAAAGCAGTCTTTCCGGAGCTTTGATTTAGTGCCTCCGGGCTGATAAAAAGTTCAAGAATATGCAATAAGTTCATACAGACAAGTCTCTGTAGGCACTGGGCTTAAACGTTGCAGACTGATAGCAATGACTATACTACATTTTCTGTTTAACTATATACGGCATAACATATATACAATTCACATTATGAGCTTTATAGTTGGTAATCTGCATACCTGGCCGGTAATTGACCCTGGGTACTACGCTGTGATCTACGTAATAGCGGTGTCTCTTCATGTGGTGTACTACTGTCTACTGTGGATGTAGTATCTGTCCGCTCTGCTAAAGATAATTCCACGACTATGGAGTTGGCAAGTCCACCGTGAATGGGATTACTCTGACCAGGAATCTGTTCTTCCTGGCCTGGAACCTCCTGTAGTACGGGGTCAGCCTCTTCCTGTCTTGGGACTTCTGGTATTGGGTTCGGTGTTGGGTAAAAGGCCACCATGGGAACCACTACTGCACCATGGTATGTTAGTAGGGTTGTCTCCTATACAGGTGTGATACACTTCCTCTTCTTTTTCCTTTACTGGTTGAACCTGTATGGGTTGAATAACTTCTGGTTCTGGCTGGACAACGTCTGGCTCTTTCAATGCTTCCGGACATAATTTAAGATTGTCTCTTGACACTAGTACAGATGTTAAGCCTCCGTTTTTGCTAATGAGACACATTTTAGGATTATCCACTCTTGTTGGTAAAACTGTGTAGGGTACGGCTTCCCACTGATTGTCCAGTTTATTGGTTCGACGATTTCTCTTGAGCACTTGGTCACCCGGTCTTAATGGGGTCGCTAGAGCATTCTGGTTGAAAGTTCGCTCTTGTCTTTCTCTAGTTTGCTGAAGGCTTCTTTCCACACTCTCTTGCACTTGGCGATACTGCTTTTGCCGTATGATATCCCAATTGGAGTCTTGAACTTCTGCGTCTGGTTTCAGAATTCCCATTTCTAGATCGATTGGTAATTGGCCGGGTCTTGCACGCATAAGGTAAGCTGGGGTGCAGTTGGTGGAGCTCACCGGGACATGATTATACAGATCCACCAAGTCAGGCAATTTCTCTGGCCATTGATTCCTTTCTGTCTCAGGTAAAGTCTTTAGTAGGTCTATTACAATATGGTTCATCTTCTCGCATAAGCCGTTTGTTTGTGGATGATAGGCCGTCGTCCGGATCTTTTTGCAACCATACATATTACAGAATTCTCTGAAGATCTCTGATTCAAAGGCTGTACCTTGGTCGGTGAGAACCTGTTCCGGATATCCATGGGGTCTACAAAAGTACGTTTGGAACGCTTTGGCTGCTGTTTTTGCTGTCAGATCTTTTACGGGTACTACTACCAAGAAACGTGAATAATGGTCCACGATGGTCAAGGCATAGACATAGCCGGACTGGCTTGGTGTCAACTTCACGTGGTCCATGGCTACAAGTTCAAGTGGTTGTTTGGTGATTATGGGCTGCAGTGGTGCTCTTTGGTTCTTTTGATCGTTTCTTCTGAGGTTACACGGGCCACAATTTCTGCACCACTGTTCGATTGATTTTCTCATCCCGACCCAATAAAATCTTTCTCTTAGAAGTACTTCTAACTTTTTCCAACCGAAGTGACCAGCACCATTATGGTAAGCTTCGAGGACCATCTTCACATCTTGTTTAGGCACAATAATCTGCCAAACCAATTCATGTGTTTTCGGATTGGTGTATCTTCTACAGAGCTTCCCTTGATACAGGAACATTTTGCCTCTCTCTTTCCAGAGTTGATGCGTCTCTTCTGGGGCATCCTCATAGGGATATGCACTTTGCTCAGTCAACAGTTCCTTCACCAACTTCACAGCCGGATTGCTGTCTTGGGTGTCAGCCCATCTATGGTGTGCTAACGGATTAAAATTCACCTCTTGTTGTTTCTGATAGGTACTTGACTGATGATGTTTTGCCTTGGGACGATGGAAGGCTGGTAGTTCAATTTCTTCAAGCTCCCCCGTTTCCTCTTCTACATCTCTCAAGTGTGGCATCCGGGATAGGGCATCGGCATTTCCATTCTTGCGACCTGCTCGATACTTGATTATGAAGTTGTAATTAGATAACCGGGCTATCCATCGCTGTTCTAACGCACCTAATTTGGCTGTGTCCAGGTGGGTCAACGGATTGTTGTCAGTATAGACAATAAATTCTGCAGCGGCCAGATAGTGTTTGAAACGCTCCGTCACAGCCCAAACTACTGCCAGTAGTTCCAATTTGAAGGAGCTGTAATTTTCTGAATTTCTTTCAGTAGGCCGGAGCTTTCTACTTGCAAAGGCGATGACTTTCTCCCGACCTTCTTGCTTTTGTGACAGCACCGCTCCTAGTCCCACATTACTGGCATCGGTGTAGAGGATGAAAGGTTTATGGTAATCTGGGTATGCCAGAACCTCTTCTCCGGTTAGTGCCTTCTTTAGTTGTTCAAAGGAGTCTTCCCTTTCGTCGTTCCACTGAAAAGGAGGGTTTCGGTTTGAAGGTTTCTTCGTCTGCCCTACCAAGGTGTCTTGCAAGGGTGCTGCCAACTTGGTAAATCCTTTTATAAATCTGCGATAGTAACCCACCAATCCCAGGAATTGTCTCACTTCTTTTGCGCTGGTAGGTCTTGACCAATCCCTTATGGCGCTTATTTTCTCGGGATCTGGTGCTATTCCCTCCGAACTCACGATGTGTCCCAGGTACTGTACCTTTGGCTTGAGAAGGTGACATTTGGATGGCTTGACTTTCATGCCATACCTGGATAAGGCTTCGAACACTTCTGCCAGGTCTATTAAGTGTTGTTCGTAAGTCTTTGAGTAGACGATCACATCATCTAGGTACAGGAGGACGGTCTCGAAGTTCTTGTGTCCGAGGCAGCATTCCATCAGCCGCTGGAAGGTACCGGATGCGTTGCAGAGTCCGAACGGCATGCGATTAAATTCACATAGACCCATTGGTGTGGTGAATGCCGTCTTTTCCTTATCTCTCTCAGCCACAGGGACTTGCCAATACCCGCTTGTTAAGTCTAAGGTGGAAAAATAATTAGCAGATTTCAAAGCAGTTAAGGACTCTTCTATCCTAGGCAAGGGGTAGGCGTCTTTATGGGTGATGTTATTAATCTTCCGGTAGTCTACGCACATTCTCATGGTTCCGTCCTTTTTTTTGACAATCACTAGAGGGGCCGCCCAGGGGCTACAGCTGTCTCTTATTACCCCGGCCTGTTTCATTTCCCTCAGCATATCTTTTGCACATTGATAGTGAGCGGGCGGTATGGGTCTATATCTTTCTTTTATTGGGGGATGGTCACCTGTGGGGATTGTGTGTTCTACCCCTTCTATCCGTCCGAAGTCCAATGGGTGTTTACTGAAGACTTGTTCATATTCCTTCACTAGCCTATACACCCCTTGTTTTTGATGGGTAGGTGTTGAATTTATGCCCACGTGTAGCTGTTGGCACCAATCCTCCATTTCTCCATCTGAGCCATTGCCTTCCACCTGACAGGTTGGTTCTAAGGGCTCAATGGTTGTGATGGCATTGTTGTCAACAGTATATAGCTTTGCCATTGTAGCATACCTTGGCAAAGTGACCTCTTCCTCTCCACAGTTCAAAAGTCGTACCGGCACTCGTCCCCGGTGTACCTCGACTATCCCTCGTGCTGTGAGTATAGTGGGCCTGCTGTCGGTGTACACTGGTTCTATTAAGGCTTGATAATCTCGTCCCTTAGTACCAATGGCTGCTCTACACCATACCAGCATTTCTGTTTTTGGTGGGATTACAATAGACGTTGGATCACTTACCCTCACACTGCCGATTTCTCCACCTGCAACTTCTACCTGTTACCTTAACATCAATACTTTTATTTCCCTCCGGAGAACTCTCTGCTGGCAGGATTGGGCAGTTTCAGCAATTTGCTGTAAGACAGAAATGACTTCGGAAAAGCAGTTCTCTAACACATTCATTCCTATCAATACAGTTGGTTCACAGTTCCGCCGGTCAACATCAACAACAATTATACCCTGTTTCTTCAGTTCTACTTTACCAATCTTTATGGTCATCTCCCTGAATCCTAGTTTCGGTACCAACTTACCATTACTGGCCCATATATCTAGTTCAACATCAGAGGGCCCTTTATCAATATCTGCATCAGCCCAGTACCTCTTATAAAGGATATACGGTATAGATGAAATCTGGGAACCTGTGTCCAGCAAAGCGTTGAGGGGAATTCCGTCCAGCACGATAGGGATAATGGGTCGTCCTCCGATGTACCTGTCGTGCCAGGGTGTTGGGCCTTGAAAGTTCATTCCTGCGAAGCGGCCCGCATTCCCAGGGGATTCCCGTTTAAATCACAATCTCGTGCAAAGTGGCCCGGCTGCTGGCAACGGCGGCAAATGGGCTGTCCATCCAGGTGGTAGCGGTCGCGGGGTCGTCCTCTCCATGTCGGGTATCTCCGGGGTCTCATCCATGGAACATCCTCTCTACAGTTTGCCAACTCCATCTTGTGTCCTCTCATCTCCTGCATGGTTTTAGCCATTGAAGCAACAACTCAGTTAAAGAGTCAAGCTTTTGTTGAAGAGCCTCATTAGTACTGGGCCCCAGGGGCTTAGCAATGGCCCCGGACATAGCTGATGTCACTGGCACTCCCTGTTGTTGAGGAGCCTCTGCCATGGGTTGCGCAGGATCCTGATCCCGAGGTGCCTCTGCCAGCTGGAGACGTATAGCGCTCTCCTTTAATTGGGCAAATGTCAATTCAGGGTTCTTAAAAACAAGCATGCTCACATGCCCCCGGTGAGAAGGGGTGTAGAGTCCCTCAATAAATTGATCTCTTAGCAGTTTATCCGCTCCGGTGTTAAAAATGGGTTCAGCCAGTGTAAGTGATTTAAGGGCTTCCTGCAGGTTTAAGGCAAAGTCTCTCACGCCCTCATTAGCTTTTTGTTTGCAACTAAAGAATCGTATTTTAGCTTTGCTGCTGGCCGTGGTTTCAAATGTAGCTTTTAATCCAGCAAATATGCGTTCAACAGTGCCTTTTAGATCAGCTGCCCATGCTGTGACTTCTCGCTTAGCATGGCCACTTAACTGCATCATCAGGAGACTAACACGCTGAACTTCACCCACAGGGAACATGTCAAAATGGGCCAGCATCTTTTCTCTGAAATCGTCAAGGGTATTAGGCTCACCTTCATACATTGGAAGCCATGGGCCACCCGGGGTATATGGCATCAGCACCGGCATGATGGGCGCCACTCCTTGCACCGCTGCGCTGCCGGACTCTCTATTGACACTCTGTCTTTCAGCTGCATTAGCGTTGCCGAGTGCTGCGGCGTCTCCGTGCTGCGACATACTGTGCCCCCTTAGTTAATCCGGACCCTCCCGGTCCTCCGCTTCCGTCGGGATAGTGTAGATTCGTTCCGCTGTGCAGCAGGATCGATTTTCCCCTTGCTCTGATGTCAGAGCGCTCAGCTTGGTGCCGCCCACAATGACACGCCCCCTGCTGCTCCCACCCACCGCGCTCTGTAATGGCGGATTCTGAAGTTTTTCAGTTAGACTGGGGCTCAGGTGATGGCGTAGCTCAATTAACAGTCTCGTGCCTAACGGTTATGAAGTGATTACCTCAGGGGATGGCGGCCATCTTTACTCCATTATAACCAATGGGGAAAAGTCACTTTCAATAGTTTTCAATGGGGAATGGATTTTTCTTTAATAAAGTCAATTTTCAAGATTTTTCATCCCAGTTTTCACAGTTTTGGGCTCCAATCACGGCACACAATACCCGGTATACGGGCTGGCTAGATCCTGTTCGTGACGCCAATTGTGACGCCCAGGAGACCGGGATACCCAGCACCGGACCAATGGAGTCTGTCTCTTGAGGGGGATGTCACGGGTGGCTTGACCCGGTGCTGTGGCCTCAGGCAATGCACAGTGTAAGGGGTATCATGAGGGGACAGGCACTTACTTGATCAGCAGCAGGTTCTCCCAGCGGTGACGATCTCGATCCTGGATAGATGGCTATTGTCCAAATGAAAGACTGAGGCACTGAAACGTTTAACCAGTTTACTTTAACATAAAAGGATTTACAACCAGTCCTGTCACCGGAGTCTGTATGGGAACTCTGAGTTACTTTGACCCTGCCGGGGTCTTCGCCTCTTATTGTGCGCAATTTCTGTGTGGCCCTGCTGCTGTATGTGAACTGGCTGCCGGCCCAATCTGTCCCCTCCGGGTCCTGGTTCGACGGGCAACCCGAGTCCTTTTATCGGTTTACCCCCTCTGGGAGTACCGCTGAACTCTGTGTCTGTTGCTGCATCCGACCCTAGTGAAGCTGATATCACCTCACGTTTTTCCGGTTGCTGTATTATATATAATGAATACAGCCACGGATCCGGTATCCGTCTTTGCGCCTGTTCTGGGTAGTGATTAATGCTACCCGGTTCTCACAATGTCCTTTTTCTCTATCCCTCTTCTCCTCAGGCCGGTGATTTCGGCCTGGAAACCGTCATAGGGCTGTTAGAAATTCAGCTGTATGACCTCTCACTATCAGCTCCTTAGCCCAACTGCCATTTCTTCTCTCAGACCAGAATGGATCAAGGGGAGTCTCTGGAGCTCCCCCTTCTGGCCGGAGGTGGTAGTGCAGTCTTGCTATTTTAGTATTTGTACTTACTGTCAGTAACTATTTTTGTGGCAAATACCCCTAGGGGTGCCACAACAGCATGGCCATCCGGTGAAAGTAGCACAGCGTGCAATGCCTGAAAAGGTGTCCCATAGTAGGAAGAGTGTAGTGTGGCAATTTTTTAACCAAGATCCGAATGATCAGTGCAAAGTTATCTGTAAGAAATGCTCGAAGACCTTTAGCAGAGGGAAGAATCTCCAAAATTTAAATACAACGTGCATGCTTAGACATTTAACCAGCATGCACTTGCAAGCCTGGACTAACTACCAAACGTCCCATGCCGTTGGTGCACCTGCTCAGAATGAAGGTAGTCAGCAACGCTACATTGCTTCCCTCACTGTAAGCCCACCGGTTAGGACACCACAAGCAGCAAATGTGGAGGTATCGTCGCAAGGCCAAAGCAGTCAGGGAATCACAAGATTCTTGGTAGGAAACACTGTATGTAGGCCAACATCAAGAATACAATCACCAACCCTCTCTCAATCTGCCATGTCCACCACCACTCCTGCTAGTTCCACCATATGCAGCTCTCCAGTCCAGCTCACCCTACAAGAGACTCTCATTAGGAAAAGAAAGTACTCATCCTCTCATCCGCGTACACAGGGTTTGAACGCCCACATTGCTAGACTAATCTCGTTAGAGATGATGCCCTACGGGTTGGTTGAAAGCTAAGCTTTCAAAGCCCTGATGGCCTACCCAGTCGACACTTCTTTGCGAGGAAAGCCATCCCAGCCCTCCACCAGCATGTCAAAGACCGCATTGTCCATGCACTGAGGCAATCAGTCAGTAGAAAGGTGTACCTCACAACAGATGCATGGAGCAGTAGGCATGGCCAGGGACGTTACGTGTCCATCACGGCACACTGGGTTAATGTGGATGCAGGGTCCACAGGGGACAGCCATAGTGGGACAGTTCTGCCTAGCCCACGGTCTAGGAAACAGTTGGCTGTAGGGGTTCGCCACCCCTCCTCCTCCTCCTCCAGAAGCAAAAACTCGTCCACAGAGCGCAGTCGCACGACCACTCCATCCGCAGCTGCCAGTGTTGCACACGAGGTGTCCCATTATCGAACAGCTAGTGGTAAGCATCAGCAGGCTGTGTTAGAAATAAAGTGTTTGGGCGACAACAGACACACCGCGGAAGTACTGGTTGAGTACTTGCAGCAAGAAACTCAGTCATGGCTGGGCACTCTACATCTTGAAGCAGGCAAGGTAGTCTGTGATAACGGAAGGAATTTTATGGATGCCATTGCCCTGTCAGAACTGAAACACATACCTTGCCTGGCACACACCTTGAACCTGGTGGTGCAGTGCTTCCTGAAAAATTATCCGGGGTTATCAGCCCTGCTCCTGAAGGTGCGAAGACTTTGCTCGCACATCCGCCGGTCGCCCGTACACTCCAGCCGTATGCTGAACCATCAGCGATCGCTGAATCTTCCCCAGCACCGCCTAATAATCGACATTGCAACAAGGTGGAACTCCACACTGCACATGCTTCAGAGGCTGTGCGAACAGAGGCGTGCTGTAATTTATTTGTGGGAGGATACACATACACGGGCAGGCAGTTGGATGGCAGACATGGAGTTGTCTGGTGTGCAGTGGTCGAAGGTACAAGACCTCTGTCAAGTCCTTCAGTGTTTTGAGGAATGCACACGGCTGGTAAGTGCAGACAACGCCATCGTAAGCATGAGCATTCCACTAAAGCGTCTGCTGATGAAAAGTTTGACGCACATAAAGGAGCAGGCGTCTGCAGCCGAGGAGGAGGGAAGCCTTGATGACAGTCAGCCATTGTCTGCTCAGGGAACTCTCCTGGACGAGGTGGTGGACGAAGAGGAGGAGGAGGAGGATGATGGGGATGAATATTTATGGGAGGAGGATGCTTCTCAGGGAGCAATAGAAACTGGTGGTGTTGCAAGGTCAGGTACAGGGTTTTTGCGGGACACAAGTGATGTTGATTTGCAAGAAAGTGCTCCTCAACCCAGCACAAGCAGTGAATTGACACCTGGAACATTGGCCCACATGGCTGAGTATGCCTTGCGTATCCTAAAAAGGGACCCCCGCATTATCAAAATGATGACCGATGACAATTACTGGTTGGCCTGCCTCCTGGATCCACGATATAAAGGAAAATTACAAAATATCATGCCACATGAGAACCTTGAGCAAATATTGGCTACCAAACAAGCAACTCTTGTAGACCGTTTGGTTCAGGCATTCCGAGTACACAGCGGCGGTGATGGTTCTCACATGAGCTGTAGGGGGAAACATGGCAGATGTGTTAGAGGTGCACAAATCCGATGTGGTGTGGGACAGAGCGGTTTTATGACCAGGTTGTGGAGTGATTTCGCAATGACCGCAGACACGACAGGTACTGCTGCATCGATTCAAAGTGACATGAGACAGCATTTGTCCAGTATGGTTACAAACTATTTTTCCTCCCTTATCGATGTTCTCCCTCACAGGTCATTCCCCTTTGATTACTGGGCATCTAAAATAGACACCTGGCCTGAATTGGCAGAATATGCATTACAGGAGCTCGCTTGCCCAGCTGCTAGTGTGCTCTCAGAAAGAGTCTTCAGTGCTGCTGGTTCAATACTGACTGAAAAAAGGACACGTCTGGCTACCCGAAATGTTGATGATCTAACCTTCATTAAAATGAACCAATCATGGATTTCAAATTATTTTGCCCCACCTTCCCCTGCTGACACGTAGCTTGCCTGAAAAATGTCTTGCTTTTGGCCTCCTCTCACTGACTGCTCCAATTCCTCAATTTGCAGCTGCTGAATGTCCACCATAGGCCATTTTTATACCTCCCTAAATGGGCTGACTCCCCCCCCACAGGGCCAAGGTCACCACTTGGCGCAAGCACCCGTGCGAGTGCCGTTTGCCTGGACAGGTGGGTGTGCCCACTCTTGGTCGACGGCACTGGCACAGGGTCCCTCATAGTACAATGAAGTGTCTCTGATGGTGGTGGTGCACAACCAACATCAGACACACCGTCGTAATATGAGGGGCCCTGTGCCATTACCGCCGCCCACGAGAGAGTGTTCCCCCCCAGCTCGAACAGTGCTCTACCACTTGCAAAACTTACCTCTCCCTGCTCCACCACTGTGTAGTCTGTGCTGTTAAATCCTTCAATGGCACTGCCTATACAAATTTGTTGAAATGATAGATCATAGTAAAAATATACAGGGGCCCTGGCCTCCATTTAGACCAGTTAATACTTTGCACCAACTACCACTGTTTGCTACTCAGCAGAGGAGCCCACCCCTGTACCTAGCTATGCCACCTGTTTATTTATGAACAATTTTTGGCAGACATTTAGCTCACTTTATTATTTTGGCCTACTAACTGTGTCAGCCACTCATTACAGTTGTCCTCCACTGAATAAAGCAATGCCGCCTGTTTAGTCCTGTTACCAATTTTGAACTGCATTTGCCTACTTACTTATTTGAGCCTAGTAACTGTGTCAGCCACTCCTTACAGTTGTCCTCCGCTGAACAAAGCAGTGCCGCCAGTTTAGTCCTGTTAGCAATTTTGAACTGCATTTAGCCTACTTCCTTATTTGGGCCTAGTAACTGTGTCTGCCTCTCATTACAGTTGTCCTCCTCCACTGAACAAAGCAATGCTGCCTGTGTACTGTTATCAATTTTGAACTGCATTTAGCCTACTTTTTTTATTTTGGGCCTACCAAGTCTCTGCACCACTTAATACAGTAGTCCTCCAATGAACAAAGCAATGCCGCCTGTGTACTCCTGTTACCAATTTTGAACTGCATTTAGCCTACTTTTTTATTTTGGGCCTACTAAGTCTGTCTGCGCCACTCAATACAGTTGTCCTCCACTGAACAAAGCAATGCTGCCTGTGTACTCCTGTTACCAATTTTGAACTGCATTTAGCCTACTTTTTTATTTTGGGCCTACTAAGTCTCTCTGTGCCACTCATTACAGTTGTCCTCCTCCACTGAACAAAGCAATGCCGCCTGTGTACTCCTGTTACCAATTTTGAACTGCATTTAGCCTACTTTTTTATTTTGGGCCTACTAAGTCTGCCTGCGCCACTCAATACAGTTGTCCCCCACTGAACAAAGCAATGCTGCCTGTGTACTCCTGTTACCAATTTTGAACTGCACTTAGACTACTTTTTTATTTTGGGCCTACTAAGTCTCTCTGCGCCACTCATTACAGTTGTCCTTCTCCACTGAACAAAGCTATGCTGCCTGTGTACTCCTGTTGCCAATTTTGAACTGCATTTAGCCTACTTTTTTTATTTTGGGCCTACTAAGTCTGTCTGCGCCACTCAATACAGTTGTCCTCCACTGAACAAAGCTATGCCGCCTGTGGACTCCTGTTACCAATTTTGAACTGCATTTAGCCTACTTTATTATTTGGGCCCATATCTGTGTTTCCTCCTCATCCTGCCCATTGCCTAGCCACTGCTTGATGAGTCTGCTGGTACATTGACCCAGACCACTACATTCCCCTTGCACTCTATACAGCCAGAATCTGACCCTGCTGAAAGTCAGGTTCCCCTTCCCGCATACTATGCCACCTTACACGGGCACAAAGAGGAAGGTGCAGATGAAAGTGCAGGTTCCTTCATCAGCTGGGGGCATACTCGTTGGCACTGGCACAGGGCCCCTCATAGTACGCAAAAGTGTCTCTGGCAGAGGGAGGCGCCACCCGCTGTCAAACACATCGCCGTACTATGAGGGGCCCTGTGCCGGTGCCAACGAGTGGGCCCCCCCCGCTTGCTCAGGATCATAGCACTTGAAAAGTTGAAATACTTACCTCTCTCTGCTCCACTGCCGTAACGTATTCCGCGTTTCCTGGGCCCACGAAAATCTTGAGCCAGCCCTACCCCCCCCCCCACAAATTTAGCCAAATGACACCCCTGTTTTCAATGCCTATCTATTATTATAAAGTAAACTAAGATTGACAAGCTTCAGTAATACGAATTGATGTTTTTGGCATTAAAATGGGCACTGTAGGTATTTTCCTGTCCTCCACTCACTGCCGACTTTGATTCTCCATTGACTTGCATTGGGTTTCATGTTTCAGTCGGCTCCCGATTTTTCGGAATAATCGGCCGATTTCACCCAACCCGTCTTTTGAGAAATTCGGATTTCGCAAAACCCGACTCGATCCTATAAAAGTAAAAGACGCTCAACTCTAGTCATAAATACTCGGAGACCACCTGAAAAACAAAGGACAGACAGAAAGGATACAACTTGGCTCAGAACCTGCTGCTGCGCTCCACAGCAGCAAAGTAAATGGCACCAGGTAAACAGGACTCCCACAGCTGCAATACCACAGTCCAGGAGATCTCCACACACCTAGCTGGTCTGCATAGAAGAAACTCTGTATGTACCCGACGACCAGTTAATGGGTCATGTGACAATTTAAAGGGAGATGGGAGTAGTTAACAACCAACATCAACTGACCAGCCTAAAGGAAGCGGCCTGCAAGAGACTGACATTAACTCTTAATAGACCCAAGGAAAAAAAAACTGCTTTTATATTTCAGCAGACCCAGAGCTGCCACAAATCCCTTAATCATTTGTTACAGTTGTGCACCCGCTTTCCTGTGTGCATAGTTGCCACAGTTCGTTTGTTACAAACTGGTGGTCTCCTTTCATGAACTGGTTAGCATCTGGTCCTGGCAAACCAGCATCATTGGTTACACAGCATAAGCACACAGCACAAGTCCACACACCCAGCCAGGACGCCCACCTTCATGTAACGTGCCGAGGCGCAAGAGATTAGTATCTCATTCCGTTACAATGATTATGTCCACCCCGAGATGACCACAACTTTGACTGACGTTTCAATATTAGACCGTCGTTTATTACTTCAGCAACAAATTTGCTGAGGTGTACCTCATGAAAAGGGACATTTGCATAGATGCGTCCCTAATCCATTTCAAGGAGTGGCTTAAATTCTGGCAATAGTTGTCCAGTAAGAGGGCAAGGTATGGAATCAAAGTGTACAAACCGTTCAAGAGTATTTTAGGGTACACCCCCAGATTTAGGGTTTATGAAGGTAGGGACACCGAATGCCCTCTGACTTGGGAGTAAGTGGAAAAATTGTGTGGGAATTGGTGCACCCATTGCTGCATCAATATTATCACCTCTACGTAGATAACTTCTACAATAGCATCCCACTCTTCAACATCTCCAATTTTTTTTTAATTCCAATCACATTCAAACAGCACAAACATTAGTTTCATACAATAATATTGGTAGAAAAATGGAAGGAGAGTAACACTGGTAGTGGACTGAAAGTAAGTGCAGGCCTGCTAGTCTGACTTGTACTCCGTTCTGCTGGTGCACGGGCTGCTCTAAAAAATGTCTGAAATGACTTACAGAAATGGCGTATGCCACTTACGCTGCTGCAGCTGCTAATGCTTTTGCGATGTTTTTGTTTCCCATGTCACGCTAGTGCCCTACTATACCCCCACTTAATATGGCATTGAGGATGTAACTTTTACAAGCATCACCCAAGTGGACCCATTTATAATATATTATCTCATTCAGAACAGTAACATTTCAGCCTTTATGACCAGGGAAGAACCTCCACAACACAGAATGGCATGCTGAAGCATAACCAACTTTCAAGTTTTTTGATATGGTAAAAATTTTGGTAAAATTTTTTTTTTACAAGACTGTCAAGTGTTAATGTTCCTTAAATTAATTGCTTTAATTTGAAAATGTAGTCCACCTTGGAATAATTGACAGTGAAAGCCGTGAAACTGCTTCAGCTCATTTCATAGCTCTATAAAAACAGTGTGTTTAAAGGTCTGGTAATTTTCCAGTCCTTTGAAGAAGGAAGAAATCTGTATTGTGGACTCTGTGCCAGTGTGTGCGACAAGCGAAGAGATTTACACCACAGCATGACTAATACTTCAGTAACAGAGCAGAGTACAAGATTGTTCTGCACTTGTGTGGGAAAACAAAAACCTTTGCAGATAACATTAAGATAGGGAGAGAAGTGAAACAATTTACAAAGCATTGTGGTATTCATAGCCAGGCCTAGAAATTTGTGGGGGGTCATTGAGCACTGGGTCAATTAAAAGAGATGTGTAGTAATGATGACAATGGCGGGCACCAATACCAGGGTCCATCATTGTGGACGTAAGTTCTGGGAGATGCCTACATGCTTCTGCACACACACGTTGAAAGAGAAGACAGTTGTGCTCATTCGTAAAATATCAGAATATTTAAAAGTGCCACTATTACAGCTAATGGTATACCAAGGTATCCATGATTGGCCCATACCATGCATACATGTACAGTGGGTATGGAAAGTATTCAAACCCCTTTACATTTTTCACACTTTGTTTTGTTGCAGTCATTTGGTAAATTCAAAAAAGTTCATTTTTTTCTCATTAAAGGGAACTTGTCACCCCCAAAATGGAAGTTGAGCTAAGCCCATCGGCATACTCACCTAGGCGGGCGGTCCGATGGGCATTGCAGTCCGGTCTGGGGCCTCCCATCTTCTTACGATCACGTCCTCTTGTCTTCACGCCGCAGCTCCGGCGCAGGCATACTTTGTCTGACCTTTCCCGATGCACTGCAGTACTTTGCTCTACCCTCAACAGGGCAGACAAAGTACACCTGCGCCGGAGCTGCAGCGTGAAGACAAGAAGAGGACTTCATCCTATGAAGATAGGAGGCCCTGGACCGGACCGCGATGCCCATCGGACCAGACCGCAGCGGGAACGCCCCTGGGTGAGTATAATCTAACCTCTTTTTCTCATCTTTCAGGATACATCGGGGGCTTATCTACAGCATTACAGAATACTGTAGATAAGCCACTGATGCCGGTGGGCTTAGTTCACCTTCCATTTTGGGGGGTGACAGGTTCCCTTTAATGTACACTCTGCACCTCATCTTGACTGAAAGAAAAAACAGAAATGTAATTTTTACAAATGCATTAAAAAAGAAAAGCTGAAATACCACATTGTCATAAGTATTCAGACCCTTTGCTCAGTATTGAGTAGAAGCCCCTTTTGAGCTAGAACAGCCATGAGTCTTCTTGGGAATGATGTAACAAGTTTTTCACATCTGGATTTGGGGATCCCCTGCCATTCTTCCTTGCAGATCCTCTCCAGTTCCATCAGGTTGGATGGTGAACGTTGGTGGACAGCCCTTTTCAGGTCTCTCCAGAGATGCTTAATTGGGTTTAGATCAGGGTTCTGG
This sequence comes from Ranitomeya imitator, assembly GCF_032444005.1. Taxonomy (NCBI): domain Eukaryota; kingdom Metazoa; phylum Chordata; class Amphibia; order Anura; family Dendrobatidae; genus Ranitomeya; species Ranitomeya imitator. The sequence continues at coordinate 1,143,542,410 of NC_091282.1, forward strand.
CTGGGCCAGTCAAGAATGGTCACAGAGTTGTTCTGAAGCCACTCCTTTGTTATTTTAGCTGTGTGCTTAGGGTCATTGTCTTGTTGGAAGGTGAACCTTCGGCCAAGTCTGAGGTCCAGAGCACTCTGGAAGAGGTTTTCATCCAGGATATTTCTGTACTTGGCCGCTTTCATGTTTCCTTCAATGACAACCAGTCGTCCTGTCCCTGCAGCTGAAAAACACCCCAATAGCATGATGCTGCCACCACCATGTTTCACTGTTGGCATTGTATTGGGCAGGTGATCAGCAGTGCCTCATTTTCTCCACACATACTGCTTAGAATTATCACCAAAAAGGTCTATCTTCATCTCATCATACCAGAGAATTTTATTTCACACATTCTAGGAGTCCTTCATATGTTTTTAGCAAACTCTATGCAGGCTTTCATATGTCTTGCACTCCACTTCGTCAGGCCACTCTGCTATAAAGGTCTGACTTGTGGAGGCTGGCAGTGATAGTTGACTTTGTGGAACTTTCTCCCATCTCCCTACTGCATCTCTGGAGGTCAGCCACAGTGATCTTGGGGTTCTTCTTTACCTCTCTCACCAAGGCTCTTCTCCCACGATTGCTCAGTTTGGCTGGACGGCCAGGTCTAGGAAGACTTGTGGTGGTTCCAAACTTCTTCCATTTAAGGATTATGGAGGCCACTGTGCTCTTAGGAACATTGAGTACTGTAGAAATTCTGTTGCAACCTTGACCAGTTCTGTGCCTTGCAGCAATTCTGTCTCTGAGCTCCTTGGCCAGTTCCTTTGACCTCATGATTCCCATTTGATCTGACATGCACTGTGAGCTGTGAGGTCTTATATAGACAGGTGTGTGCTTTTTCAAAGCAAGTCCTATCAGTTTAATTAAACACAGTCAGACTCCAATGAAGGAATAGAACCATCTCAAGGAGGATCACAAGGAAATGGACAGCATGTGACTTAAATATGAGTGTCTGAGCAAAGGGTCTGAATACTTATTATGACCATGTGATATTTCAGTTTTTCTTTTTTATTAAATTTGCAAAAATTTCTACATTTCTTTTTTTCCCACTCCAGATGGGGTGCAGAGTGTAGATTAATGAGAAAAAAATGAACTTTTTTTGAATTTACTAAATGGCTGCAATGAAACAAAGAGTGGACAATTTAAAGGGGTCTGAATACTTTCCGTACCCACCGTATACATTCCTTACAGCTATTCCTAGGTCCTCCTGCTCTAACCATCTATAATACAAGCTCAGAACATACTTGCCACTTGCCAAGAATTCCCAAACTTCCAAAGCCTTCTCGAGAAAGAAGGAAACCTTCTGGATTCCAGGAAGAGCCAGCAAATACCCCACTTCACACTCGCCTTCAGCACCTCCAGGAAAGCAGCAGCCTGTGTTATACATGAGATGCTTCCTCATTGCACTAGGCCTCAGTGCCAAGACACACATTCTGGATGCAGGAAAGGGGGCATAGAAAGAGATGTGGTTTTAAAAAAAAATGCCAAAAATATTTGATGATTTAAATTCTCTCACAAAAGAATTAAAAAAAAATGGCTGTTACACATTGAAATGATTCATAATTTTAAAATATATGAAAATTGTTCCTGTCTTCTGACCATCCCATGGGCGGACATACCGCCGGTTCAACCTGTTCAACTGCACCGGGGCCCAGAGCCGGAGGGGGCCCCTGAAGGACCGAGAAAGCAGGGCGGTGAATGACAGCCGGCGGCAGGATTACTGATAACAGGAGAAGCAGGGGGCCCGCTCTGCTGCACATGTGATATGACGGTCAAAAGGGGCCCCCTGCCTGACCTCTCCTGTTAGCATACATTACGCTGCTGTCCGACTGTCACTGGTGCAGTGTGGTGAGGGGCGGCAGACGCTGGAAGAGGACGAGTGAGGGAGTCACTGAAGATGCGTCTCTGCTTGTGGCTCCCTGCTGTGCAGGTACACATTCTTCCCAGAGCCCCAGTGATCGGCAGGACTGGGATACACCTGAAAATAGGGGGAGGGGAAGAGAGGAGGAACTACTACTCTAGGTAGGAGATAGGAGAAGGCCTGGCCCGCCGGGAGTCTGCAGGGATGAGTGCTGACAGGTTCCATGTCTCCCCTGCTCATTTCCTGTGTTCTGGGCCTGACCAGCTCCCTGCAACTGCACTCTCTGTAGGTACTGTACATATTCCATGTGATGGATGTTGATCTATCCAGTGTGTGTGTGTGTGTATACTGCTATGTGTATTGCTAGTGTGTGTATACTGCTGTGTGTATATATAGCTAGTGTGTGTGTGTGTGTGTACTTCTGTGTGTGTATATATATTGCTAGTGTGTGTATACTGCTGTGTGTATATATATTGCTAGTGTGTGTGTATATATAGCTAGTGTGTGTGTGTGTATACTGCTGTGTGTATATATATTGCTAGTGTGTGTGTGTATATATAGCTAGTGTGTGTGTGTATACTGCTATGTGTATATATATTGCTAGTGTGTGTGTATATATAGCTAGTGTGTGTGTGTGTGTGTGTATACTGCTGTGTGTATATATATTGCTTGTGTGTGTGTGTGTGTGTACAGTTAGGGCCAGAAATATTTGGACAGTGACACAATTTTCGCGAGTTGGGCTCTGCATGCCACCACATTGGATTTGAAATGAAACCTCTACAACAGAATTCAAGTGCAGATTGTAACGTTTAATTTGAAGGGTTGAACAAAAATATCTGATAGAAAATGTAGGAATTGTACACATTTCTTTACAAACACTCCACATTTTAGGAGGTCAAAAGTAATTGGACAAATAAACATAACCCAAACAAAATATTTTTATTTTCAATATTTTGTTGCAAATCCTTTGGAGGCAATCACTGCCTTAAGTCTGGAACCCATGGACATCACCAAACGCTGGGTTTCCTCCTTCTTAATGCTTTGCCAGGCCTTTACAGCCGCAACCTTCAGGTCTTGCTTGTTTGTGGGTCTTTCCGTCTTAAGTCTGGATTTGAGCAAGTGAAATGCATGCTCAATTGGGTTTAGATCTGGAGATTGACTTGGCCATTGCAGAATGTTCCACTTTTTGGCACTCATGAACTCCTGGGTAGCTTTGGCTGTATGCTTGGGGTCATTGTCCATCTGTACTATGAAGCGCCGTCCAATCAACTTTGCAGCATTTGGCTGAATCTGGGCTGAAAGTATATCCCGGTACACTTCAGAATTCATCCGGCTACTCTTGTCTGCTCTTATGTCATCAATAAACACAAGTGACCCAGTGCCATTGAAAGCCATGCATGCCCATGCCATCACGTTGCCTCCACCATGTTTTACAGAGGATGTGGTGTGCCTTGGATCATGTGCCGTTCCCTTTCTTCTCCAAACTTTTTTCTTCCCATCATTCCGGTACAGGTTGATCTTTGTCTCATCTGTCCATAGAATACTTTTCCAGAACTGAGCTGGCTTCTTGAGGTGTTTTTCTGCAAATTTAACTCTGGCCTGTCTATTTTTGGTATTGATGAATGGTTTGCATCTAGATGTGAACCCTTTGTATTTACTGTCATGGAGTCTTCTCTTTACTGTTGACTTAGAGACAGATACACCTACTTCACTGAGAGTGTTCTGGACTTCAGTTGATGTTGTGAACGGGTTCTTCTTCACCAAATTAAGTATGCGGCGATCATCCACCACTGTTGTCATCCGTGGACGCCCAGGCCTTTTTGAGTTCCCAAGCTCACCAGTCAATTCCTTTTTTCTCAGAATGTACCCAACTGTTGATTTTGCTACTCCAAGCATGTCTGCTATCTCTCTGATGGATTTTTTCTTTTTTTTCAGCCTCAGGATGTTCTGCTTCACCTCAATTGAGAGTTCCTTTGACCGCATGTTGTCTGCTCACAGCAACAGCTTCCAAATGCAAAACCACACACCTGGAATCCACCCCTGACCTTTTAACTACTTCATTGATTACAGGTTAACAAGGGAGACGCCTTCAGAGTTAATTGCAGCCCTTAGAGTCCATTGTCCAATTACTTTTGGTCCCTTGAAAAAGAGGACGCTATGCATTACAGAGCTATGATTCCTAAACCCTTTCTCCGATTTGGATGTGGAAACTATCATATTGCAGCTGGGAGTGTGCACTTTCAGCCCATATTACATATATAATTGTATTTCTGAACATGTTTTTGTAAACAGCTAAAATAACAAAACTTGTGTCACTGTCCAAATATTTCTGGCCCTAACTGTACACTGTTATGTGTATATATATAGCTAGTGTGTGTGTGTGTGTGTATACTGTTATGTGTATATATATAGCTAGTGTGTGTGTGTATACTGCTGTGTGTATATATATTGCTAGTGTGTGTGTACTGCTGTGTGTGTATATATATTGCTAGTGTGTGTGTGTATACTGCTGTGTGTATATATATATATATATATATATATTGCTGGTTTGTGTGTGTATGTATATATATATATATATATATGGCTAGTATGTGTGTGTATACTGCTGTGTGTGTATATATAGGGCTAGTATATGTGTGTGTATACTGCTGTGTGTGTATACAGCTAGTGTGTATACTGCTGTGTGTGTGTATATATAGGGTTAGTATGTGTGTATACTGTTGTGTGTGTATATAGGGCTAGTGTGTATACTGCTGTGTGTGTGTATATATAGGGCTAGTATGTGTGTGTATACTGCTGTGTGTGTATATAGGGCTAGTATGTGTGTGTATACTGCTGTGTGTGTATACAGCTAGTGTGTATACTGCTGTGTGTGCGTATATATAGGGTTAGTATGTGTTTATACTGTTGTGTGTGTATATAGGGCTAGTGTGTATACTGCTGTGTGTGTGTATATATAGGGCTAGTATGTGTGTGTATATATAGGGCTAGTATATGTGTGTATACTGCTGTGTGTGTGTGTATATAGGGCTAGTATGTGTGTGTATACTGCTGTGTGTGTATACAGCTAGTGTGTATACTGCTGTGTGTGTGTATATATAGGGTTAGTATGTGTGTATACTGCTGTGTGTGTATATAGGGCTAGTGTGTATACTGCTGTGTGTGTGTATATATAGGGCTAGTATGTGTGTGTATACTGCTGTGTGTGTGTGTATATAGGGCTAGTATGTGTGTGTATACTGCTGTGTGTGTGTGTGTGTGTGTGTATATATATATATAGGGCTAGTACGGTATGTGTGTGTATACTGCTGTGTGTGTGTATATATAGGGCTAGTATGTGTGTGTATACTGCTGTGTGTGTATATATATATAGGGCTAGTATGTGTGTGTATACTGCTGTGTGTGTGTATATATAGGGCTAGTATGTGTGTGTATACTGCTGTGTGTGTATATATATAGGGCTAGTATGTGTGTGTATACTGCTGTGTGTGTGTATATATAGGGCTAGTATGTGTGTGTATACTGCTGTGTGTATATATAGGGCTAGTATGTGTGTATACTGCTGTGTGTGTATATATATAGGGCTAGTATGTGTGTGTATACTGCTGTGTGTATATATAGGGCTAGTATGTGTGTATACTGCTGTGTGTGTATATATATAGGGCTAGTATGTGTGTGTATACTGCTGTGTGTGTGTATATATAGGGCTAGTATGTGTGTATACTGCTGTGTGTGTATATATATAGGGCTAGTATGTGTGTATACTGCTGTGTGTGTATATATATAGGGCTAGTATGTGTGTGTATACTGCTGTGTGTGTGTATATATAGGGCTAGTATGTGTGTGTATACTGTTGTGTATACACATATGTTATTATAGGTATTTTATATACAGTGTACATGCATGAGGGGGGCCCCGAATGTATTTCCTGCACAGGGGCCCATTGTTGCTTGTGTCCGCCCCTGGACCATCCCATGTGTGTGTTGTGCAGGAGCTAATAAGGAGAGTGCTGGTGGCAAACATCACCTCTAACGCCAGTGTTTGGGGCAGTGGGCACATGGATGTACAGTACAACTGCAGGAAAAAATCCAAAACCGGCAGGGACCACTGGTGCAACAAAGTTTTTACAGATTTTTTTCATTTTGTCTCTTGTTAAATACTTTTTTTTAAAAATCCAGCACGATCATTTTAACATAAAGTGTACTGTTACACACCTGTTTCACATGATAATGTGTGCAACCTGTAAAGCGCTGCGGAATATGTTAGCGCTATATAAAAATAAAGATTATTATTATTATTATTATTATTATTATTATATACAAGCTCTGCATCCTTCACCTCAGTCCATCACTCTTTGTTGTGCTGCAGGGTCATGTTTTGCAAATTGCCCGGAGTGGCTCAGTGACATAATCTCCCTAATCCTACTCAAAGGTGTTGACTGGTAACATAGTAACATAGTAACATAGTAACATAGTTAGTAAGGCCGAAAAAAGACATTTGTCCATCCAGTTCAGCCTATATTCCATCATAATAAATCCCCAGATCTACGTCCTTCTACAGAACCTAATAATTGTATGATACAATATTGTTCTGCTCCAGGAAGACATCCAGGCCTCTCTTGAACCCCTCGACTGAGTTCGCCATCACCACCTCCTCAGGCAAGCAATTCCAGATTCTCACTGCCCTAACAGTAAAGAATCCTCTTCTATGTTGGTGGAAAAACCTTCTCTCCTCCAGACGCAAAGAATGCCCCCTTGTGCCCGTCACCTTCCTTGGTATAAACAGATCCTCAGCAAGATATTTGTATTGTCCCCTTATATACTTATACATGGTTATTAGATCGCCCCTCAGTCGTCTTTTTTCTAGACTAAATAATCCTAATTTCGCTAATCTATCTGGGTATTGTAGTTCTCCCATCCCCTTTATTAATTTTGTTGCCCTCCTTTGTACTCTCTCTAGTTCCATTATATCCTTCCTGAGCACCGGTGCCCAAAACTGGACACAGTACTCCATGTGCGGTCTAACTAGGGATTTGTACAGAGGCAGTATAATGCTCTCATCATGTGTATCCAGACCTCTTTTAATGCACCCCATGATCCTGTTTGCCTTGGCAGCTGCTGCCTGGCACTGACTGCTCCAGGTAAGTTTATCATTAACTAGGATCCCCAAGTCCTTCTCCCTGTCAGATTTACCCAGTGGTTTCCCGTTCAGTGTGTAATGGTGATATTGATTCCTTCTTCCCATGTGTATAACCTTACATTTATCATTGTTAAACCTCATATGCCACCTTTCAGCCCAAGTTTCCAACTTATCCAGATCCATCTGTAGCAGAATACTATCTTCTCTTGTATTGACTGCTTTACATAGTTTTGTATCATCTGCAAATATCGATATTTTACTGTGTAAACCTTCTACCAGATCATTAATGAATATGTTGAAGAGAACAGGTCCCAATACTGACCCCTGCGGTACCCCACTGGTCACAGCGACCCAGTTAGAGAATCTACCATTTATAACCACCCTCTGCTTTCTATCACTAAGCCAGTTACTAACCCATTTACACACATTTTCCCCCAGACCAAGCATTCTCATTTTGTGTACCAACCTCTTGTGCGGCACGGTATCAAACGCTTTGGAAAAATCGAGATATACCACGTCCAATGACTCACCGTGGTCCAGCCTATAGCTTACCTCTTCATAAAAACTGATTAGATTGGTTTGACAGGAGCGATTTCTCATAAACCCATGCTGATATGGAGTTAAACAGTTATTCTCATTGAGATAATCCAGAATAACATCCCTCAGAAACCCTTCAAATATTTTACCAACAATAGAGGTTAGACTTACTGGCCTATAATTTCCAGGTTCACTTTTAGAGCCCTTTTTGAATATTGGCACCACATTTGCTATGCGCCAATCCTGAGGAACAGACCCTGTCGCTGTAGAGTCCCTAAAAATAAGAAATAATGGTTTATCTATTACATTACTTAGTTCTCTTAGTACTCGTGGGTGTATGCCATCCGGACCCGGAGATTTATCTATTTTAATCTTATTTAGCCGGTTTCGCACCTCTTCTTGGGTTAGATTGGTGACCCTTAATATAGGGTTTTCATTGTTTCTTGGGATTTCACCTAGCATTTCATTTTCCACCGTGAATACCGTGGAGAAGAAGGTGTTTAATATGTTAGCTTTTTCCTCGTCATCTACAACCATTCTTTCCTCACTATTTTTTAAGGGGCCTACATTTTCAGTTTTTATTCTTTTACTATTGATATAGTTGAAGAACAGTTTGGGATTAGTTTTACTCTCCTTAGCAATGTGCTTCTCTGTTTCCTTTTTGGCAGCTTTAATTAGTTTTTTAGATAAAGTATTTTTCTCCCTATAGTTTTTTAGAGCTTCAATGGTGCCATCCTGCTTTAGTAGTGCAAATGCTTTCTTTTTACTGTTAATTGCCTGTCTTACTTCTTTGTTTAGCCACATTGGGTTTTTCCTATTTCTAGTCCTTTTATTCCCACAAGGTATAAACCGCTTACACTGCCTATTTAGGATGTTCTTAAACATTTTCCATTTATTATCTGTATTCTTATTTCTGAGGATATTGTCCCAGTCTACCAGATTAAGGGCATCTCTAAGCTGGTCAAACTTTGCCTTCCTAAAGTTCAGTGTTTTTGTGACTCCCTGACAAGTCCCCCTAGTGAAAGACAGGTGAAACTGCACAATATTGTGGTTGCTATTTCCTAGATGCCCAACCACCTGCAGATTTGTTATTCTGTCAGGTCTATTAGATAGTATTAGGTCTAAAAGTGCTGCTCCTCTGGTTGGATTCTGCACCAATTGTGAAAGATAATTTTTCTTGGTTATTAGCAGAAACCTGTTGCCTTTATGGGTTTCACAGGTTTCTGTTTCCCAGTTAATATCCGGGTAGTTAAAGTCCCCCATAACCAGGACCTCATTATGGGTTGCAGCTTCATCTATCTGCTTTAGAAGTAGACTTTCCATGGTTTCTGTTATATTTGGGGGTTTGTAACAGACCCCAATGAGAATTTTGTTACCATTTTTCACTCCATGAATTTCGACCCATATGGACTCGACATCCTCATTTCCTTCGCTAATATCCTCCCTTAAAGTGGACTTTAGACAAGACTTTACATAGAGACAAACCCCTCCTCCTCTCCGATTTTTACGATCCTTTCTAAACAGACTGTAACCCTGTAAGTTAACTGCCCAGTCATAGTTTTCATCTAACCAGGTCTCGGTTATTCCCACTATGTCAAAGTTACCTGTAGATATTTCTGCTTCTAGTTCTTCCATCTTGTTTGTCAGGCTTCTGGCGTTTGCGAGCATGCAGTTTAGAGGATTTTGTTTTGTTCCAATCTCCTCGCTGTGGATTGTTTTAGAAATGTTCTTACCTCCCTTCTGAGTATGTTTTCCTGGGTCTTCTTTGTTCAAGTCTAATGTTTTTCTTCCCGTCCCCTCTTCTTCTAGTTTAACGCCCTCCTGATGAGTGTAGCGAGTCTTCTGGCGAATGTGTGTTTCCCAGGTTTGTTGAGGTGTAGTCCGTCTCTGGCGAGGAGTCCATCGTACCAGTAATTCACACCGTGGTCCAGGAATCCGAATCCTTGTTGTCTGCACCATCGTCTTAGCCAGTTGTTTGCATCAAGGATCCTGTTCCATCTCCTGGTGCCATGCCCGTCTACTGGAAGGATAGAAGAAAAAACTACCTGTGCATCCAGTTCCTTTACTTTCTTCCCCAACTCTTCAAAGTCTTTGCAGATTGTCGGTAGGTCCTTCCTTGCCGTGTCATTGGTGCCAACATGTATGAGAAGAAATGGGTGGACGTCCTTGGAGCTGAAGAGCTTTGGTATCCTATCGGTCACATCCTTGATCATCGCACCTGGAAGGCAGCATACTTCTCTTGCAGTTATGTCTTAAACTACAAGTCTGCATTCACTCTGTGTGACTGCAGTCTTGTCAATCCTTGTAGTTTAAAGGTACCGTCACACTCAGCGACGCTGCAGCGATATAGACAACGAGCCAATCGCTGGAGCGTCGCTGTTTAGGTCGCTGTAGCGACGTCAAACACAGCAGCTCCAGAACGATGCAGGAGCGATCCAGTGACGTAACGGCGACTCACTTATCGTTCTCGCAGGTCGTTAGCTCCATGTAAAACATTGCTGGCATCGTTGCTTTTGCTGTCAAACATGACGATACACGCCAACCTGACGACCAAATAAAGTTCTGGACTCCTAGTTCCGACCAGCGATATCACAGCGGGATCCAGATTGCTGCTGTGTGTCAAACACAACGAGATCGCTATCCAGGACGATGCAACGTCACAGATCGTTGTCGTTCTTGTTGTAAAGTTGCTGAGTGTGAAGGTACCTTAAGGCTGTGAAGCGATGGCCGGGGAACCACTACAGTGCAGGGAGACTACCGTACACAAAACGAGGTGAAAACATCAAAGAGTAAATTTATTGGAAGGCAAGGAATGAAGTGGCTGAGGAAGGTGCAAACAAGGGTATGCAATGGGAAAGGATAATTTACAAGAGTTGTATTCTTTAGCTGGGTCGTCAAATATCACAGTGCTCCAGCTATTACAGAATCAATATACGTCACACAAGCAAATGCAAACAATAAACAAAGAGTGATGCTACTCTACGTATAGACTAAGCAGGCCACACGGCTGCCGTGTTCTGTCTGTTGAAGCCTATACTAGGCCCTGACGTGCACAAAACAGGAACTAACTCACGGTGATGTTGGGGACTCAGATCCAGTCCCGGGGGCGGTGGTGTGCACGGCTCTCTGCCAGATCCGTGAATCGTGGTCTTCTCCTTGCTTCTAGATCCGGGAGGTGCTCCTGGAAACTTTAATTCCCTTTCTCGGTATCTTTGTGGCTTCTCAAACTATCACAGGACAGCCACCCTTGCTACGCCCGAAGAGTCTGTCCAATTCTGTCCCATGCTGTGGGTCCTCTTTTACAGCTACAAGCACAAAGTTCTCTGCACAAAGTTCTCTTCAGCAGCTTCAGCTCACACACACACTGTTCAGGCTCCACCCCTCCCCTCAGCACAGTGCAGTTCATTCTCACAGTCTATTGCAGGGGGAAAGCAGAACATTCCATCACACCAGACAAGGGGGTGCTGTCTCTTAAAGTGGCCACGTGTTCCTTACTGTCCATAACATCACCACCCCCTACATGCCTCCCTACTTAATGATGGTCGTCCTCGGCCATGACAGCATCAAGGTCACAGTGTAATGAAGGAACATGCAATGAGGATACAGCACCTATAGAGGAGGCAACAAAGTTGAAAAAACAGAGTACACTATTCTACGTATCAGACTGGTGGAACCCCTGCAGTAGACCTCTGAGATCTCCAGAGCTCTTGGCTGTCAGGCAAGGCTTGACTATCTTCCAGAGGAACACTTGCTGCAGGAGTCATAGTGGGGTCTTGTCCGGTCTCGTCATCGCGTGACGGTAGTGGTACATCCTGGGCGGGATCTGCCAGTATCGTTCTCGAAGAGTGTTCCTTACTGTCCATAACAGCACCACCCCCCTACAACTGGATGACCTCTTTAAGGCCCATTAGGACTCACACATGTGTCTGGGGATTGAGATTCTAGATTTCTTTTTGGTGTGCCCTCCTTCTGTGCATACCATGCTTCAACATCTTTCCATCCTGCTGAGTCCCACTTCTTCCTAACTGTTGCTCCTGAGATTCTGGAGTGTGCTAAGTCCTCGCTTCCCACATGCCTTATTGTTTGCTGTACCAATGCCCGGGGTCCGTGTGTCCACCTGGACCTGAGGCTTAGAGGATCCAGCTCACCAGATGAGCCTAAACATGTACATTTCACCATGTTCTAAACATTTAAAGGGGTCATCTAGGCATGTATAAAAGTCTGCAGTTCCTCTTTCTGACTCTAAACAGATGAATCTTGACAGTGAATGGTGCGCACATTGTCATGGTTCCCCGGTATTCCTGATGCAAGTGGGTGGTCACATGACTGCATGTATGTGATTTCCACACTTGCAGTCCAATGCTCACTAAACTCATTAGGTTTTTCTTAATTAAATTCTATTTAAGGAGTGAGAGAACATGGCTGATTGGCGCATGACCACAAACATGCGAATCACATACACGTGATCTAGGAATGAAATCCAAAATTCACCATCTTAGCGCTTACCAAATAGCTGCATCGGTAACCCGGATACCTGGGGTGCTCCCGATAATCAGCTGTTCCGCGCCGCACCTGCATGTGTTGTGGCGGTGTGACAGTCGTGAGCCCAATAAACAGGCTCTCCATGCATGTGTTGTGACTGTCACACAGCCGCGACACATGCAGCTGCGGTGCTAAACAGCTGATTTTCGGGAGCGCTCCAGGTATCCGGGTTACAGCTATTCGGTAAGCGCTATAGCTATTCGGATAAGCATTTCTGCAGTTGTGATCTGTAAATAAATAATACCTAATCCATTTTAAAAGTAATAGTGCACAATTACAGATTGAGTACCACTGATAGCGTTCACTGAGTGATCTATTATTTCATGCTGAAAATTCACTACATTTGTTGTCTTGACTCATGAAGCGGAACTTGGCAGCACAGAGAGGAACCATTATAAATGTGTGATTGACGTGTGAATATTAGAGTTCCCATTTGATTCCAATGTGGTTTTTAAAGGAGCATTAAAACTAAAGAAAAGTTCTTGAAAACTATATTAGATCCTGTATAATGTAGTGGGTCGCGTTTGTGACGTCTGGAATGGACGAAAAGAGAGTGGACACTCTGGGTCACGGTACTGACGCATCCACGAACGAGCAAACCCGGGATTGCCATCCCCTATACAGGGATAGTTGGGAGCAGGCCCGAGGGGGTCAAATACCACAACAGCTGGCACCAAATGGGACGGCTCAGGAAGAGTCAGGACAGGGAGGACGGGAGTGAAGAGGGAAAAACAAACAGAACTGTATGGAAAAGGGAAGTGGGAACACAGAGCGGGCTACAGAAGGCAGGGCTAGGAAACGGAGGGAGACAGGAGGATAATACAGGAAAGTAGCCTGTGAGAGCAAATAGTCTAGAGCGGACAAAGCGTCAGAACCAGACAAGGCCTAACTGAGTACAAATAGCATACAATAATCAGGCGCCTCCATTATGGAGGAGACGCCTGATATAGCCCGAGCAGTTACCTGATTGGAGAACCCAGGACCAGAGAGGACGCGGGAAGGGTTAAGAAGAGGGATGAGGGCACGCCCGTGACCTAAGGCGCATGTGCGGAGCAGACACAGGAAGGAGGAAGCACGGACACTACGCCGAAATCCCCGAGCAGCAGGAAGATGAAATGGGGAACCAGCGCGATGCCCAGAACGGTGGGCAGAGACGCAGCGGGAAGAGCCGACGGAAGAAGCGGCCACAGCGACAGTGGAGGCCAGTAAGACAGTACCCCCCCTTCAAAGACTCCCCCTTCCGAGGTTGGCCAAGAATCTTTTCAGAATACGTGGAGCGTTAACGTTCTCCCTAGGTTCCCAAGACCTCTCCTCAGGACCAAACCCCTTCCAATCAATAAGATAGAAGACTCTTCCTCTAACCCTCTTCATAGCCAGAATATCTCTTACTTAAAAATCATTGTCAATGCCAAAAGGCTGAGGAGAGGCAAGCGGTGCTGGGCAAATTCGAGAGGTGAGAGGTTTCAGGAGCGAGACATGGAAGGCGTTAGGAACCCGGAGCGAAGCCGGCAACCTCAATTTATAAGCCACGTTGTTAATACGTCCTAAAATCTCGAAGGGACCGGTGTCAAGGACCCAACTCGTAAGAAGGGATTTTCAAGTGGATATGTTTGGTCGAAAGCCAGACTTTGTCACCAGGATGGTACGGTGGAAGATCCCTCCTCCTCTTGTCAGCATGTCTCTTCATCTGGGCTGCGGCCCGTACGAGAGCCTCCTTGGTCTCCCTCCAAATTTGGGAAAATTCCGAAGAAAGAGCATCCGCTGCAGATACACCGGAAGGAGAAGACATAGGAAGAGGTACTCCCAGATTCAGACCAGAGACCACAAAGAATGGAGATTTAGAATTAGCCTCACTAGAATGATTGTTATGGGCAAACAGCCCAAGGAAGAAGAATTACCCAATCATCGTGATGGGCGTTGGTAAAGTTGCATAGGTAGGAAGTCAAAACCTTATTTATCCGTTCTACTTGCCCGTTAGTCTGAGGATGATAGGCGGAGGAAAAATCCAGAGATATGCCTAAGAGCTTACAGAGTGCTCTCCAGAATTTTGAGATAAATTGAACCCCTCGATCTGACACTATTCACTGAGGAAGTCCATGTAATCTGAAGATGTGATGGATGAAGATTCTTGCCAATTCTGGAGCCGAGGGTAATCCAGGCAACGGAATGAAATGGGCCATCTTGGAAAACCGATCTACCACCACAAAGATGGTTGTGCACCCAGAGGACCGAGGCAGATCTGTACTGAAATCCATGGCTATTTGTTGCCAAGGGGCTTCAGGAACGGGTAAAGGATACCAGAGACCAGAAGGCAACTCTCTCGGTACTTTTTTTCTTTCACAGGTCATGCAGGAGGCTACAAAATCCGAAGCATCTTGCCGAAGAGACGGCCACCAGTAATACCAGGAGAGAAGAGCAAGAGTCTTCTTGGTACCGACATGTCCAGCAATCTTGGAAGAATGTCCCCAACGTAACACCTCTGTTCTCTTATCACAGGGGACGAAAGTTCTGCCAGGTGGAACAGAGAGGAGATTTGAAGGAGCTACCATGATGAATTTGGCAGGATCAATAATATGTGAAGGATCCTCTTCCGTCTCGGGGGATTGCAAGGACCGGGAAAGTGCATCCGCTTTAGAATTCTTATCTCCGGGTCGAAAATGAAGTTTAAAATCAAAACGGGAAAAGAACAAAGACCAACTGGCTTGCCTGGAATTGAGTCTTTGAGCGGATTGAATGTAGGCTAAGTTCTTATGGTCAGTGAAAATTATAAAGGGGTGAATGGCCCCCTCCAGGAGATAACGCCATTCCTGTAGAGCCATCTTTATAGCCAGCAATTCTCGGTCTCCAATTGAATAATTGCATTCCGCGGGAGAGAATGACTTCGAGAAGAACCCACAAGGAACCACACAGCCAGAGACTGATTTCTGGGAGAGGATCGCCCCGGCCCCCGAAGAGGAGGCATCCACATCAAGGACGAAGGGCCTGCTGGCCACAGGTCGATGAAGAACAGGAGCAGAAGCAAAGGCCTGTTTTAAGGCGAGAAAGGCGTCTTAAGCCTCTGGAGGCCAAACGTTAGGTCTTGCTCCTTTCCGGGTAAGAGTGACGAGTTGCTTGGTCACTGAAGAGAAATGCGGAACGAATTGTCTATAATAATTTGCGAAGCCCAAAAACCATTGGATAGCCTTAACTCCAATAGGACGGGGCCATTTGAGTATGGCAGACAATTTCTCTGGATCCATCTTAAACCCCATGTCAGAAATAATATACCCCAAGAAAGGCAAGGAAGTCTGTTCAAACAAACACTTCTCGATTTTAGCGTAGAGATGACTCTCCCGAAGACGTTGTAGGACCAGACGAACACTCCTCCTGTGGGAGGATAGGTCGGGCAAAAAAAATAAGGATGTCATCAAGGTATACCACCACGCAAGAATACAATAGGTCATGGAAGATCTCATTTACAAACTCCTGGAAGACTGCTGGAGCGTTACAGAGACCAAAGGGCATGACCAGGTATTCATAATGACCATCCCGAGTGTTAAAGGCGGTCTTCCACTCGTCTCCAGTGCATATTCGGACCAAATTATAGGCCCCTCGCAAATCTAGTTTGGAAAAGATTCGGGCTCCTCTCAGACGGTCGAAAAGTTCAGGAATCAGCGGTAAAGGATACCTATTCTTGACCGTGATGGCGTTCAGACATCAGTAGCCTATACAAGGCCGAAGGGATCCATCTTTCTTCCAGACGAAGAAAAAACTGGCTCCAGCCGGAGAAGAGGACTTCCGGATGAAACCCTTGGCTAAATTCTCTCGGATGTATTCCGACATGGCTAAGGTCTCCGCCGGAGACAATGGATAGGTTCTTCCCTTGGGAAGGGTAACTCCAGGAATTAGCTCGATAGGGCAATCATAGGTTCGATGTGGAGGAAGGGACTCCGCCTCCTTTTTATCAAAGACATCGGCAAATGAGTGATAGGCCGAAGGAAGACTTGGAAGATTGATGGGCGCTTGGGGAAGACCTGGACGAGAGACGGACAGCAGACAACGTTCATGACAACCATGACCCCAGCGGAGTATTTCTCCAGAGCGCCAATCAAGAACCGGCTCGTGCGACCTGAGCCAGGGCAGACCCAAGAACAGAGCATGAGACAGATTGGGCAAAACATAAAATGCAATCCTCTCCCAGTGCAGAGCTCCAATTTGCATCTCCAACTCGAGAGTAACTATGGTAATGGGAACAGGTAACGGTTTGCCGTCTACTGCAGAAATTACATGCGGACTCTCAAGGGTAACAACTGGTATCCGAAACTTGTTCACCTCCTCCTCTCGAATAAAATTACCAGCCGCACCTGAGTCCACATACGCCTCCACAGATCTACGCTCAAGACCTAGAAAAATCAAAGCTGAAATAGTTAGGAGTAGAGAGGGATTTGGGTCACTTACCTGGCCTAGGTGGAGGAGTTTCCCAGCCTCTCTGGACAGGAATGCAGGAAATGATTAACCCCTCCGCAGTAGAGACACAAGCCCTGCGCTAACCTCTCCCTGCACCGCTGCTCCGATAACTTAACTCGATCTACCTGCATAGGTTCTGGAACGGGAGAAGCGGGAGACTTGATCAGAGAAGGACCAGGTACCCAATTAGTCCTAAAGGACCTCCTCTCACTGACTAGTTCCCGAGAGCGTTCCTGGAATCGTAAATCAATACGTGTGGCCAGGGATATGAGATCCTCCAAGGAAGTAGGGGTATCCCGACCAGCGAGCTCATCCTTTATCTTGGACGAAAGCCCTCTCCAAAAAGCCCCTACCAATGCCTCATTATTCCACCCGAGCTCTGAGGAAAGTGTCCGAAAACGGATAGCATATTGCCCCACCGTAAGGTTTCCCTGTTGAAGGTTAAAGAGGGACTCGGTGGTTGAAGCCACCCGTCTTGGCTCATTAAAGACCTTACGGAATGTGTGCAAAAAGATCTGTATACTGGCAACTACCGGGTCATCCCGCTCCCACAAAGGGTTTACCCAAGACAGAGCCTCTCCTTCGAGATGAGACACAATAAAGGCCACTTTAGCACGATCTGAGGGGTATTGCTGAGGCAGGAGCTCGAAGTGAAGACGGCACTGGTTCAAAAATCCCAATTTGGGGTCACTGCTATATCTAGGGGGCTTTCCCAAATGAGGGGAAGGAAGAGGTACTGGATCACGGTGCGAGTGTCATGTTGGATGCTATTCACACTAGGGAGTCCGACAGACAGCGGTAATTCTGCATTCGTCCACTATGCACTCAGTGGCGCCGGCTAGATTTTATCTAGGTTGTCCGGGGTTAATCTAGCTGGTACTCGGATTGGAGGCTGGGTCACGCCCACGGCCTTTAAATAGTTCTTCTGAACTTTGGGCGTCGCCGATTATAGCTTGTGTCTTGTACCTGGTGATCTCGGTTCGGAGTGGTGGTCTTGGAGTGCAAATATCATATCTGGTGGTGTATGATCCTTTGTCATATTTCTCCTTCCTATTTGTGTTTTGTTTTGCCCTGTGCACATTATAGTGTTTTCTTGAGTGTGTTTGCGGCGTGGTGCGTTTTTGGCTTTCCCTGTCTGTGCTTTCTGTAGGGGTTGGTGTGAGGAATTATCACTGGGTGGAGGGTGGAGGTTTCAGATTAGTACTGAAACAGGAGTTAGGGTCAGGCCTGGCGGCCGGGTTATTAGCTTTGCCTACCTAGGCTCCCCGTGACAGCGAGACAGAAGCGGCGGCCGCAGACTGAAGAGAGAGTAGACGGTCGTCGACGGACGCCATGTAGGAAAGAATATGAGACTGAGTATCTCGCTGCTGCGTGAGCTCTTGCTGGAGTCCCGCCAGCAGAGGAGCGTTCCCAGGATCGGAAGTCTGTAGAGCAGATAACTGGGTGTCCATAGATTTCATAAAAGACATGATCCAGGTCTGATTCTCCCGTAAAAAGAGCAACTCTTTCTGAGTTGCTGCAGAGGCACCAGCGGGGTCCATGGCCTAATTATACTGTGACGTCTGGGATGGACGAAAAGAGAGTGGACCCTCTGGGTCACGGTACTGACGCACCCACGAACGAGCGAACCCGGGATTGCCAACCCCTATACAGGGATAGTTGGGAGCAGGCCCGAGGGGGTCAAATACCGCAACAGCCGGCACCAAGAGGAACGGCTCAGGAAGAGACAGGAGAGGGAGGATGGGAGTGAAGAGGGAAAAACAAACAGGACTGTATGGAAAAGGGAAGCAGGAACACAGAATGGACTACATGAGGCAGGGCTAGGAAACGGAGGGAGACAGGAGGATAATACAGGAAAGTAGCCTGCAAGAGCAAATAGTCTAGAGCGGACAAAGCGTCAGAACCAGACAAGGCCTAACTGAGTACAAATAGCACACAATAATCAGGCGCCTCCATTATGGAGGAGACGCCTGATATAGTCCGAGCAGTTACCTGATTGGAGAACCCAGGACCAGAGAGGACGCGGGAATGGTTAAGAAGAGGAAGGAGCACGTGCCCGCGACCTAAGGCGCATGTGCGGAGCAGACACAGGACGGAGGAAGGAGGAAGCACGGACACCACGCCGAAATCCCCGAGCAGCAGGAAGATGAAATGGGGAACCAGCGTGATGCCCAGAGCAGTGGGCAGACACGCAGCGGGAGGAGCCGACGGAAGAAGCGGCCGCAGTGACAGCGGAGGCCGGTATGACAGCGTTCTAAGGCTATGAAATTAATTTGACGTGAAAGATCTATTAGTGTGAAAGCAGAAGGACCGGGCTTGGGGGTACCTTTCTTGTGCTGGGTCCGGAACTGTTGAGGCAGTCTCCTCTGTTGTCCCAGGGAAAGCTTAAGCAACTGGACCAACCTTTGAACTCAGCAGCAGGGGGCGTAGTTAGCTCAGGAAGAGAGGAGCGTGTGCAAAATCGAGCAGACTTGGCAGGAAGGGACAGCGCGCAGCAGACAGGGTTGACCGCTCCTGCTCTCGAGTACAGGCACTACGCCGGCCCGCGCCAGAGCTTCTCCACTGTGGCCAGCAGAACTTGTGAGAAAAGATGTGCAGTGCGCCCGCTGATCGTGACTAAGAAAGAAGCTGAGCACTCCAGTCCCGTGAGTACAGCTCG
This sequence comes from Ranitomeya imitator, assembly GCF_032444005.1. NCBI lineage: Eukaryota > Metazoa > Chordata > Amphibia > Anura > Dendrobatidae > Ranitomeya > Ranitomeya imitator. Next base: position 1,143,561,618 of record NC_091282.1, read on the forward strand.
GGTGCCGCTTGAGAGAGACTGAGAGTAGAACTGCTTTCAGTGCTCTGCTTCTCCCAGTATACTTTTCCGGACCACGTTAGGCTCAGGCCGTGCGGTGACTTCCATCCTTCCAGCCACAGATACATGGACTAGGGGCTCAGCGGAAGGTACCGGAGACCAACCGCTGCCACCAGAAGATAGACCACTGTTATTTCCAGGACCTCTGTGGACAAACGTCGCGTCAGCCGTTGTTGGCGCCATCACCGAGTCACAACACCCTCCGCCGGAGGACCAAGGAATAGGATAAGTTAACCCCACAAGAACTGCCCCTACTGTCTTTCCTGTTCTTTAACCCTACCCACAATTTTACCATTGAACTGTTGCATTCCTTGTTTAACCCTTTACCTCCCTTCGTGGAGTATCCCACTGTTGATTAAAACCCAGCTGACCCTTGCTCTGTTTCCTGCCTGTCGCTGCATCCCGCAACCTGCTCACAAGTGCATGCCAACTATTTGCCAAAAATGTTCATACTTGCCTCAAGTTGCTGTGAATATATTTATTCTAGTGGCATGTAAAACTTTGGGCACCCCTGGTCAAAACTACTGTAATAGTGAACAGTTATGCAAGTTGAAGTTGAAATGATCTCTAAAAGGCCTAAAGTTAAAGATGACACATTTCCTTTGTATTTTAGGCAAAAAAATATTTTTTCTATCTTTTACATTTTCAAAATTACCGTATTTTTCGGACTATAAGATGCACTTTTTCCAAAATTTTTTTGGGGGAGAATGGGGGTGCACCTTAAAGTCAGAATATACTTACAACTACTGTGTCGGCAGCAGAAGACTGGCGATTCTGCAGCAGTCCCAGTCTGACGCCGCAGGGCGAGGCTCACACTCCCTTCCCAGGCTGGTGCGGCAGGTTCAGCGGTGGTGCTCTGTGGTGCGGGGGGCTCTGCCGGCATTTTGTGAAAGCCCGGAGGCCCCCGCACATCCATTGCTGCGATGCGGTGGCCTCCATAAAAATGGCTTCTGGGGGCAGTGCATGCTCAGATTGAGATCTTATCCCAAGATCTCAGGAGATGAGATCTCGGGACGAGATCTAGTTGCCGAGATCTCAATCTGAGCATGCACCGCCCCACAGCGGCCATTTTCCCGGAGGCCACCGCATCTTAGTAATGGATGTGCGAGGACCTCTGCGCTTTCACAAAATGCCGGCGGAGCCCCCCGCACCACAGATCACCACCACTGAACCTGCCGCACCTGCCGAACCTGCCGCACATGCCACACCAGCCACACCAGCCTGGGATGGTGTTACGCCAAAGGTGGCGAGGACCAAGAGTGGACCCACTGGACCGTGATACTGACCCTCCCCCGAGCGAGTGCACCAGATTTGACCAACCCCTATACAGGGATCGTTTGGGAGCAAGCTCAGGGCCCTCTAGAACCACGGATGCCAGGACCAGCTATCAGCTCAGGGAAAACTAACAGAAGGGACGGAAGGAAGGCTGGGTGGTTAGGAGAGAAGAATAACCATGCAGGAGAGTCTAGGAGATATGGAGGCTGTGGAGAACCAAATGGAGAAGTAATAGGACGGAGGGAAGAGAAAGTGAATCCGGTGGTTGGCTGAGGAAAGCGGATGTGGAGAAGGTAGCCGTACTGTGGAGGAAAGAAGGGCAGGAACCAGGGAAGCACGGAACAGGTGCAGACTCTGGAAGAAAAGAATGGTAAAACAACCGTAAAATAGCTAGCTGAGCAGGCAAAGGCGAGCGGCAGCAAGGTAGCCTAAATATAGCATAAAGAACACGATAATCAGGTGCCTCCACTAAGGGAGGGTGGCCTGAAATACCCAGTGCCTGTCTACTATTGGACAGGAAACACTGCCGTGTCAGGTCACTCAGGAGCATAAGAGAGGAGAGAACGCGCACTGCCGAACCCTAAGGCGCCTGCGCAAACCACAAGAGCGCGCGGCCACCGGCAGAGGACGAGCGCACCGGAGCACCCATACAGACTCTGGGCGGGGAGCACGGTCTGGAAACTGAGGCAGCGGCGGCGCAGGTAGCAGCAGACCCGACGTCGGCGAGCAGGAGGTGCGAGGAAGGCAGAGAGGTAACAATACCCCCTCTCTCACTCCCCCCTCGTCTACCCTTAGACAAATACCTTTAAAGAATGTGGGGAGCATTAAAGTTCTCCTGGGGTTCCCAAGACCTCTCCTCGGAACCAAAGCCCTTCCAATCAATTAACCCCTTCCCACCGCAGCCCTTTTTCGTTTTTGCGTTTTCCTTTTCGCTCTCCTCCTTCCCAGAGCCATAACTTTTTATTTTTCTGTCAATATGGTCATGTGAGGGCTTATTTTTTGTGGGACAAGTTGTACTTTTGAACGACACCATTGGTTTTACCATGTCTTGTACTAGAAAACGGGAAAAAAATTCAAAGTGCGGTGAAATTGCAAAAAAAGTGCAATCCCACACTTGTTTTTTGATTGGCTTTTTTGCTAGCTTCACTAAATGCTAAAAATGACCTGCCATTATGATTCTCCAGGTCGTTACGAGTTCATAGACACCAAACATGTCTAGGTTATTTTTTATCTAAGTGGTGAAAAGGTGAAAAAAATTTCAAACCTTTGCTAAAAAAAAAAAAAGCGCCATTTTCCGATACCTGTAGCGTCTCCATTTTTCGTGATCTGGGGTCGGGTGAGGGCTTATTATTTGCATGCCGAGCTGACGTTTTTAATGATACCACTTTTGTGTAGATACGTTCTTTTGATCGCCCGTTATTGCATTTTAATGCAATGTCGCGGCGACCAAAAAAACGTAATTCTGGCGTTTCAAATTTTTTTCTCGCTACGCCGTTTAGCGATCAGGTTAATGCTTTTTTTATTGATAGATCAGGCGATTCTGAACGCGGTGATACCAAATATGTATAGGTTTGATTTTTTTTATTGTTTTATTTTGGATGGGGCGTAAGGGGGGTGGTTTAAACTTTTATGCTTTTTTATTTTTGTCATATTTTTAAAAACTTTTTTTAACTTGTGCCATGCTTCAATAGCCTCCATGGGAGGCTAGAAGCTGGCACAACACGATTGGCTCTGCTATATCAGATCGCTGCTATGTAGCTGAAATGCAGGCTTGCTATGAGCGCCAACCACAGGTGGGCGCTCACAGCAGGCCGGCATCAGTAACAATAGAGGTCTCAAGGACCCCTATGGCTACCACCATCCTGATGCATCGCCGACCCCCGATCATGTGACGGCCGGAAGCATCGGTTAAATGCCGCTGTCAGCGTTTGACAGCGGCATTTAACAGGTTAATAGCAGCGGGTGAATTGCGATTTTACCTGCCGCTATTGCGCGCACATGTCAGCTATACAAAACAGCTGACATGTCACGACTTTGATGTGGGCTCACCGCCGGAGCCCACATCAAAGCAGGGGACCCGACATGCGCTTGTCGGGAATGGGTTAAAAAGAACATCTTACCCCTGACCCTCGTAGAAGCTAGAATGTCCTTCACCTCAAAAACGTTATCCGCACTGACCGGAGGAGGAGAGGAGCCAGGAGCAGGATGGAAACGATTCAGTATGACTGGCTTCAGGAGAGAGACGTGGAAGACATTGGGAACGCAGAGCGAGGCAGACAACCTCAGCTTATAGCCTACATTGTTGATGCGCCAGAGGACTTCAAAAGGACCGATGTACCGAGGTCCTAACTTGTAAGAAGGCATCTTCAATCTAATATATTTAGACGAAAGCCAAACCTTCTCACCTGGAAGATAAATGGGGGCATCCAGCCGCCTCTTGTTGGCATGCCTCTTCTCTGGCCCTCTCGAGCGCTTTCTTAGTCTCTAGTCAAATTTTGGAGAATTCCACAGTTACTGAGTCAGCTGCAGGAACCCCGAAGGTGGAGGAGATGGGCAACGGAATTCTGGGATGCATGCCAAAAACTACAAAAAATGAAGATTTGCCAGAGGACTCGTTGGGATGGTTATTATATTCGAACTCGGCCCATGAGAGAAGGCTAGACCAGTCATTTTGATGTGCGTTGGAGAAATGACGAAGATAAGATGCCAACACTTGATTGACACGCTCCACTTGGCCATTGGTTTGAGGGTGATATGCAGAAGAAAAGTCCAACTTAACCTCTAGGAGACCACACAAGGCCCTCTAAAACGGGTATGTAAATTGCACTCCTCGATCAGACACAAAGTGAAGTGGAAATCCATGAAGTAGGAAGACATGCTGGACAAAGAGCCTAGCCAACACAGGGGTGGAAGGCAGTCCTTGTAAACAGGATGAAATGCACCATCTATGAGAACCGATCTACTACCACCAGGATTGTTGTGTAACCGGAAGAGAGAGGCAGATCCATGATAAAATCCAAGGCTATGTGTTGCCATGGAGACGAGGGAACAGGTAACGGAAGAAACCCCAAAGGCAACCATCTGGGAACCTTGACCTTGGCACAGGAGGGACACGAGACAGTGAAGTCAGCCACATCTTGGCGGAGAGAAGGCCAACAGTAAAATCGGGAAATGAGATCCAGAGTCTTTTTAATCCCGACATGAGCAGAAATCTAGGAGGAGAAACAAAGGTTTTACCTGGCGGCAGAGTAATCAACCTCACGGTGATGCCACAGTGATGATTTTGGCCAGATCAATAATGTGAGAGGGCTCCTCTTCCAAGTCTGAGGGCTGAAGAGACTGTGATAATGTGTCTGCCTTGACATTCCTGTGACCAGGACGGAAGTGCAACTCAAAGTCAAAGCAAGCGAAGAATAAGGACCACCTGGCCTGTCTTGGATTGAGCCTCTGGGCTGACTGGATGTAGGCTAGGTTCTTATGGTCAGTAAAGATGGTAAAAGGATAAACAGCCTCCTCCAGCAAATAGCGCCACTCCTCCAAAGCCATCTTGATGGCTGACAGCTCCTGATCTCCGATTTAATAGTTGCACTCCGCAGGAGAAAAGGCCTTAGAAAAGAATCCACAGGAGACCAATCAACCAGAAGAGGACCTCTCAGACAACACTGTGCTGGCCCCAGTGGAAGATGCGTCCACTTCCAGGATAAACGGTTTATTCGCTTCGGGCCGATGTAGCATCGGCGCAGTTTCAAAAGCTTGTTTTAGGCTTGAAAAGGCCTCTTTGGCCTCCAGAGACCAGGTAGCGGAGCTGACTCCCTTTCAAATGAGGCACGAGATTGGTTTGATTGTAGATGAGAAATGCAGGATAAACTGTGTGTAGTAATTGGCAAATCCGAGGAAGCGTTGGATAGCCTTTACCCCTACCGGACATGGCCACTGGAGAATTGCAGACAACTTCTCCAGATCCATCTCCAATCCACACTTAGAGACAATATACCCTAAAAAGGGCAAAGAGGAATGCTCGAAGGCTGAGTAGGAGAGAAGAATAACCGGGCAGGAGAGAGTCCAAGAGATATGGAGGCTGTGGAGAACCAAATGGAGAAGTAATAGGAAGGAGGGAAGAGAAAGTGGATCCAGTGGTTGGCTGAGGAGAGCAGATGTGGAGAAGGTAGCCGCACTGTCGAGGAAGGAAGGGCAGGAACCAGGGAAGCACGGACGGAACAGGTGCAGACTCTGGAAGAAAAGAATGGTAAAGCAACCGTAGAATACCTAGCTGAGCAGGCAAAGGCGTGCGGCAGCAAGGTAGCCTTAATACAGCTTATAGAGCACGATAATCAAGCACCTCCACTAAGGTAGGGTGGCCTGAAATATCCGGCGTCTGTCTACTATTGGACAGGAAACACTGCTGGGTCAGGTCACTCAGGAGCATAAGAGAGGAGAGAATGCACGGCCAGACCCTAAGGCGCCTGCACAAACTGCAAGAGCACGTGGCCACTGGCAGAGGAGGAGCACGCTGGAGCGCCCGTGCAGACTCCCGGTGGGGAGCATGGGTTTGAAACTGAGGCAGCGAGGAAGCAGCGGTGCGGGCAGCAGCAGACCCGACATCGGCGAGCAGGAGGCGCGAGGAAGGCAGAGAGGTAACAGATGGGATTTCCTGGAGGCCATCGCACCTCCTTGCATTTTTGGGGAAAATGGGGGTGCGCCTTATAGTCAAAATATTGTATACTTACAAATACTGTCGGCAGCAGAAGATGCCGGGTGATGCTCACACTCCCTTCCCAGGCTTGTGCGGCTGGTGCAGCAGGTTCGGCGGTGGTGCTCTGTGGTATGGGGGGCTCTGCTGGCATTTTGTGAAAGCCTGGAGGCTCCCGCACATACATTGCTGTGATACTGTGGCCTCCAGGAAAATGGCTGCTGTGGCGGTGCATGATCAGATTGAGATCTCGTCCCGAGATCTCAGGAGACGAGATCTAGTTGCCGAGATCTCAACCTGAGCATGCACTGGTCCCGGCGTCCATTTTCTCTGAGGCTACCGCATCACAGCAAAGCAATGCAACTTGCAGCCTAGTTATAGAGTCATAATAATGTTAGATATGGTAAAAAGAAAATAAAAAAAGTCTAAATCATTCCCATTTGCCCATTCCAAAAATGAGCAAATCTCATATAGCATCTGTCACGCACGCGCCCAGACTGGTTGGCGCGGGCATACGGGGGTGTGGCCCCACTGGACCACAGACCAAACTTCCCTGGAAGGGGCGTAACTAAGTAGCTTCCTAGGTGTTCGCTGGAGCCTCTGATGGTGAGGTCAGACTTGTGCAATAGGAAGCTACCAGGTGCCACTCCAGGGTGATGTCTGGCTGGGCTGCTGATCCCACTAAGGAACGGAGCGGGCACGGCTGGCACTCTGGCTGACAGGCGGGCACGGCTGGGACACAGGCAGGCAGACGGGTACAACAGAGACACTGGCGGGCAGGCGGCCACGGCTGGCTCTCTGGTAGGCAGGCGGGTACGGCTGGAACATAGGAAGAACCGGTAGGGACCGGTCTGCAGGCAGGTATGTGAAACAGGTAGGAACCTGTTCAGACAGGAGGACTAAGTAACAAGTAGAGAAAGACCGCAAGAGCGGATGCAGAGCGAAAGCACAAGAGCTAGAACCAAGAACAGAAATGCAGGAGGCTGAGTACGAGTAGAAGGTGGAACTAAGAGAAGAGAAGGAAAAGGCAAAGCCAAGGACGGAGCCGCAAGAGGCGGAGCCAGGAGCAGAGATGCTGGAGGCGGAGCCAAGAGCGGAGACGCTGGAGGCGGAGCCAAGAGCGGAGACGCTGGAGGCGGAGCCAAGAGCGGAGATGCTGGAGGCGGAGCCAAGAGCGGAGACGCTGGAGGCGGAGCCAAGAGCGGAGACGCTGGAGGCGGAGCCAAGAGCAGAGACGCTGGAGGCGGAGCCAAGAGCGGAGACACTGGGAGGCGGAGCCAAGAGCGGAGATGCTGGAGGCGGAACCAAAAGCGGAGACGCTGGAGGTAACGCCAAGAGCGGAGACGCTGGAGGCGGAGCCAAGAGCAGAGACGGGGCCAAGTGTAGAAACAGGAGGCGAAGCCAGATAGAACCGCAAAGAGCCGAGCCAGATAGAACCGCAAAGAGCGATGCCACCGAGCAAAGCCAGAGAGTGCAAAGCAAGGTCTGAGTGCAGAGCCGCAAGAGTGCGGAGTGAAAGCAGACTGAAAACACAAGGAAAGACAAAGCAGGGAAGGAAGCCACAAACAAGGAGACCGAGATAAGACTAAGTACAGACAAGGCAATGGAACAAGACACAGGGACAAAGACACAGGGACCAGGATATTCTGCCTCCTGGAGGGCGGACTACAAGATCAAGGCAATAGCACAGAGAAAAGCCTCCAGAGAGGGAGTAACTCAGAGCAAGGCCAGGCAAACTCAGCAGCTAAACACTAAAGGCCCCTTCACATTAAGCGTCGCTGCAGCGATACCGACAACGATCCGGATCGCTGCAGCGTCGCTGTTTGGTCGCTGGAGAGCTGTCACACAGACCGCTCTCCAGCGACTAACGATGCTGGTAACCAGGGTAAACATCGGGTAACTAAGCGCAGGGCCGCGCTTAGTAACCCGATGTTTACCCTGGTTACCTTCCTAAAAGTAAAAAAAACAAACAGTACATACTTACCTACCGCTGTCTGTCCTCCAGCGCTGTGCTCTGCACTTCTCCTGTACTGTCTGTGTGAGCACAGCGGCCGGAAAGCAGAGCGGTGACGTCACCGCTCTGCTTTCCGGCTGACCGACGCTCACAGCCAGTGCAGGAGGAGAGCAGAGGACAGCGCTGGAGTACAGACAGCGTTAGGTAAGTATGTAGTGTTTGTTTTTTTTACTTTTAGGATGGTAACCAGGGTAAACATCGGGTTACTAAGCGTGGCCCTGCGCTTAGTTACCCGATGTTTACCCTGGTAACCAGTGAAGACATCGCTGGATCGGTGTCACACACGCCGATCCAGCGATGTCCACGGGAGATCCAGCGACGAAATAAAGTTCTGGACTTTCTTCAGCGACCAACGATCTCCCAGCAGGGGCCTGATCATTGGTCGCTGTCACACATAACGATTTTATTAACGATATCGTTGCTACGTCACAAAAAGCAACGATATCGTTAACAATATCGTTATGTGTGAAGGTACCTTAACTGAGCTAACACATTGCACAGGCCCAGAGCACAGGGTGGAGCTGCACTATATACAGGAGGCCTCTTGGTAATTGGTCAGGAACTGATTAGACAGATGCACCTGATTCCTATAAGAACCAGAGAGTTCAGGCGCTGGCCCCCTATACACATAGCCATGAGGCATGCAGAGAGCAGAGACACAGAACATGGAGCTGGCATGAAACAGGAACCACATCATGGCCTGGAGCAGTGGGTAAGATTGTGTGAGAGATGTGAGGCCATGCTGTGATGCCAGCAGAGTTGTTACAGTACCCCCCCTTTACGGCCCATCTTCTTCAAGCCCGCCAGAATAACTTGTAGAAGAAGGATAGGAGCACACATAGTCCAGGCCAACATGACATCTTCAGGGTAGAATAAGGCAGGCGGGTCACCAGGAATCTCATAAAACAAAGTCTCTTGGTGCTCAACAGGGTTAGCTTCCACAATGAGCTGGACCACCTCCTTCAGGTAGACTGTTAACAGGGAATTGCATGCTGCTGTCTTAACATCTTCACCAGCCGGACACATGGAAACTGGAAGCCTTCTCATAGGATTCAACTTTTGCCCGACAGGTAGCAGAGATGTTCTTAGATACGGAACACAAGAAAAGTCATTAGAGATGAGAGAGGAGAACAACAGCTCCACCGGGTCAGAGAAAAATTGAGGTGAACAAACTTCTGTTTTGAAATCTTCACCAGCTGGCCACAAGGACGCTGAAGGTATCCACATAGGAACCATCTTCTGCCCGTTATCCAGAAGAAATCGTCCAAACGGCGGGGATGTTCCTAGGAACAGATTACAGGAATAGTCGTGGGAGATGTGTGGAGAGATAGTCACCGCCTCCCCATCTTCAGTGACGTCAGCACACCTTGACTCGACGACTAACTGTTTACTGGTATAGTCATTGGAGATGTGTGGAGACATCGTCACCGTTTCCCCATCTTCAGTGACGTCAGCACACCTTGACTCGACGACTAACTGTTTACTGGTATAGTCATTGGAGATGTGTGGAGACATTGTCACCGTTTCCCCATCTTCGGTGACGTCAGCACACCTTGACTCGACGACTAGCAGACCAGCTGAAGAAGATGACACTGCTGAGTGTCTTTGACGCATGGGAACCAGACACTGCTCAAGACTGGGTAAGTTCAAACGAAGCACTTTACTGGAACTTTTGACCAGAGCGGGTGGTAGAGTCCTTGGCTCAGAATGACCCATGGGCATAACAGACAGCATACGGTAGACAAACTTCTTCGTGTATAAGGCTCCAACTTGGAGCTGTAGTTGTCCTTGCAGGACTAGACTGCTCTTGAGTAGGGCTTGACCAACTTCAGACAACGCCCTTACCGGGTTCTGGAGCTGTATGACAGAGACCACACACCGAGTCCGAATGGTTGGCGACTTTACCACACCAAAGCTCCCGGAAAACAGAGACACAGTCTTTGATTTTAATGGAGAGGAAGAACTCTCACCTAGGGCAGCCTCTCCTGCTGGCTCAGGGTTTTGGAGTTTTAGATCTACAGGGCAGAGACCGTCAGGATGTTCCTTGCAACCGCAGCGATACCGCGTTCCCTTCTTGCGGCTGGATTTGGGCTGCTGCTTTGCCAGCCCACTTTTATCAGCCTTCTGGGGTTTTGCTTGGGTAGCTGCTGGGACAGGTAGAGGAACAGGTGGGTCTTGGACGGACTTGGTCAGACGTGACGATTTCTTCACGGGTTTCGCCCGTCTGGACCGCCTCTCAGATCTAGATGGGGAAGACTTCACAGGAGCAGCAGGACGAGGCTTGTCAAAAACTTTACGGAAGGCCACCAGAAAGGCCCCAAGACTCATGACGATAGGATCCCCTGCTTCCCAGAGGGGACAAATCCATAATAAAGCATCTCCTGCTAGGTAGGACATGATATAGCCCACCTTAATCCGGTCAGAGGGAAAACAAGCTGCATTCTGCAGGATGTAGCGCAAGCACTGTTCCGGGAAGCTTTGGCATTCCTCTGGATTCCCATAGAACCTAGGTGGGTCTGCTGGGTTGTGCTCTTCCTCATAGGCCAGAAGTTGGTTGTAGAGAGCGTTTGAAATTATGATTGGGCCCGAGGTCTCCTCAATTGGAACGACACAGGGCGGAACAAATTCTTCAGCTTGCTCATACTGGTAGAGAGAAAGTTCATCATGCTCAGAGAGCGGTAGGACATGGGATACAGCGGAGGCCATGGCCTGTGCAAACTGTCACGCACGCGCCCAGACTGGTTGGCGCGGGCATACGGGGGTGTGGCCCCACTGGACCACAGACCAAACTTCCCTGGAAGGGGCGTAACTAAGTAGCTTCCTAGGTGTTCGCTGGAGCCTCTGATGGTGAGGTCAGACTTGTGCAATAGGAAGCTACCAGGTGTCACTCCAGGGTGATGTCTGGCTGTGGCTGCTGATCCCACTAAGGAACGGAGCGGGCACGGCTGGCACTCTGGCTGACAGGCGGGCACGGCTGGGACACAAGCAGGCAGACGGGTACAACAGAGACACTGGCGGGCAGGCGGACACGGCTGGCTCTCTGGTAGGTAGGCGGGTACGGCTGGAACATAGGAAGAACCGGAAGGGACCGGTCTGCAGGCAGGTATGTGAAACAGGTAGGAACCTGTTCAGACAGGAGTACTAAGTAAAAAGTAGAGAAAGATCGCAAGAGCGGATGCAGAGCGAAAGCACAAGAGCTAGAACCAAGAACAGAAATGCAGGAGGCTGAGTACGAGTAGAAGGTGGAACTAAGAGAAGAGAAGGAGAAGGCAAAGCCAAGGACGGAGCCGCAAGAGGCGGAGCCAGGAGCAGAGACGCTGGAGGTGGAGACGCTGGAGGCGGAGCCAAGAGCGGAGACGCTGGAGGCGGAGCCAAGAGCGGAGACGCTGGAGGCGGAGCCAAGAGCGGAGACGCTGGAGGCGGAGCCAAGAGCGGAGACGCTGGAGGCGGAGCCAAGAGCGGAGACACTGGAGGCGGAGCCAAGAGCAGAGATGCTGGAGGCGGAGCCAAGAACGGAGACGCTGGAGGCGGAGCCAAGAGCGGAGACGCTGGAGGTAACGCCAAGAGCGGAGACGCTGGAGGCAAAGCCAAGAGCAGAGACGGAGCGAAGTGTAGAAACAGGAGGCGGAGCCAGATAGAACCGCAAAGAGCCGAGCCAGATAGAACCGCAAAGAGCAGAGCCACCGAGCAAAGCCAGAGAGTGTAAAGCAAGGTCTGAGTGCAGAGCCGCAAGAGTGCGGAGTGAAAGCAGACTGAAAACACAAGGAAAGACAAAGCAGGGAAGGAAGCCACAAACAAGGAGACCGAGATAAGACTAAGTACAGACAAGGCAATGGAACAAGACACAGGGACAAAGACACAGGGACCAGGATATTCTGCCTCCTGGAGGGCGGACTACAAGATCAAGGCAATAGCACAGAGAAAAGCCTCCAGAGAGGGAGTAACTCAGAGCAAGGCCAGGCAAACTCAGCAGCTAAACACTAACTGAGCTAACACATTGCACAGGCCCAGAGCACAGGGTGGAGCTGCACTATATACAGGAGGCCTCTTGGTAATTGGTCAGGAACTGATTAGACAGATGCACCTGATTCCTATAAGAACCAGAGAGTTCAGGCGCCGGCCCCCTATACACACAGCCATGAGGCATGCAGAGAGCAGAGACACAGAACATGGAGCTGGCATGAAACAGGAACCACATCATGGCCTGGAGCAGTGGGTAAGATTGTGTGAGAGATGTGAGGCCATGCTGTGATGCCAGCAGAGTTGTTACAGCATCAGCCATAAAAGTCCAATCTTTCAAGAAATAAAATTATTTGACTCATATGGTAAATGCTATAAGAAAAAGTAAATCTCCAGAATTGCTGTTTTTGGTCACCTCACATCTTTAAAAAATATACAATAAATAACATTCAAAAGTTGTATTTAATGCAAAATAACTAAAATAAAATCTACAGCTCACTCTACAAAAACCAGTCCTCACACAGATTTATCGACGGAAAAATAAAAAAGATATGGGTCTCAGAAATGTGTGATGTAAACCGTGTCTTTTATTTTAAGGTCCTGATTTTTTTAAACCAGTAAAATACAAATAAAACCATGGGCCCAATTCACTTTTGCTTTTCAGTCTATTTTTTGTTTTGTGTTTGTTTTTTTTAGCCTGTTTTTAGTTAGCGCCTTTTTTCCATTTATTTTATGTGTTTGCTTGTTTGTTGCGGAACATACATCTTTTTTCTATAAAAAGGCACAAAACAGGTGAAAGATAAAAATAAAGAGCCTCCAAATTATTGTGTTGCAATTATTGTTTGACCAAGTGTCCCATTTTGAAGAATTTGGAGCAAAAAAGTAAAATTAAAAGCTAATACCACCATACAAAAAAGAAAAGGGACTTAAAAGAAAATGATAAATCAGTCCCTTTGTTTGGTATCGCCCTAATTGTACTGAACTGCAAAATAACGTGACAATATTATTGTTACATGTATGGTCATTTTTGCGACACCCTTAATATAATAAAAATGAAATCCAAAAAGTAATGACAGAAATGTGTTTTCTAACATTCCAACTCACTTGGAATATTTCCAACTTTTTTTTGTACTGTAAGGTGAATTATGTCATTCAAAACTAAACTAAAACTTGTCCTGCAAAAAAAACAAGCCCTTATATAGAGTATGAAAGATAAGAAAGGTTATGGCAGTTGAAAAAAGGTAAAGAACAATGAAAGTGCAAAAAAGAAAATTGGCTCAGTGAAGCGGTTAAAGCATTATTTATGGGTTTAAAAAAATGCCAGGCAGACCTAAATTGTTTTTTACCCTTTTCTGAATATTTCCCTTAAGTATTCCACCACAGCAGACATCCACTCTGACTGTGCATTGAAAGGCTAGAACAGATCAGTGGCCGTGGTGGTCACGTGATATCGTTACCACTGGGAATAACAGCGACAAAATCGAAGGAGCTGTACCAGTCCAGGAGTATATACAGGTTTTTATGCCATGTGGGGTACTTGAAAGGGTTTTTCTCTTTCATCGTTATTAAAACAATCATACTTTACTTGAGATAAATAATAATGGAGGAGCAAAGACACAAGTCCTGACAGTGTCTGACCCTCTTTGGGGACCTCTTTTCTGGTTCTCCCTATCCTCTTAGCGAGATCCTCTTCGCAATGCATCTCTGGGAATGGAAGCTGGCGGCAGCCGCGCGCGCAGCGGCGGACGACGGAGGGTGAGAATAGCAGGTTTTATGTTTTTTTTTATTATTTTTAACATTAGATCTTTTTACTATTGATGCTGCATAGGCAGCATCAATAGTAAAAAGTTGGTTACACAGGGTTAATAGCAGCATTAACGGAGTGCGTTACCCGTGGCATAACGTGGTCCATTAACGCTGCCATTAACCCTGTGTCAGCGCTGACTGGAGGGGAGTATGGAGCAGGCACTGACGGCAGGGGAGTATGGAGCGGCCGCCAGGCACTGGCTGGACGGAAGTAGGGAGGGACTAATTCTCGGCCGGACTGTGCCCAGTGCTGACTGGTCGCGGCCGCCAGGCCGCGACCAATTATCGACGCGGGATTTCCGTTACAGACAGACAGACGGAAGTACCCCTTAGACAATTATAAATATAGATATCTGTGACCAACTTTAGGCTGATACAGAAGCAGAACCAGAATAGAGCTCAGATCTGGACACAGATTAGAACAAATGCTCATACGAAGGACAGCAGCAGAAATAAAGTTTAGGTCTCCATGATCCATCTGTAAGTGTAACTGTAGAGCTCTCTGGACCAGGGGCAGGTAGCTATCTGAGACTGTTGGATCATATTTTCTGCCGAACTTGAGATTAAACAGGTGCAGTGTTTAACAATTTCGTGTGAAAGACGTGCAAACACAGGTGTGGTGCATTTCCTCAAACATCTGATCAGTTCTGACAACTCCACAATGTCCAAATATGAGCATAAAAAAAACTATATCCACCATATGACCACATTCAAAATTACCGTATATACCCGAGTATAAGCCGACCCGAGTATAAGCCGACCCCCTAATTTTGCCACAAAAAAACTGGGAAAACTTATTGACTCGAGTATAAGCCTAGGGTGGAAAATGCAGCAGCTACCGGTGAATTTCAAAAATAACAATAGATGCTCCATACCGTTCATTATGGCCCCATAGATGCTCCATATAAAGCTGTGCCATATAGAATGCTCTGCACCGTTCATTATGGCCCCATAGATGCTCCATATAAGGCTATGCCATATAGAAAGCTCTGCACCGTTCAGTATGGCCCCATAGATGCTCCACATAAAGCTGTGCCATATATAATGCTCTGCACCATTCATTATGGCCCCATAGATGCTCCACATAAAGCTGTGCCATGTAGAATGCTCTGCACCGTTCAGTATGGCCCCATAAGATGCTCCATATAAAGCTATGCCACATATAATGCTCTGCACCGTTCATTATGGCACCATAGATGATCCACATAAAGCTGTGCCATATAGAATGCTCTGCACCGTTCATTATGGCCCCATAGATGCTCCATATAAAGCTGCGCCATGTAGAATGCTCTGCACCGTTCATTATTGCCCCATAGATGTTCCATATAAAGCTGTGCCATGTAGAATGCTCTGCACCATTCATTATGGCCCCATAGATGCTCCATATAAAGCTGTGCCATATATAATGCTCTGCACCGTTCAGTATGGCCCCATAGAAAGCTGTGCCACATATAATGCTCTGCAGCGTTCAGTATGGCCCCATAGAAAGCTGTGGCCCATATAGAATGCTCTGCACCATTGATTATGGCCCCATAGACGCTCCATATAAATCTGTGCCATATACAATGCTGCTGCTGCTGCAATAAAAAAAAAAAACTACATACTCTTGCTTGCAGCTCCTCAGCGTCTCGTTTCGGCGTCTCTCCGCACTGACTGTTCAGGCAGAGGGCGGCGCGGAGACTAGTACGTCATCGCGCCCTCTGACCTGAACAGTCAGAGCAAGAGGACGCGGAAGACGGAGCGGCGCCCGGCGGGTGGAACGTGGACAGGTAACTATGACATACTTACCTGCTCCCAGCGTCCCTGGCTGCTTATCCCGGACAGCTGGTCTTCGGTGCCGCAGCCTCTTCCTCTGTCAGCGGTCACCGTTACCGCTCATTAGAGAAATGAATATGCGGCTCCACCCCTATGGGAGTGGAGTCCATATTCATAACTTTAATGAGCGGTACCATGTGACCGCTGAACAGGGGAAGAGCTGCGGCACTGAAGACCGTGGGACAGGCAGGGGGGGCGCCAAGAGCGCCGGAACTAGGTGAGTATGCGACACGCTCTCTCCCCCTCACCCGCCGACCCCACCGCCGACCGTGACTCGAGTATAAGCCGAGAGGGGCACTTTCAGCCCAAAAATTTGGGCTGCAAATCTCGGCTTATACTCGAGTATATACGGTAAATCCATAAAAGGATGCCCTGTGGAAAAAAAAAATTATTTGCCTCATATCTTGGAAAATTTTGGGGGGTTATATAAGGTACGAGAATTCTGCACAATTGCACCAAAAAATTAACTTATGTGCCTTGTATAATTTATTATGTGTGTATCTCACTTTGCAAGGGATGTGTCTAATAGTAAAAGGGCATGGCTTTCCTGAAAAGAGTTATGGGTTGAAATGCAACAAAGTGTGCCCGAATTTGTCAATAGTTTGGTGGAATTTCCTGGAGCAAGGTAACCCAACTAATACAGTGAAAATTTGAAAATCATATTGAATTGCTTATTTATTTGCAGATAAATCATTATTACAGTATATGAATATTTCAGATAGAGGCTATTCCAGTCTGCATGAGTCTGCACTATTGAGAGATGCTTACTGCATACTGTGTTATATATAATGGAGCAATGAATATCAGTATGTGATAAGCTCTTAAATTATGTGATAAAATACACACCAAAAAAACTGCAATGTCAATGATTTTTTATATACAGTATAGTCCTCAGAAAGCTATAAAGATGTTAAAAGAGTGTCATCAAAAGTAATTTCCTTCTCAGCCTTACATGTCTCAGACTGGAGTACATTTGTCATTACTCTTACTACTTAAAGGGGTATTCACAAGTAGTCTCTTGAGCTGCTCAAAGCTCTGCAATCTCCTTAACTTTCTGGTTTCCGGCACGGCGGGCACTCCTTCTTGAGTGACAGTTCCGCTCAGTAGTAGAGCTATAGTATTAGTAAAACTATACAGCTCAGCACAATTTATGCTGTAACACATTCAGAATTCTGTTATGCCCAAGCAAGAAGGCTGGCTGCGGATAGCCCTTGGCTTTGACCAAACATGCCAGTTCCCCAACTGCATAGGATCCCTGGATGGGAAGCACATCCGTGCTCGTAAGCCGCCAAACTGAGGGTCCCAATATTATAATTATAAGGTATTTTTTTCTGTAGTGTTCTTGGTCCTGGTCAACAGCACATACAGGTTTATAATTGTCGATATTGGGGCCTATGGAAGAACTGGAGACTCCAGAGTCTTCAATTCTTCCATAATGGGTCAGCGGATGCAAATAGTGATTTGGACATCCCACCCCATTGCTGATGGGGCATTTCAATTAAGCAGCAATGTAATGAGGCCATATCCACGGAGTGGCCTGGACCGCCGCCAGCAAATTTTTATTTATCGGCTATCCTGCGCAAGACGAATGGTGGAATGCACCTTTGGAATTCTATGTGCAAAATGAAGGGTCCTGATGTCAGCCATATAATTAAGTGAAGCTAATGTGAATGGTGTGATTAACGCCAATGTCATCCTTTACAATTTCACAAGGATCCATGAATGTCCATCATATGATGCTGATGGAGAATATTGGAATAATAGAAGACCTACAACTAGTGATGAGTGAGTATGGTGGTTACTCTGGGTTTTCTGAGTATGCTCGGGTTGTCTCCGACTATTTCGGCGTGCTCATTTAGTTTATGTCGATGCAGCTGCATGATTTGCTGCTGCTAGACAGTTTGAATACATGTGGGGGTTGCTTAACAAACAGGCAATCCCCACATGTATTCAAGCTGTCTAGCAGCCGCAAATTATGCAGCTGTGTCGACATAAATTAAATCTCCGAGCACGACTAAATACTCGGAGACCACCCGAGTATGCTCGCTCATCACTTACTACAACACATGTTGCCAATCCACGTCATCAGCCCTTTGGCCTTAAAGGGACACTGTCACCTGAATTTGGAGGGAACAATCTTCAGTCATGGAGGCGGGGTTTTTGGGTGTTTGATTCACCCTTTCCTTACTCGCTGGCTGCATGCTGGCTGCAATATTGGATTGAAGTTCATTCTCTGTCCTCCGTAGTACATGCCTGCACAAGGCAATCTTGCCTTGCCCAGGCGTGTACTATGGACAGGGCTGCCACTAGAAATTTCGGGGCCCCATACTGGCAAAATTTTCGGGGCCCCCTTGAGACTCCGCCCAGGCTCCACCCCAGCCCCGCCTCTATGCTCCACCCCTCGAACTGTCCACAGTCCCACCGCTCTCTCTTGGAAAAACTCCACTTCTCACCTATCACACATTGACAGTTCCCATCACCAGATAACATATATAGCCGGCAGCTTTTGTTTTGGCCAAAAGATTTTTTAAGCCGCCACCATAACACGGTAGACACTTTTGGCCGGGCCTTACTCTACTGTAACCTATTAAATATTTGTTAAAATATGCAATATAATTTAGGTATATTTTTATTTATTTTTCAATTTTTAAAATGACCAATAATATCACATACAAGGAACAAATACCGCTACACCATGACCAGATGACATATTACCACCACAGTGATCGAATAATATCACATACAAAGAACAAATACCGCAACACCATGTCCAGACCGCATATTACCACCACAGTGATCGAATAATATCACATACAAGGAACAAATACCGCAACACCATGTCCAGACCACATATTACCACCACATAGTGACTGAATACTACAATTCTGATCAGTAATTAAAAAAAAGCACCATACTATCACCATAAGTGCCATTATACACAGGAAATCTGTACTTAGTATACAGTGTCTGTGTACAGATAATACAGTGATCACTAGTGAAATTATACACAGGAGCTCTGTATACAGTGTATAGTGTCAGTGTATAGGTAACACACTGACTCACCAGTGACGTCTCTAGGTGAAGTCCTTCATCTTTCATCCAGCCCAGACCGCCATCACTTCATCCAGCTAGGACTCGTCACTGCAGGAAATAACACAGTTATCTCGAGCTCTGCTTGTAGAATACATTACTTAATTTTTCCCAACTTCTACATTACACCACATGAAGAAAAAGAGGCGACATAGTGTCACTCTACACAGTAACAGGACCCCCCCCCCATTTAAAACCGTGTCTTTAAAAAATAAAATAAATACATCACTGCAGTAATAATATCCCTAAATTAGCCCCTATGGTAATAACATTCCCCATCCTGGCCACCGTGTGTCTCATTTCTGGCGTCAGCCATATGTTCTCCCATCCTGCCCTCATGAGTATCCATTCTGTCCCATATGATCTCCCCATCCTGCCCCATATGATCGCCCCATGTGATCTCTCCATCCTGCCCCATCTGTCTCCATCGTATCCATCCTGCCCCATGATCCTGCACGATCTGTCTCCAATTCTGCCCCCAGTGTCTCCAATCATGCCCCATGTCTCCATTCTGCCCCCTATGTCTCCAACCATGCCCCCATGTCTGAAATCCTGCCACTTGTTTCCAATCATGCCCCATGTCTCCATTCTGCCCCCTATGTCTCCAACCATGCCCCCATGTCCAGCATTCTGCCCCCGGGTCTCACAGTCTGCCCCTGTGTCCAGCATTCTGCCCCCACTCTGTCCAGCATTCTGCCCCACTGTGTCCAGCATTCTGCCCCCACTGTGTCCAGCATTCTGCCCCCACTGTGTCCAGCATTCTGCCCCCACTGTGTCCAGCATTCTGCCCCCACTGTGTCCAGCATTCTGCCCCCACTGTGTCCAGCATTCTGCCCCCACTGTGTCCAGCTTTCTGCACTCCCTGTGTCCAGCATTCTGCCCCCACTGTGTCCAGCATTCTGCCCCCACTGTGTCCAGCTTTCTGCCCCCACTGTGTCCAGCTTTCTGCCCCCACTGTGTCCAGCTTTCTGCCCCCACTGTGCCCAACATTCTGCCCCCACTGTGTCCAGCATTCTGCCCTCCCTGTGTCCATCTTTCTGCCCACACTGTGTCCAGCATTCTGCCCCCACTGTGTCCAACATTCTGCCCCCACTGTGTCCAGCTTTCTGCCCCCACTGTGTCCAGCATTCTGCCCTCCCTGTGTCCAGCTTTCTGCCCCCACTGTGTCCAGCATTCTGCCCTCCCTGTGTCCAGCTTTCTGCACCCACTGTGTCCATCATCCTGCCCCCACTGTGTCCAGCATTCTGCCCCCACTGTGTCCAGCATTCTGCCCCACTGTGTCCAGCTTTCTGCCCCCACTGTGTCCAGCTTTCTGCCCCCACTGTGTCCAGCTTTTTGCCCCCACTCTGTCCAGCATTCTGCCCCCACTCTGTCCAGCATTCTGCCCCCACTGTGTCCAGCTTTCTGCCCCCCCTGTGTCCAGCTTTCTGCCCCCCTGTGTCCAGCTTTCTGCCCCCACTGTGTCCAGCTTTCTGCCCCCACTGTGTCCAGCTTTCTGCCCCCACTGTGTCCAGCATTCTGCCCCCACTGTGTCCAACATTCTGCCCCCACTGTGTCCAACATTCTGCCCCCACTGTGTCCAGCTTTCTGCCCCCACTGTGTCCAGCTTTACTGCCCTCCCTGTGTCCAGCTTTCTGCCCCCACTGTGTCCAACATTCTGCCCCCACTGTGTCCAGCTTTCTGCCCCCACTGTGTCCAGCATTCTGCCCTCCCTGTGTCCAGCTTTCTGCCCCCACTGTGTCCAGCTTTCTGCCCCCACTGTGTCCAGCTTTCTGCCCCCACTGTGTCCAGCTTTCTGCCCCCACTGTGTCCAGTATTCTGCCCCCACTGTGTCCAGCTTTCTGCCCCACTGTGTCCAGCTTTCTGCCCCCACTGTGTCCAGCTTTCTGCCCCCCTGTGTCCAGCTTTCTGCCCCCCTGTGTCCAGCTTTCTGCCCCCCTGTGTCCAACATTCTGCCCCCACTGTGTCCAGCTTTCTGCCCCCACTGTGTCCAGCATTCTGCCCTCCCTGTGTCCAGCATTCTTCCCCCAATGTGTCCAGCATTCTGCCCCCACTGTGTCCAGCTTTCTGCCCCCACTGTGTCCAGCTTTCTGCCCCCACTGTGTCCAGCATTCTGCCCTCCCTGTGTCCAGCTTTCTGCCCCCACTGTGTCCAGCTTTCTGCCCCCACTGTGTCCAGCTTTCTGCCCCCACTGTGTCCAGCATTCTGCCCCCACTGTGTCCAGCTTTCTGCCCCACTGTGTCCAGCTTTCTGCCCCCACTGTGTCCAGCTTTCTGCCCCCCTGTGTCCAGCTTTCTGCCCCCGTGTCCAGCGTTCTGCCCCCCCTGTGTCCAACATTCTGCCCCAACTGTGTCCAGCTTTCTGCCCCCACTGTGTCCAGCATTCTGCCCTCCCTGTGTCCAGCATTCTGCCCCCACTGTGTCCAGCTTTCTGCCCCCACTGTGTCCAGCTTTCTGCCCCCACTGTGTCCAGCATTCTGCCCCCACTGTGTCCAGCATTCTGCCCCCACTGTGTCCAGCATTCTGCCCCCACTGTGTCCAGCTTTCTGCCCCCACTGTGTCCAGCTTTCTGCCCCCACTGTGTCCAGCTTTCTGCCCCCACTGCGTCCAGCATTCTGCCCCCACTGCGTCCAGCTTTC
The DNA here is from genome assembly GCF_032444005.1 of Ranitomeya imitator. NCBI lineage: Eukaryota > Metazoa > Chordata > Amphibia > Anura > Dendrobatidae > Ranitomeya > Ranitomeya imitator. The sequence continues at coordinate 1,143,582,963 of NC_091282.1, forward strand.
TGCCCCCATGTGTCCAGCTTTCTGCCCCCCTGTGTCCAGCTTTCTGCCCCCACTGTGTCCAGCTTTCTGCCCCCACTGTGTCCAGCTTTCTGCCCCCACTGTGTCCAACAGGACTGGAATGACAGTTCTCTATGACTAAGAGCACAGAACTGCACAACTGCCAGACAGGGGGGAGGAGGAGAGACCTGAATTACCGCCAGCAGATGCAGCCACCCGAAGCCTCTTCTCACTGGATGTGCATTCTCCTCACTCCTCCTGCTCTCTGCCTGTGCCTCAGCCCGCCCGACAACAACACAGCCACACTCCTCCAGAATGAGGAAGTGCTCAGTGTGTAACGTGACGTCGGGACCATGATGCACCAGGGCCCGCAAATTAAAGGTATAGTGCCCATTTCTCTCTGCCGGATACATTAACAACGCTGTAGGTGTAACTTTAAATCACCACAGTGTTGTTATGTATCTGGTCTGCGGCAGCTTTAAACAAAATATCCCAGGGGCCCGATGAGCATTAGCAAAGAGAGGGGGGCCCACCCAGACCGGGCTGCCAGCGTGTGCGGGCCCCCCTTTTTGCTTCAGCTCATCGGGCCCCATACTGTAGTGATGGCTGTAATGCCTTGATGGCGGCCCTGACTATGGAGGACAGAGAATGAACTTCAATCCAATATTGCAGCCAGCATGCAGCCAGCGGGTAATGAAAGGGTGAATCAAACACCCAAAAACCCCGCCTCCATGGCTGAAGATTGTTCCCTCCAAATTCAGGTGACAGAGTCCCTTTAAAGTGCGGGACATATTTATAAATTATTTTATGCCACCAAAGGTAAATACTTCTTGGAAAAACTATGCTGTTTCTATGCTATAATATCCTTTGTTCAATTAATTTCAGTAAATAACTGTTACCGACCAAAGTGTATGATGACTATAATATCATATAAAATAGACCCTGTATATCAAAAGCATAGAGTATATATTGGAAAAACATGAATCACACATTTAAATAACCGTTTTATTTCTAAAAAGTATATATTTTTTTAAAACCATATGGCAACTTAGGATAATATTCCATGGAAACATGAAACAAACAAACAAGGACATTACCACTGAAAATACAATTTTTTTAAAATACTGGTAGGAAGGTGGAGGTGATGGTACCAGCACAGCATGACTTGTTTGTTAATTTTGGTTTCCTATATGATTGAGCCCCTGAGAGGTGGATGAGGCAGGATTCCGGGACAAGGGAGGGCCCTGTTGTGGGACATGGTATTGGCCACTTGTGTAATGGTATCCATACTCATGTCGGTATGTTCAAGTGGCCATATTGGGCAGGTGCATCTGGATTGGAGAAGTGCGCTTGTGGTTGGAAGTGTTGGAACGGAGTTTGCTGTAGCTGAGCTGATGAGATCCGTGGTGAATGCGGTTCTGGGAGTACTACAGGCTGCTCATCATGGCTTCCACACATTTGTAGGTCGACATCTGCCATCTTTCAAGGAAGTCGAAAACTAGCATTGGATTGTTTAGTTCAGTGACGGAATCAATCACAATTTGTATGGCACCTCTGACACACAGACTCACCTCAAGGGGAATTGTGTGCATATAACGAGCAAGACTCCGACCATAGGCTTCCTCAACATCATCGTTAACAGTGCCCGATAGATAGTCCAAAATACCATCTACTTGGCGTCTGTTGCCAGTGGTGGGAAGCTCCCTCCTGCACCGGCCCCGGGGTGGGATGGCCGCAGCCTGTGCTGAGGTATCCAGAGGGAGCATAGCACTACTGCTACGTCCACTTTCATCTTCTTCTTGATTGGCCTCATGTCCTGCTGAAGGTCGTGGTGGTGGTTGTTCTATTGTTGATGGTGCAGAAGAAGGTCCAGCCTCCTCTTCAACTTCGCCAACAGGGTCCAAGATGACCTCGGAATCCGTTGCTGATTCTTGTTAAGCAATGTTGGATTCAGTTCTGGTATTTGTACAAATTCAAATGAAAATAAACATTAATTTATCTAACTTAAGGGCAAGTTTAAAAATATATGTCAAACATACACAGGGATCCAGAATGGGAGCTAGGAAATTCAAACATAATATATGTACTGTACTTCCGCTTTTTACTGGCTGCTGCTTCACTCCTGACCTGCTGCCGGTGCTCACGCCGGTATTAATCCCGGCAGCTGCGCCGCCATCTTGTGACATCAGCCACTGCAAAGTGACACACTAAATAAATCTAAGTATGATCACCTTGTGTGCTTTTTTTAATGATACAGTGTAAACTTGCGTACAGTTTGCCAAGTGTGTATTACCAAACATGCCAGATATTCTAAATAACATCATGTGGATTAATGAATTTACACTTTATGTTTTTTTAATTTTTACTTATTTTACTTATTAATATCCAGCTGCAGCTCTTGTGGACTTTCCTCATAATTGGGGAACATCTAGCAGCTTTTGCGTCTCCAAGCTGCATCCTTTTGATTGCGGTATAGTTGGTGTTGCGTTGGTCCCAGATTTCAATAAACAAAAAAATTGCACTCCATGGTGCTAAAGCATGTCAATATGAAGTAAATGAAATCTGAATGGATAATATGAAAAAACTGAGATTCTTACCACATAATTTGGACAATTCATGGTGGTTATGGTGATATATTCATGTACTGATTGGGGTAATGCTGTTGTATTTGCAGCACCCCAGGGTCCTGGTTGTTGCAGTAATATCATTCTCCTCTAGGGGGGAGTGATGGTACATTTGGAGGCAATAAAGCAGATCTCACTACCAGGTAACACCAACACACAACACATTTCACACTCCAGTCCACCAGAGGGAGCTATGCTCCTATTTACTCTTCACAATTAGGTAAAACTGGTGGTCTGGATAGGAAGTTAGGCAGATTCTAGCTGGGCTTCGGCTCAGGCAGTTGCTATCTGAGCTCCGCCCAGGTAGTTGGTGCCTGACAGGGGTGGGATCCTGTCAGAGGCCTAGACAGAAGGCCACAAAGCTGCGCCTGCCCACGTGCGGCAGCTTCCAGAAAGAAACACGAATGGGGAACTGTATTGTAGAAAGTGATAAGAAGTGATAGCAAAAGGAGAGGAAACCAGAAGGAGTTCTGCCCTACACAGGCTGCCTCCTTCTGAGGCGCAGGATCCCGGTAGCCGGAACACCGAGGGAGCAACAGTTCTCTATGCCTTACTCCAGAGACCAGCAGGACAGCTAATTCCACCTTACCTGCCTGCCCTATACCCAGGAGGCAAGGTGGCGCCCACGAGAGGCTGGGGCATGATAGAGTCCCTGTAAAAAGCCTCCTGCCACAGGTCATACGGGTTTGTCCTATCCATCCGGGGGACAGAGAGAGACACAACATCTAGAACATCTACAATAGTTGTGAGGACCTTATGAGAAGCTTAGCAGTAAGGGACTACACCACTGCAGCGCTAGAGGAAGGCTACTGATTTCCACTTGGACAAAGGAACTCTGGACTTGCCTCTAAACCGGCCGGACTCTGCCTGCCCTGTGGTCTGGTGCTCTGGACTGTGGATGCTGAAGCCTTCAGTAAAGGTAAAGAGACTGTAACCTTGTGTCCTCGTTCTTCACTGCGCCTCTCACCATCCACCATCTACACACTGGGAAGCCCTGAGGACATACTTCACCTGGTGAAAGGTATACCATCTAGCTGCCATAACATCACCCCAGCGGACCCCTTAAAGCAGCGTCGGTCACCCTGACCGAATACCACAGGTGGCGTCACGAACATTTCCCCTTTAAAGACCTTTCCCTTTTACACGGACATCCCAGGGCCACGGACCTGGTCAGCCACCGTGACATCCCCCGAGTCCCTTACTGCCCTTGGGGGCGATCCATATGTATTTTCTGATGGTGGTTGTCGTGATGTATACATGTCCTGATTATGGTTCTGGTGATGCATTCATATACTTACGCAGGTTCTGGTAATGTATTAATGTACTTATAGTGGTTCTGGTGATGTATTCATCTACTAATGGTGGTTCTGATGATGCGTTTATCTACTGATGGTGGGTCTGGTGCCCTATTTGCGTACTGATGGTGGTTCTAGTGACTTTTTATGTATTGATGAAGACTCTGATTGGGACAGTCCTACACTGTTTAATATTAACCCCTTCATGACCCGGGGTATTTTCGTTTTTCGTTTTCCTTTTTCGCTCCCCTCCTTCCCAGAGCCATAACTTTTTTATTTTTCCATCAATATGACCATGTGAGGGCTTATTTTTTTGTGGGATGAGCTGTACTTTTGATCGACATCATTGGTTTTAGCATGTCATTTACTAGAAAATGGGAAAGAAATTCCAAGTGGGGTGAAATTGCAAAAAAAAGTGCAATCCCACACTAGTTTTTTGTTTGGCTTTTTTGCAAGTTTCACTATTTGCTACAACTGACCTGGCATTTTTATTCTCCAGGTCATTACAAGTTTATAGACACCAAACATGTATAGATTATTTTTTATCTAAGTGGTGAAAAAAATTCCTAACTTTGCTAAAAAATAAAATAAAATTGTGCCATTTTTTGATACCCGTAGCGTCTCCATTTTTCGCGATCTGGGGTCGGGAGAAGGCTTATTTTTTTGCACGCCGAGCTGATGTTATTGTTGATACAATTTTGGTGCAGATACGTTCTTTTGATCGCCCGCTATTGCATATTGATGCAATGTCGCGGCGAGCAAATAAACGGAATTCTGGGGTTTTGAATTTTTTTCTCGCTACGCCGTTTAGAGATCAGGTTAATCCTTTTTTTATTGATGGATCGGACAATTCTGAACGCGGCAATACCAAATATATGTAAATTATTTTTTTTTACATTCATTTTGAATGGGGTGAAAGGGAGGGGATTTAAACTTTGATATATATATATATATATATATATATATATATATATATACATTAAACATTTTTCTTTTACTTTTGCCATGCTTCAATAGCCTCCATGGGAGGCTAGAAGCTGGCACAACTCGATCAGCTCAGTTACATAGGAGCGAAGCTCAGATAGCTCCTATGTAGCTGAATTCCTGCATTGCTATGAGCACCGACCACAGGGTGGCGCGCATAGCAATCTGGCATCAACAACCATAGAGGTCTCAAGGAGTTTTCTGGTTGTTATGCCGATGCATCGCTGACCTCCGATCACGTGACGGGGGTCAGAGATGTGCGCATTTCCGGCCGGATGGCCGGAAGCGGTAGTTAAATGCCTCTGTCAGCGTTTGACAGCAGCATTTAACTAGTTAATAGCTATTACGGGCACATGTCAGCTGTTCAAAACAGTTGACATGTCCCGACTTTGATGCGTGCTCATCGCTGGAGCCCACATCAAAGCAGGGGATCTGACCTCGGACGTATTATCCCGTCCAGGGTCAGAAAGGGGTTAAAAACCTTACCAGGTGTCAATGTTGACATCAGTGTGAATAAGGGCAGACATCAGGACTGGGCCCAACCAGTAGAACACCCTTCTGGGGGAGCCTTATATACAATCTTCAGCTCAGAAAAGGGTGGCCACACCCCGGCTTGCACAGGTGTTCTACTGGTTGGGCCCAGTCCTGTTGTCTGCTCTTATTCACACTGGAGTCAACATTGACACATGGTAAGGGTTTTAATATTAGACACCGTAGGACCGTCCCGATCAGAGTTACCTTGTTGTGGTGGCATGGCTTTTATGCTATTTTTGATCAAAAACAGTATTGCTAAAAACTCTGTGTTATTTAGATGCACTTTTTAGTTTTTTCATATCTACAGCAAGGTTGTTGCTCATTTTTTCCTCTTGTATTTTTTATATGATCATTAACAATGTATTATGTGGTTCAAGTATTTTCAATTTGGTCTGTAACTTTAACAAATGTTGCATAAATCAGTAGTACAGGTGAATATAAGTGTCATGAGTGTGTCATGTCCTCCTGAAAAATCTGGGGTTAATTGCAGGTCTTTCATTTAGCATGTGTGTTTTGTTGCTCATAATAAACTTTGTTTCCCTTGGCGCTGAACAGGTTAAAGACTTTGTATGTTGGATAGACAAAAGCAGCTCCATCTCACAGCTGCTCCTGACCTACTCATTTTCTCTCTATCTAACACCTGGCCAGACCTTCTCATCCCTGCCTGTGAAAGTTTAGTTCCTGGCTTGCCAGAGTTGGTGTGCTGAAGTTGGAATTCGTAGTTGCTGCTGAAGATTGTTGTATGCTGTTTTTGGATGTATGCTTTCTCCATTAACCTATACCCATTTGGTTTCTACCATCTGATCCTTCCCTTTATCCCTCTCTACCTGTGCTGAGGTTTTTTTTTGCATGTAAGTTGCTTTTTGTTATCCCTGCTTGTTTTATGCGTTTATACACTAACATATCTGTCCCAGGCCTCCTGGGAGAGGGGATATCTTAGGACACTGTCAGGAGCATAGTAAGGCCGGATACTCTGGCCTTTCTACCTTCAAAAGCACCCTGGGACAGGGATAATTAGGGTCCCAGTTCCAGGTGACATGCCCACCAGGGCTGCGGGGTACTCGTAACCGGGTCGGACAGTTCTTTGGGGAAGTCACGGGGCCTTGACTCGACTTCATGGCTGTGCCGTAAAATAGGGAATATATATATGGGATTTAACGTGACGCTACCCGTGGTGTTTGGCAACGGATGGCCCATGCTGATAAAGGAGACCGCTGGGGCTGATGATGATACAGCTGGGATGGTTCTGCTCCTTACAGGTGGAGCAGGACCCGAAGGCTATCGGTCCCATTTATGTCAGGCTTTGGTAACCTTGTGGTGCAGGACTCAGGGCGCAAGATATCACTGAATGACACAAGGGCTGTAGTTTTCTTTTCCTTTACTTGATGGTTGATAGTACAGACTGGGGTACTGGTAACAGATCGTAATAGAGACTATAAAGGCACAGATGATTGGCCTCGGGGAGACCAAAACATCCAACACTGCGGAGACACCATCACGTGTTTCTCAACGCAGTGATTCCAGAACACTGCCCCCATCCCTTATGGGAAATATGCAGATGCATGTAAAGAAGCTGCGGAGACACCATCACGTGTTTCTCGACTCAAGCAGTGAATAGCCAGGCCTTTCCCCGGGAAGGAACAACCACGGGAAGGGCAGCATCCTATGAAGGAAAGCCACCTATGCCAAGCATGGTATCCATCCACAGACAGCTGTTTCGGGGTGTTTGCCCCTCATCAGTGTGGAGTAGGAATCTGGCTATTAGGAGCAGTGCCTAGTAAAAAGGCTATAAAGGCACAGATGATTGGCCTCGGGGAGACCAAAACATCCAACACTGCGGAGACACCATCACGTGTTTCTCAACGCAGTGATTCCAGAACACTGCCCCCATCCCTTATGGGAAATATGCAGATGCATGTAAAGAAGCTGCGGAGACACCATCACGTGTTTCTCGACGCAAGCAGTGAATAGCCAGGCCTTTCCCCGGGAAGGAACAACCACGGGAAGGGCAGCATCCTATGAAGGAAAGCCACCTATGCCAAGCATGGTATCCATCCACAGACAGCTGTTTCGGGGTGTTTGCCCCTCATCAGTGTGGAGTAGGAATCTGGCTATTAGGAGCAGTGCCTAGTAAAAAGGCTATAAAGGCACAGATGATTGGCCTCGGGGAGACCAAAACATCCAACACTGCGGAGACACTATCACGTGTTTCTCAACGCAGTGATTCCAGAACACTGCCCCCATCCCTTATGGGAAATATGCAGATGCATGTAAAGAAGCTGCGGAGACACCATCACGTGTTTCTCGACGCAAGCAGTGAATAGCCAGGCCTTTCCCCGGGAAGGCACAACCACGGGAAGGGCAGCATCCTATGAAGGAAAGCCACCTATGCCAAGCATGGTATCCATCCACAGACATCTGTTTCGGGGTGTTTGCCCCTCATCAGTGTGGAGTAGGAATCTGGCTATTAGGAGCAGTGCCTAGTAAAAAGGCTATAAAGGCAAAGATGATTGGCCTCGGGGAGACCAAAAGATCGTAATAGAGAGCCGGGTAGCCTGGAAGCAATTTTTGGATACAATTGGCCAGGTAGGTACGGAGGCCTTCCTTCTGCACTGTCCTCCCTTTTTCCTTGCTGCCTAACAGCTCTCCCTCCTGCTGCTGTCTTTCTCTGTTTTTAAAAACTAACCATTGCCCGCATGGCAGCTTGAGCCTATCACAGGTGCCGCTCCTTTGTGTCAGCTCCAGGCTCTGGTATGCTGCTGTGCCGCCGGGTATTAGATCGGGCCAGAAGACCTGCAGTCTTCTGGATTTAGCTGCCGGGACTTCAGTACCACAAGTCTTTTTTTTCACCCCAGAGCTGGATTCATTTCTTCACTGATATGCCTTTAAAAACTTCTGTGTGTGAATTCTTAACAGTTGCCACTCTCAGTACTAGGCCCATATGTGCCATAGACTCTCTAAGTACTTCTGATCCTTTCACTGGCTGTTCTGCCCTTTCTAGCGAAGGACAGGTTCATATCTTGTATTAAAAAGGTTTAATACCATAGTTTTGGTTTTGCTGTGTTATAGCACCACCCAGTGGTGGTTACATTTATTACCTGTGTTTTTCAGTAACTATTAGAGTGTTGCATTCTGGGATTCACCAAGGTATCATGGGAAGGGGAAACTCCATTTTCTCTCTGTGTATTTCCCTGGACACACGTGTTAATCTGCTGTGTTGAACTACCTCACTTACTTGCCATTCCGGTTAAGATTATCCGGTAAGACCATTATCCCTGTTCTTGCTATGTAATGTTGTACAGAGTGTGATTAACTGTATAGCAGCCAGTACACAGGAAATGTGATTTCAGTTACCTGCTGTATGTAGTTATTATAGAAGTTGCATCATCCTGTATGCTTTCCCTGTTAGTTGCAGTCATGTTACTATTTGCACAATACTTATACAAATCATTTGTATTCTTATAGTTTTACCGCGCTCATGTTTACCAATAAACAAGTTAGACTACAGAGAACAGTCTGCTTATTTGGGAGACAGAAGTGGTTTATGCCGTATGTCGGATCACACACCGTATCAACATGTATGAAGACAGAACACTGGCCCTAGCGGGGATTAATGGTATTTTCTGCCGGGCTGCAAGTCCTAGTTATGCGAGTCACTGAATATACAGTGTGCTCGTCGTACTGGTTGTCTCCGTTCCCTGAATCATGGCCCTAGCAGACACCCTGTACCATACGTCTACGCTAGAAGCACCTGTCCACAGGGATGGTCCTCTGCTACAGCCAGATTATCTCCCGGACCTCGTTCGGGTCTGGTCACAGTCTTCTACTGGCATTGCTTATGGTCTTCTGCTGGCGCTGCTTAGGGTCTTCAACTGACGCGGGTCACAGATCTTCCTCACAGCTCAGGCCTTCTCTCGCATCTGAACACTCTTGGACCATTCTGTGGAGATGGTGGCTGGAGCTCACTTCCTGGTCCAGGTTCTGGCACCAACTTCTGCCTTCTTGGCCTGACTAGGCCTTTTATAATTGGTAACTGTGACATAGATGTCACCTGACCCGGCGTCGTCTTCAATCTCTTACTCGGTAACATGCACTTCCAGTCTTAGGATTTCTACTACTAATTCATTCATTACATTCACTTTCGCCTTTGACCAGCAGATGGCGGTGTTCACTTGAAGGTATTCAGGCATCAACTTGACTCATCTTCTCTCCAAACCACACTTCACCACTTGTGCACTTGACCCTATCTCAGCCCAAAACTATTTTTTTTAACCTTCCATTAACTTCTCGTTTCTTCTGCTTTCAAGCACACAACAATCAGGTTTATTCTGAAGAAACCATCTCTTGACCCAACCTCTAATTCCAGCTATTGCACCATATCTCTATCTTTGGCTTCAAATCTAATTAAGCAATACGTCCATATTAAGTTTTGCTCCCACCTCTCATCCAATTCACTCTTCGATAACCTACAATCTAGCTCTGTCCCCACTAGTCCAATGAAAATTCCCTAACCAAAATTATTAACAACTTACTAAGCAACAAAACTAACAGACAATACTCTGCACTTCTCCTAGACGTTTCCTCTGCTGTCAACACAGTTGACGACCTCCTCTTGCTGCAGATCCTCTCTTCCCTTGGTATTAAAGACCTTGCCCTCTCCTGGATATCCTCATACCTCACTAACCACACATTTAGCACCTCCCATTCCCATACCACTTCCTCACCACACCCTGTCTCTGTTGGTGTCCCTCCTCAAGGCTCTGTACAGGGACCCCCACTTTTCTCCATTTTTTCTTTTGGCCTGGAAAAAACTCATAAAGTCACATGACTTTAAGTACTACCTGTATATTGATGACACACAAAACTACCTTTATGGCCAATATGTCAACTCTCTGCTGTGCAGTATCCCAAAGTGCTTATGAACCATACCAACCATCTTCTCATCATGCTTTCTAAAATTCTACAGTACAGACCAAAAGTTTGGACACACCTTCTCATTTAAAGATTTTTCTGTATTTTCATGACTATGAAAATTGTACATTCACATTGAAGGCATCAAAACTATGAATTGCACACATGTGGAATTATATACCTAACAAAAAAAAGTGTGAAACAACTGAAATTATGTCTTATATTCTAGGTTCTTCAAAGTAGCCACCTTTTGCTTTGATGACTGCTTTCCACACTCTTGGCATTCTCTTGATACTGTACTGTATGTAGACAAAACCAAACTCATCATCTTTCCTCCATCTCATTCAACCTCCCTACTAGACCTATCCTTCATAGTAAATTACATTATGCTTTCTGCTGTTTCACAAGCAAGAATCTGATGCCTAGGAGTAACCCTTGACTCTGCCCTCATCCTTAAAACTGCACATACAAGCTTTTACAACCTCATGCTGCCTCCAACTCAAAAATATTTAGAGAATTTTTCTTCCTCAACCCTGACTACTAAAATGTTAGTGCATGCCCTCATAATCACTCACCTCGACAACTGCAATATCTTCCATTGTGACCTACCTGCTAACCCTCCAGTCCATTCTTAACTCCGCTGTCCGATTAATCCACCTCTGCCCTACTACTACTCCTCTGCTTCGCCAATCCTCTGGAATTCAGTACCTCATGATGTCTTCCACACAGGGCCGGTATTAGGGGCAGGTGGACCAGGCAGGGGCCCCCAGCCATACGCTGAGGGGGCTGCATTATACTGTGTGTGGGGCTGCATTATACTCAGAGTATAATGCAGCCCCCTTCATAGTGTAATGCAGCCCCACACACACAGTATAATGCAACCCCCTCAGAGCACAATGCATCCCCCCTTAGAGTATAATGCAGCCCCCTTAGAGTATCCTACAGAGCCCCTCAGAGTATACTGCAGCCCCCATCAGAGTGTATGCAGCCCCCTCAGAGTATAATGCAGCCCCCCAATCAAGAACCATGGTGAGTGCATTATACTATATTTAATATATGGGACGTGCATTATTCTGTATTGAGGACTATCTGTCCCAATAATTCTTCCTCAGCCGGTGTAAAGAAACTCGGGAACAAGCGTCAAACGACTTCAATATTGTCAATCGTGCTAATGATTAACGGCCTGAACTCAGCGTTTCTGTGTGATGGCACAATATGTGAGCATTTGGGGCCCGACTTTACACTTTTTCCCATTGCCCCACTTTGTCTTAAACCGGCCCTGTTTCCACATACTGTATAGAACCTTCAGATGCAACCTGAAAACTCATCTCTTCAGAAAACCTTACAGCCTGCTGCGAGCTTACTACTACTCCTACTCGAGCTGCTACAAACCCCCCAACCTACTGCCTCTTTCCCCATTATCCTGTAAACTGTAAGACAGCGAGGGCAGGGTCCTCTCCCCTATGTTACATCAGAAATGTTAGTTTGTTCACTGTAATTTATATATGCATTTTGTATGTAACCCCTTCTTATATACAGGACCATGGGATCAATGGTGCTCAGCCGGAATGTCTGTGGGAACTAGTGCCCTCTACTTGTGGCTATTGATAATTGCACTTAGAAAGTACTTGTTGCCAAATGTCAATGAGTATTGTAAACAGCAATAAACTATTTGTTTTATGAAAGGGCATGCAAGTATTTCATGTCGTTACTCTCCAAACCTGCTCCACAAATCTATCTCGAATGGTTACATATTTCTAAGCGCAAAAGATATTTTGAATAAGTCATAAGTCTGTAATTGACATTTTAGTTCCTCTTTAGATGAAATTGTGTTTTCAGAAAATTATATTGTTTAACTCCTTCCTGACATGGCTAGTTTCCATTTCTGCATTTCATTCTTCTTCCACTTTTTTGTTTTTCCTTTGACACGAGGGCTTGTAGTTTGTGGGACGAGTTGTACTTTTGAATGACACGATTCATTTTATAATGTGATGCACTGGAAAGCGGGAAAAAAATTCCAAGCGATGTGGAATTGCGAAAAAAGTGCAATTCCACAATAATTTTTTTTTTATTTCACCTGTTTTTATAATGCATTTATCCATTGGGTTAATTAATTTTATATTTTATAGATCAGATTCTTACGGACATGACGATAGCACATGTGTGCATTATTTTTTATTTTTAATGGTGTAAATGGGGGTGATTCGAACTTTAATTAAAAAAAAAACTTTTATTTACTTTTTACTGTATTAGTTAGTCCTCTCAGGGGACTTGAACCTGTGATCATCTGATTGCTTCTGCAAAGTACAATAATACCACAGTATTGCTGTATATAACAAAAATCACGGCCTCCTATGAACATCAGCCAGAAGCTGACATTCGCAGGAAAACCGTAAAGACAGGCACAGAAATCTTCAGCAGACCCCTAATCGTCATGGCAACTCATTAGTGCACTGCGATCACCTCACAGGAGTGGTGATAGGAGCATGGAACAACACAGCCCCTTCCCAGTGTAAGAGGATCGTGATGTGCAGAGACACACATAATAGTGCTTAAGCCGAGCGTCTGTAAGTGAACACCGTCATTTGCTGGTCAAAGACTAAATAGAAAGTGTAAGCAAAAGAAGAAGTTGTAATTGTAGGAACCCAAGAGTGAAGTACATGTTCCCTAAGGGAGGAGATTGGAGAAGACACAGGGTCAGGTGACAGCTGTTGTGCAATAAATAATTATAAAAAGCCTGGTAACTGGGTAGGAGTCTGAACCTGGAGTAGGATGGATGTGCAGGGCAGTGGTGTTGGCTTACCACTGCCATTGCGAGTAACCAGCCACACATGGAGAACCGAGTATCCAGCTCTGAGAGCAAGATCCACTGATGAAAGCTGGGTGACCAGAGACTGGAGTTGAGAGATCCGAATATGGTGAACCAAGCCAGGACCCAAAGAGACAATCAGGCTGCGTAGAGGGACATTTGTGTGAGCCATTACTTCCAGTGTAGATCTAATGTACAGAGTGTGGGCCGGTGCCGTGCTTTAGGGAATGAAGATGGCCAGTGTGATGAGCGTACTGTGTATCCGATTTGGGAAATACCAGTGATCCTGTTAGAACCAGTGTGACATTTTTAGGCGCTTAAAGAAAAGTCCACGGTAATGGTACCAGTAGTGAGAGTGACGCCCGTTAAGCTGAGGCATTAGGACTGGGCATTACTGATAAACAGTCCTTTAACTGCAAGATATAGAGCACAGTGTATATATAGAACGTTGTGTATTGATAGGTCATAGTGATGAGCGAGTGTACTCGTTGCTCGGGTTTTTCCCGAGCATGCTCGTGTGTCCTCCGAGTATTTGTTACTGTTCGGAGATTTAGTTTTCATCACCGCAGCTGAATGATTTACAGCTACTACCCAGCCTGAGTACATGTGGGGGTTGCCTTGCCTGGTTGCTAGGGAATCCCCACATGTAATCAAGCTGGCTAGTAGCTGTAAATCATTCAGCTGCCGCAATGAAAATTAAATCTCCGAACAATAACAAATACTTGGAGACCACCTGAGCATGCTCGGGAAAACCCGGGCAATGAGTACACTCGCTCATCACTAATAGGCCATCAATGAAAAAAATAGTGGCAAACCCCTTTAACATAAAAACCTGGTTTAAATAGTATGTCATTTTCCGATGACACTCCCTAGTCTTGTAGATTACATCAATAAACAAAAATTGTAGTAGGCCAAAAATATAGATAAACTACTGATGTCTAAAAATGCTGGACTGAAGCTAATTGATGTTTTATCTGACACTTCTGTGCTCCCCTTCATTTGTATATATAAAATATATATTTTATAGATAGAAATATAAGCACTAGAGAATGTCAGTATTTTTCTTTCCTTTTGTAGGTATTTATTCACTGCCTCCTTGCGGCTGCCATCTTTTGTGCATATCCCTGATTCATATATACAAATCTCTACTTGTAACAACCATCTATATGTCATGGAAAATAGTGAAATGCATGACATCTCCATGTGTAGAACAGTTTCTAGAGGTGTCTCAATGACGTCTATGGGAGAGTTTTTTTTATACATGCTCTGTTATCTGTGCAGAAGTCATCATGCAGGGAGGGGGAGAGGTGAGCTGTTACCATCGTCATGTGTTATTTATGCAAGGTATACCTTTCATTGTATTCATTATTGAGTTGTTAATTAGATTAGATTTTAGATTTTGATTCACTGATAGATAGAGACAGGGAAAGCTAAGAAAGAATCATGATTAAATTAGTTTGAACCTAAAAATATATTAAAAACAATTTACTCCTTAGAACAACATGATGTACCACCGGGAATATATGTCTAGCTTTAAATATCATGCAGTTTGAAAAGGGGGGTTACTACAATAGTTTTCAGAATCTTAAGGCCCCCATACACATTAGACTAAAGTCGGACAAATCTGCCAATATAGTCAGGTTCGGCCAACAGTCTAATGTGTCTGGGAGCCTCCCGAATCTCAATGTCAGGGGACAGAAATATCGGCACATTGGAATTCCAAATGGCCAATCCTTTTGTTCAGCACAGAGATAGGCTGCTGCCAGAGGAGTCTGAGAGTGGCTCTATCATAGAGAATGCAGGAGCCTGGCAGAACAGAGATTATTATTATTATTCATTTTTATAGCGCCATTTATTCCATGGCGCTTTACACGTAGAAGGGGTAATTATAGACAAGTACAATAAACATGAGCAAAACAAGGCACACACAAGTACAGAGGGAGAGAGCACCCTGCCCGCGAGGGCTCACAGGCTACAGGTGATGGGTGAGGATACACTAGGAGAGGGTAGAGCTGGTTGTGCGGCAGTTCAGCAGACTAAGAATCACTGCAGGTTGTAGGCTTGTGGGAAGAGGTGGGTCTTCAGGTTCTTTTTGAAGGTTTCCGTGATAGGCGAGAGTCTGATGTGTTGGGGTAGAGAGTTCCAGAGTAGGGATGATGCACGGGAGAAATCTTGTATGTAGTTGTGGGAAGAAGAGGTAAGAGGGGAGTAGAGAAGGAGATCTTCAGAGGATCGAAGGTTATACGTAAGTTTTGTTTTCAAATTAATTCTGAATAATCTGCAATTTAGAGAGTGGATTGCAGTGGTGCCTTGGTTAGCATCAGGAGACTACAACCGCTGGCAAAAGCCATGAAACCACCAGCCTTGGAGGATGTGCATCCAGTTGTTCAATCTTGCAGAAAAAAAGCAGATCACAGACATGACACAAAACCAAAGTCACTCCAAATTTCAACCCTCCGGCTTCAAGAAACACCAAAAGAAATCAAGAACAAAAAATGTGGTAGTCAGCAATGGCCACCCTTCCAACCAAGCATAGGGAAAAAATTATGTAATCACTCAATTTTGAGGAAAACAACATGGAATCATGAAAAACAAAATAACACTCCAAAACACCACTAGTATTTTGTTGCACTACCTCTGGCTATTCCTGTGTATGGGAGTGTCGGGGGGAATTGTCAGCCAAACAGTTATTTGGCCAACAGCCATCTAATGTGTGGGACAACCCTTAGTTAATAGAATTATTGGGAGTGATTGTGTAGTCCATGGGCACATTGAGCCCCCCAAAACCCAGAAAGATTGTTAGGGCCTACCTGGAAGCTACAAAGAACATACTGTACCCATGTTAAACTTTTGCGTTATATACATCGCTGCACACACAAACCCTGAAGTCCAAAAAGAGAAATCTGACATGGGAAACTCATGGACCCCGATGCAAAATCTGTAATACAGCCCCCACCTTGCATGTATTTCTTATGATACTTTTTCCTTCCTAATATTGGGCTCCTGCAACAGAAACCTCTGCATGCCTGAGCTTTTAAGGCTAAAGTTCTATGCACATGATATACTGAAGTTGGTTAAACGCTACAGACCAGGCATGTGTATGGAGATCTGACCACTCTTCGTGGGCGAATGCCGTAACGATTGGGCAGCTTGATTTGAAGTGCTCCATCCTTTTGTTATTATGAGACTAAGAGCAGCTTCTGCTCCTCTTCTGGACATCTAGAGCCATGAAACCATATTGTCCTGCACAATGATAATGCTCAGGATAACATTTCCGGTTTCCAGTAATTCTGTGTCATGCTGTTGAAGCGATGGTGGGGGGACCACCACGGTGCAGGAAGACTACTGTACACAAGATGAGGTGCAAACAACAAAGGGTAGATTTATTGGAAGGCAAGGAATGAAGTGGATGAGGAAGATGCAAACAGGGGTATGCAATGGCAAAAGATAATTTATAAGGGTTATATTCTTTAGCTTGTTCGTGCTCCAACTGTTACAGACTCAATACATGTCACACAAGTAAATGCAAAGCAAACAATAAGCAAAGAATTATGCTACTCTACGTATAACCTCCCTGGACTTTACTAAGTAGGCCTCACGGCTGCCGTGTTCTGGCTATTGAAGCCTACACTAGGCCCTGACATGTGTGCAAAACAGGAACAAACTCTGATCCAGTCCCGGGGGCCTCCAACAGTGTAGTACAGTGGTGCACATGGCTTTCTGTCAGCTCCGTGGAACGTGGTCTTCTCCTTGCTTCTGGGTCCTGGAGGTGCTCCTGGAAACTGTAAATGTCTTTCTCGGTATCTTCGTGGCTCCTCGAACTAACACAGGACAGCCACCCTCGCTGCACCTGGAAAAGTCTGTCCAATCTCACAAGTCCATTCCGTTACAGGCTGGGGGTCCTCTCTTGCAGCTATATCAGGACAGAGTTCTCCTCTCTTGCAGTTATCAGCACCAAGTTCTCTATGTAGCAGCCTCAGCTCACACACACGCTGTTCAGGCTCCACCCCTGCCATCTGCATAGTCCAGTTCATTCACACAGTCTATTGCAGGGGAGAAGCAGAACATTTCATCCTGCCAGACAAGGGGGCGCAGTCTCTTAAAGTAACAGCATGGTCCTTACTGTCCATAACAGCACCACCCTCCTACACTGTCATTTATACCCACAAGGCTTATTAATCACTTTAAAAATGATTTATAATATCTACAGTGTTATCAAATATAGTATGGCAAAAATTATCATTGCAGACTATGAGACCTGATCACGTGCACAGACTTTACCTTATTAACCCTACAATAACTATACACTGACTGATCCTCCTACCGTTCCTGAATGCTTTGCATTGTCTTTATGACCAGCGATTACGAAAATTTATGACATGTTTATGGCTCCTCTTTATGGTTTCTACTGTGGCATTTTTATTGGCTTTGTGTTGACAGCCATATAAATATGTAGAAGTGACTTTTATGATATCACAGAGCTGTTTATGATGCAGACCTAGTTTTGCTCATTTCTTTTACAATCATTACAAAGTCTCATCTGTGTGATCTTCTCCTAGTTTGCTCTTTATTTGATGTAATCAATAGTTATCTGATATCGGCTTGTTTGTCTT
This sequence comes from Ranitomeya imitator, assembly GCF_032444005.1. Taxonomy (NCBI): domain Eukaryota; kingdom Metazoa; phylum Chordata; class Amphibia; order Anura; family Dendrobatidae; genus Ranitomeya; species Ranitomeya imitator. Next base: position 1,143,600,730 of record NC_091282.1, read on the forward strand.
CAACTAGTGCATTGAATTCAAGTTTGAGATACATTACTAAGTACTGAAAGGAAAAAGAGACTACAGAGATGTGCAATCAGCACTGCACCATGTCCCTGTGACCATGATGCCACATCCTCTGTTCTCCTGCCTTATCTTTGTCACCAAGGGCAGCCCTCAGCCACAAAGAAAAATACCGGTATTAGTAATGGCTTCGATTAGGGGGTGCTGTTATAGATCTTGCATCCAGGGTCTGGGATCTTCACATAGCTTTGTAAAGGGAATTTGTCATCAGAATATGACCTATTGTTAAAATCAAGTTTGTATGTTAAATAAATATATATACCGTAACACAGGTCACGTAGTACATAACAGCCCACGTAGTATATAGCAATGTGGGCACCATATCCCTGTTGAAAAAAACAATTAAAATAAAAAATAGTTATATACTCACCTTCCAATTGGCCCCTGGATCCAGCCGAGGCATTTACCGATGCCCCTCGCGCTCCGGTCCCAAGAATGCATTGCGGTAATAAGTCGAGATCATGTAGTGATCTCGTGAGACAGCTACGTCATCATCTTGCGAGACCGCTAAGTGATCTCGAGTCATTGCCGCAATGCATTCTTGGGACTGGAGCACGAGGAGCGGGAAAAGCTGCAGCGGAAGGTGAGAATATAATGGTTTTTTTTTATTATTATTTTTAACATTATATGTTTTCACTATTGATGCTGCATAGGCAGCATCAATAGTAAAAAGTGAAGCGGTGTTCAAATCCTGCCCCAATCTCGCTGATTGGTCGCGGCCGTTAGTTATATACTCACCTTCCGACGGCCCCCGGATCCAGCCCAGGCCTTTAGTGATGCTCCTCGCGATGCTCCGTTCCAAGTAATCCCTTGCGGCAATAACCTGTGCTGATGTAGCGGTCTTGCGAGACCCCTATGTCATCATGGGTCTTTACCGCAATGCATTTTTGGGACCGCAGCGTTGCAAGGATCGGAAAAGACTGCCGCGGATGCCGGAAGGTGAGAATATAATGATTTTTTTTGTTATTATGTTTAACATTATATGTTTTTACTATTGATGCTGCATAGGCATCAATATGTTGTATGTTGTATGTATGTATGTAGTATGTTGTATGTATGTAGTATGCATGTTGCATGTATGTTGTATGTATGTATGTAGTATGTTGTATGTATGTATGTATGTTTTAAGTATGTATGTATGTATGTAGTATGTTGTATGTATATAGTATGTATGTTGTATGTATGTAGTATGTTGTATGTAGTATGTAGTTTTTTTTTGTTTGTTTTTTTACATTCAACACATTAGCCGGATGATGGGACTACTACTGTCCCATCATTGGCTAATGTGTCAATCACTGCCATTGCAGCAGGCATAGCCCGATGGGACTTGTAGTCCCATTGGACGATGCCTGCACACAAACGAAAAGACCCCCGGCAGGCCGCACAGACCCCTGGCAGGCCGCACAGACCCCTGAGAGGCCCGTAGAGACCCCCGGCAGGCCGCACAGACCCCTGGCAGGCCGCACAGACCCCCGGCAGGCCCATACAGACCCCCGGCAGGCCGCACAGACCCCTAGCAGGCCTGTACAGACCACGGCAGGCCCGCACAGACCCCCCCACGGTCACGCACAGACCCTGCCTGCACACACAGACACGCAGTCTCCGCCCACGCATCGCCCACGCACCGCCCACACTCCATTATAGTGCATTATTGCACTATAGGAAGTTCCGATTCCGGTATCCGATATCTTAAAAGTATTGGAACTCAGTATCGGAAATCCGGTAAAGCGAATATCGGCCGATACCCGATATTTGCAGTGTCGGAATGCTCAACACTAGTGGCAACGTTTCAGCTCACAATTTGAGTTTTGAGTATTAACTGCTATGCCACCAACTTGATGCATGTCTCACAAATTGTCCTTCCCTTACACCATAAACTGCAACCCTTCTTCTTCAAATATAACCCTTCTATTTCAACTACCAAAGTCAGCCTTGTTCATATATTTACCTGCATTTTTGTTGCATAATTCCTTAACCTGAGGCTGATTTAAATACTTGAATATTGCTATATCTATATGCTATGTACATGCACATGACTGTATTATGACACTATATGTCATACTCTATTTGAACCTTCAGGGTAATTGCCTTATCATGTGATGTCTCTGACTTCGTCATGCTGTTTGCTTATTTCATTTTATTTTTAATTTTTTCTTTTAGTTTGCATGACTAATTTTTGCTTGCATATACAGGTCCTTCTCAAAAAATTAGCATATAGTGTTAAATTTCATTATTTACCATAATGTAATGATTACAATTAAACTTTCATATATTATAGATTCATTATCCACCAACTGAAATTTGTCAGGTCTTTTATTGTTTTAATACTGATGATTTTGGCATACAACTCCTGATAACCCAAAAAACCTGTCTCAATAAATTAGCATATTTCACCCATCCAATCAAATAAAAGTGTTTTTTAATAACAAACAAACAAACCATCAAATAATAATGTTCAGTTATGCACTCAATACTTGGTCGGGAATCCTTTGGCAGAAATGACTGCTTCAATGCGGCGTGGCATGGAGGCAATCAGCCTGTGACACTGCTGAGATGTTATGGAGGCCCAGGATGCTTCAATAGCGGCCTTAAGCTCATCCAGAGTGTTGGGTCTTGCGTCTCTCAACTTTCTCTTCACAATATCCCACAGATTCTCTATGGGGTTCAGGTCAGGAGAGTTGGCAGGCCAATTGAGCACAGTAATACCATGGTCAGTAAACCATTTACCAGTGGTTTTGGCACTGTGAGCAGGTGCCAGGTCGTGCTGAAAAATGAAATCTTCATCTCCATAAAGCATTTCAGCCGATGGAAGCATGAAGTGCTCCAAAATCTCCTGATAGCTAGCTGCATTGACCCTGCCCTTGATGAAACACAGTGGACCAACACCAGCAGCTGACATGGCACCCCACACCATCACTGACTGTGGGTACTTGACACTGGACTTCAGGCATTTTGGCATTTCCTTCTCCCCAGTCTTCCTCCAGACTCTGGCACCTTGATTTCTGAATGACATGCAAAATTTGCTTTAATCAGAAAAAAGTACTTGGGACCACTTAGCAACAGTCCAGTGCTGCTTCTCTGTAGCTCAAAAGTGGCTTTACCTGGGGAATGCGGCACCTGTAGCCCATTTCCTGCACACGCCTGTGCACGGTGGCTCTGGATGTTTCCACACCAGACTCAGTCCACTGCTTCCTCAGGTTCCCCAAGGTCTGGAATCGGTCCTTCTCCACAATCTTCCTCAGGGTCCGGTCTCCTCTTCTCGTTGTACAGCGTTTTCTGCCACATTGTTTCCTTCCAACAGACTTACCATTGAGGTGCCTTGATACAGCACTCTGGGAACAGCCTATTTGTTGAGAAATTTCTTTCTGGGTCTTACCCTCTTGCTTGAGGGTGTCAATGATGGCCTTCTTGACATCTGTCAGGTCGCTAGTCTTACCCATGATGGGGGTTTTGAGTAATGAACCAGGCAGGGAGTTTATAAAAGCCTCAGGTATCTTTTGCATGTGTTTAGAGTTAATTAGTTGATTCAGAAGATTAGGGTAATAGGTCGTTTAGAGAACCTTTTCTTGATATGCTAATTTATTGAGACAGGTTTTTTGGGTTATCAGGAGTTGTATGCCAAAATCATCAGTATTAAAACAATAAAATACCTGACAAATTTCAGTTGGTGGATAATGAATCTATAATATATGAAAGTTTAATTGTAATCATTACATTATGGTAAATAATGAAATTTAACACTATATGCTAATTTTTTGAGAAGGACCTGTATTATACGTCTGTACAGCATATTATTCACACAATTATATCTTATGGGATATCTAATATATACTGTTCATTTATGCCTTGTGACTATCATAATGTTCACTTATACTGTCTTCTTCATTTACGTCTGTACAACATATTATTTATAGGATTGGAGGTGGGGAAGGCATAGAGTCCAGCACTGCCATCCAGATGATTAAAAGTGCAATTTATTGGTAAATTCATTTAAAATGCAACCCAATTGAAACAAACACCTGACGTATTTTAAGCACAAGCGATTCCTTTAGTCATAGGATGTATTACAAAAATAAAGAGCTTGTTATATACATAGTAGAAGCCAATCACTGTTAGTTAACCCCTTAATGACAGCCGAAACGCCTTTTAACGGTGGTAGTTAAGGGTACTTAAACCACAGCGCCATTAATTAACTGTGCTGTGGAAAAAGTGTATAGCGACCCCCCCCCAGAGTTTCTCCAGGGTCTCGGCTGCCAAGGGTAGTTGAGACCCCAGGGAACATGATTCGGGTTTTTACCACGCCCGCTGTTGCGATTGTCGTTATTAGCGGTATAACGGCGACCGCAAAAAAAAGTCAGATTTTGCATTTAATTTCTCTCTCCTTTGATGTAATCGCACATCAGAGGAGAGAGAAATAGGGTCCCCCGATCACCCCCTCCAGTACTTGTCATGTCCAGGCATCGCCCTGTGAAGTCCCCCGGGCCGCCGGTGTCTTCTTCCAGGAGAAAATGGCAGGCGCATGCACAGTGCGCCTGCCGACATCTGCCAGCTGGCACCCGGTAACAATAGGAACATTTTCATATTCGTTTATTTTGATCACTGTGATAGACACTATAAAAAAAAAATAGTAAATAAAACCCCCTTTTATCACCCCCTTAGTTAGGGAAAAATAATGAAATAAAAACATAAATTTATTTCCATTTTGGGTTAGAGTTGTGTTAGGTGTCAAGGTCCTGCCGCTGCACAGGGGGAATCTCGAGCCACATCTGCTGTGGTCTCCCATTCTACATCAGCCACAGTGGAGCCTGCTCAGCAGAGACATTGGTCCCAGCGTCTCACTCAGTCTGATACTGTGCAAAGGTTTACTGCTGCCTTTCCAGGCTCTGCTGTTGTAGCCTGCACTGGTCAGTGGTGAGCAGGCTTTTTTGGCACTAAGTCCTGCTTTGCACACACTGAGCATGCCCAAGGTAAGACCTCTCATTGGAGGTCAGGGGTCACATGCTCAGGTACTACAGCAGCTATCATTGGTCCTCTAGGAAGGTCCTGAAGTTGCTCAAGTACTGTAGCAACTTCCATTGGTTCCCTAGGAAGGTCCTGAAGCTGCTGCAGCTATAAAAGGTTTGCATGGCCACACGGCCATGCGCTAGTATCACCTCATGTCATGAGCTTGTTATTTGTGGTCGCGCCTGTATGTGTGTATTCAGGGACTCGGCTGAAATAAGCCCCTAGAATACCGGCACCTCCTGTGAGGAGTTTACATGTATGTGTTCAGGGACCTGGCTGAAATAAGCCCCTAGAATACCGGCATCTCTGGTGAGGAGTGTTTGTGTGCTTTTCTGGGTGCGTGACCACTGACTGCCATCAGCTCAGCAGTTAGCTGTGTTCCCCTGTGACGCTAACAGGGCACAGCATCTTATTTCTAGTGACTCTGTGTAGTTAAGAGTTCATTTATACCGCCATATAGCACCGCCATTTGCCAGCAGCAGGTTCCTCTCCTGCACGGTGGACCCCAGGTTGCTAATGCACCTGTTTATACATATATATATACTCGGTGCGTTCCGCCAGCCCTAACATAATACTAGCGCCAGGGTCTGGCTAGTAAACCCTAACATAATACTAGCGCCAGGGTCTGGCTAGTAAATGGCAGACAAGCAGCAATCCTTGCGCTACATCCAGCAGCTGGAGGGTAGGTTGGCGGCTCTCGAGCGCACAACCTCAGCTGTGGATGTTACCGCAGTTGCTGTTCAGGCTGCTAGCGTGGCTGCAGCAACCTTGTCCACGGCCACCCCTGTTCCGACTCTATCTCGCCTCCCGCTGCCAGAAAATTTTCTGGTGATAGTAAATCTTGTAGGGGTTTTGTGAGCCAGTGCTCTATACACCTCGAGCTCCTGGCCGCACATTTCCCCACAGAGCGGGCAAAGGTGGGATTTATTGTGTCTCTTCTGTCGGACAGCGCGTTGGAGTGGTCTACGCCGCTGTGCGTGGCGATCATGTGGTGCAGAGTGCTCCGCTGTTCCTGAGCACTCTGAAACAGGTCTTTTTAGGGCCTCGAGTCACCCATGATACAGCGCTCCAACTGTTGGCATTGACTCAGGGCTCATCTTTGGTCAGCCATTTTGCCGTCCACTTCCGCACCCTAGCATCTGAGCTGGAGTGGTCGGATAAATCACTTATCCCTATATTTTGGAGGGGGCTGGCTGACCACATGAAGGATGCTCTGGCCTCAAAGGAGATTCCCACCACACTGGAGGAGTTAATAGCTGTGTCTACCCATATTGACCTCCGTTTTCACGAGCGGAGGTTAGAGCGGGCCCAGTGTAGGCAGAGGTTTCGTCTGGCTCCCACCTTCGCCAAACCTTTGGAATCTCTGGTTCTGGTTCCTGAGTCACATGAGGCCATGGAAGTGTCACGAGAGGGATCTAAGTCCCAGACCGCTTGTGCACTCAAGGTCTGCCATGTTTGCCAGCAGTCAAACATGCTTGCTGTGGCAGCGAGGGGCCCGGCCGCATCGTTACCCCATTGTGAACTGAGGGGCCCGTATCTTAGGGTCCTCACCTGGGAGGAGTACCGGCGGCACCGATTGGTGGAGTGGAAGGAAGAAACCAAACCCGGGGCCGTGGTCGACTTACGGGAGGATCCTCTACCGCAGTGGGGTGTCGTAGTTCTCTTCAATCCCCAGGATTGGAGGGGAGTCATCCAAGAGATCGGGACGCCGTTGACGGTGCGTGTCACCCGGGACGAGGTGGAACCCTGCTACGGGCAAGCCGACGCCGACCGCGACTTACGACCTGAGGATGTAGTAACCTACACCCGATGGCAAAGAGGAGCTGGCTGGTGGGCCCACGTCATCCATAGGTGCGCAGCTCTGCTAGCTGCAAGCCAGGCTCGGGAAGTCGAACCCGTTGCGGGAGGAATGACTGTGACCTCCGCTGCGGAACACCGAGTTACTCAGGCTCATCAGGTAACCATGAGTCCCACCCGTTCTCGGCCGAGGGGGGTGGTGTGCGAGGTAAAGCCGTTACAACATTAAACCTCAAAACCCCGACACATGTATATAGTTGACTGTCTCCTGCTCTTTTTGCTGCTAAAACCCATTTAGGGTTAATCTTTAAAGGGATCCCTTCGTTTACCCGGGATCCCTATTGTTTTCATGTTTTCTTTTGCACAAGTTCATCACTGTTTAAAAGAGACTGCCGAATCATGGACGGTGAATGATTCACGAACTAGTTTTGTAAATAGTTCGCAAGGAAAGAAGACTTTGCGAAGAAACGATTCCTGATGACGACGTGGAAGTTATTTGTGTCTTGCAGTTCCTTAGTGACTTGGTGATTGTTTGCACTACCTCAAAGAATACTGATTTTTCCTCTTAAAGGGAATGTTACTTGTTGCCTTTTGATAATGTTGCTTTAAGTAGGGATTCAAGCTTCAGGAGGCTAATTTGCATATTCCAGGTGCCTTCTGGGAGAAGCGAAGTCTCCCTAAGCTAGAAGATCGTTGGGTACAGCCGGGACCAGCTGCTTCGAAAGCATCACCAAACCAGGGATTCAAGCTTCAGGAGGCTAATTTGCATATTCCAGGTGCCTTCTGGGAGAAGCGAAGTCTCCCTAAGCTAGAAGATCGTTGGGTACAGCCGGGACCAGCTGCTTCGAAAGCATCACCAAACCAGGGATTCAAGCTTCAGGAGGCTAATTTGCATATTCCAGGTGCCTTCTGGGAGAAGCGAAGTCTCCCTAAGCTAGAAGATCGTTGGGTACAGCCGGGACCAGCTGCTTCGAAAGCATCACCAAACCAGGGATTCAAGCTTCAGGAGGCTAATTTGCATATTCCAGGTGCCTTCTGGGAGAAGCGAAGTCTCCCTAAGCTAGAAGATCGTTGGGTACAGCCGGGACCAGCTGCTTCGAAAGCATCACCAAACCAGGGATTCAAGCTTCAGGAGGCTAATTTGCATATTCCAGGTGCCTTCTGGGAGAAGCGAAGTCTCCCTAAGCTAGAAGATCGTTGGGTACAGCCGGGACCAGCTGCTTCGAAAGCATCACCAAACCAGGGATTCAAGCTTCAGGAGGCTAATTTGCATATTCCAGGTGCCTTCTGGGAGAAGCGAAGTCTCCCTAAGCTAGAAGATCGTTGGGTACAGCCGGGACCAGCTGCTTCGAAAGCATCACCAAACCAGGGATTCAAGCTTCAGGAGGCTAATTTGCATATTCCAGGTGCCTTCTGGGAGAAGCGAAGTCTCCCTAAGCTAGAAGATCGTTGGGTACAGCCGGGACCAGCTGCTTCGAAAGCATCACCAAACCAGGGATTCAAGCTTCAGGAGGCTAATTTGCATATTCCAGGTGCCTTCTGGGAGAAGCGAAGTCTCCCTAAGCTAGAAGATCGTTGGGTACAGCCGGGACCAGCTGCTTCGAAAGCATCACCAAACCAGGGATTCAAGCTTCAGGAGGCTAATTTGCATATTCCAGGTGCCTTCTGGGAGAAGCGAAGTCTCCCTAAGCTAGAAGATCGTTGGGTACAGCCGGGACCAGCTGCTTCGAAAGCATCACCAAACCAGGGATTCAAGCTTCAGGAGGCTAATTTGCATATTCCAGGTGCCTTCTGGGAGAAGCGAAGTCTCCCTAAGCTAGAAGATCGTTGGGTACAGCCGGGACCAGCTGCTTCGAAAGCATCACCAAACCAGGGATTCAAGCTTCAGGAGGCTAATTTGCATATTCCAGGTGCCTTCTGGGAGAAGCGAAGTCTCCCTAAGCTAGAAGATCGTTGGGTACAGCCGGGACCAGCTGCTTCGAAAGCATCACCAAACCAGGGATTCAAGCTTCAGGAGGCTAATTTGCATATTCCAGGTGCCTTCTGGGAGAAGCGAAGTCTCCCTAAGCTAGAAGATCGTTGGGTACAGCCGGGACCAGCTGCTTCGAAAGCATCACCAAACCAGGGATTCAAGCTTCAGGAGGCTAATTTGCATATTCCAGGTGCCTTCTGGGAGAAGCGAAGTCTCCCTAAGCTAGAAGATCGTTGGGTACAGCCGGGACCAGCTGCTTCGAAAGCATCACCAAACCAGGGATTCAAGCTTCAGGAGGCTAATTTGCATATTCCAGGTGCCTTCTGGGAGAAGCGAAGTCTCCCTAAGCTAGAAGATCGTTGGGTACAGCCGGGACCAGCTGCTTCGAAAGCATCACCAAACCAGGGATTCAAGCTTCAGGAGGCTAATTTGCATATTCCAGGTGCCTTCTGGGAGAAGCGAAGTCTCCCTAAGCTAGAAGATCGTTGGGTACAGCCGGGACCAGCTGCTTCGAAAGCATCACCAAACCAGGGATTCAAGCTTCAGGAGGCTAATTTGCATATTCCAGGTGCCTTCTGGGAGAAGCGAAGTCTCCCCAAGCTAGAAGATCGTTGGGTACAGCCGGGACCAGCTGCTTCGAAAGCATCACCAAACCAGGGATTCAAGCTTCAGGAGGCTAATTTGCATATTCCAGGTGCCTTCTGGGAGAAGCGAAGTCTCCCCAAGCTAGAAGATCGTTGGGTACAGCCGGGACCAGCTGCTTCGAAAGCATCACCAAACCAGGGATTCAAGCTTCAGGAGGCTAATTTGCATATTCCAGGTGCCTTCTGGGAGAAGCGAAGTCTCCCTAAGCTAGAAGATCGTTGGGTACAGCCGGGACCAGCTGCTTTGAAAGCATCACCAAACCAGGGATTCAAGCTTCAGGAGGCTAATTTGCATATTCCAGGTGCCTTCTGGGAGAAGCGAAGTCTCCCTAAGCTAGAAGATCGTTGGGTACAGCCGGGACCAGCTGCTTCGAAAGCATCACCAAACCAGGGATTCAAGCTTCAGGAGGCTAATTTGCATATTCCAGGTGCCTTCTGGGAGAAGCGAAGTCTCCCTAAGCTAGAAGATCGTTGGGTACAGCCGGGACCAGCTGCTTCGAAAGCATCACCAAACCAGGGATTCAAGCTTCAGGAGGCTAATTTGCATATTCCAGGTGCCTTCTGGGAGAAGCGAAGTCTCCCTAAGCTAGAAGATCGTTGGGTACAGCCGGGACCAGCTGCTTCGAAAGCATCACCAAACCAGGGATTCAAGCTTCAGGAGGCTAATTTGCATATCCCAGGTGCCTTCTGGGAGAAGCGAAGTCTCCCTAAGCTAGAAGATCGTTGGGTACAGCCGGGACCAGCTGCTTCGAAAGCATCACCAAACCAGGGATTCAAGCTTCAGGAGGCTAATTTGCATATCCCAGGTGCCTTCTGGGAGAAGCGAAGTCTCCCTAAGCTAGAAGATCGTTGGGTACAGCCGGGACCAGCTGCTTCGAAAGCATCACCAAACCAGGGATTCAAGCTTCAGGAGGCTAATTTGCATATTCCAGGTGCCTTCTGGGAGAAGCGAAGTCTCCCTAAGCTAGAAGATCGTTGGGTACAGCCGGGACCAGCTGCTTCGAAAGCATCACCAAACCAGGGATTCAAGCTTCAGGAGGCTAATTTGCATATTCCAGGTGCCTTCTGGGAGAAGCGAAGTCTCCCTAAGCTAGAAGATCGTTGGGTACAGCCGGGACCAGCTGCTTCGAAAGCATCACCAAACCAGGGATTCAAGCTTCAGGAGGCTAATTTGCATATTCCAGGTGCCTTCTGGGAGAAGCGAAGTCTCCCTAAGCTAGAAGATCGTTGGGTACAGCCGGGACCAGCTGCTTTGAAAGCATCACCAAACCAGGGATTCAAGCTTCAGGAGGCTAATTTGCATATTCCAGGTGCCTTCTGGGAGAAGCGAAGTCTCCCTAAGCTAGAAGATCGTTGGGTACAGCCGGGACCAGCTGCTTCGAAAGCATCACCAAACCAGGGATTCAAGCTTCAGGAGGCTAATTTGCATATCCCAGGTGCCTTCTGGGAGAAGCGAAGTCTCCCTAAGCTAGAAGATCGTTGGGTACAGCCGGGACCAGCTGCTTCGAAAGCATCACCAAACCAGGGATTCAAGCTTCAGGAGGCTAATTTGCATATCCCAGGTGCCTTCTGGGAGAAGCGAAGTCTCCCTAAGCTAGAAGATCGTTGGGTACAGCCGGGACCAGCTGCTTCGAAAGCATCACCAAACCAGGGATTCAAGCTTCAGGAGGCTAATTTGCATATTCCAGGTGCCTTCTGGGAGAAGCGAAGTCTCCCTAAGCTAGAAGATCGTTGGGTACAGCCGGGACCAGCTGCTTCGAAAGCATCACCAAACCAGGGATTCAAGCTTCAGGAGGCTAATTTGCATATTCCAGGTGCCTTCTGGGAGAAGCGAAGTCTCCCTAAGCTAGAAGATCGTTGGGTACAGCCGGGACCAGCTGCTTCGAAAGCATCACCAAACCAGGGATTCAAGCTTCAGGAGGCTAATTTGCATATTCCAGGTGCCTTCTGGGAGAAGCGAAGTCTCCCTAAGCTAGAAGATCGTTGGGTACAGCCGGGACCAGCTGCTTCGAAAGCATCACCAAACCAGGGATTCAAGCTTCAGGAGGCTAATTTGCATATTCCAGGTGCCTTCTGGGAGAAGCGAAGTCTCCCTAAGCTAGAAGATCGTTGGGTACAGCCGGGACCAGCTGCTTCGAAAGCATCACCAAACCAGGGATTCAAGCTTCAGGAGGCTAATTTGCATATTCCAGGTGCCTTCTGGGAGAAGCGAAGTCTCCCTAAGCTAGAAGATCGTTGGGTACAGCCGGGACCAGCTGCTTCGAAAGCATCACCAAACCAGGGATTCAAGCTTCAGGAGGCTAATTTGCATATTCCAGGTGCCTTCTGGGAGAAGCGAAGTCTCCCTAAGCTAGAAGATCGTTGGGTACAGCCGGGACCAGCTGCTTCGAAAGCATCACCAAACCAGGGATTCAAGCTTCAGGAGGCTAATTTGCATATTCCAGGTGCCTTCTGGGAGAAGCGAAGTCTCCCTAAGCTAGAAGATCGTTGGGTACAGCCGGGACCAGCTGCTTCGAAAGCATCACCAAACCAGGGATTCAAGCTTCAGGAGGCTAATTTGCATATTCCAGGTGCCTTCTGGGAGAAGCGAAGTCTCCCTAAGCTAGAAGATCGTTGGGTACAGCCGGGACCAGCTGCTTCGAAAGCATCACCAAACCAGGGATTCAAGCTTCAGGAGGCTAATTTGCATATTCCAGGTGCCTTCTGGGAGAAGCGAAGTCTCCCTAAGCTAGAAGATCGTTGGGTACAGCCGGGACCAGCTGCTTCGAAAGCATCACCAAACCAGGGATTCAAGCTTCAGGAGGCTAATTTGCATATTCCAGGTGCCTTCTGGGAGAAGCGAAGTCTCCCTAAGCTAGAAGATCGTTGGGTACAGCCGGGACCAGCTGCTTCGAAAGCATCACCAAACCAGGGATTCAAGCTTCAGGAGGCTAATTTGCATATTCCAGGTGCCTTCTGGGAGAAGCGAAGTCTCCCTAAGCTAGAAGATCGTTGGGTACAGCCGGGACCAGCTGCTTCGAAAGCATCACCAAACCAGGGATTCAAGCTTCAGGAGGCTAATTTGCATATTCCAGGTGCCTTCTGGGAGAAGCGAAGTCTCCCTAAGCTAGAAGATCGTTGGGTACAGCCGGGACCAGCTGCTTCGAAAGCATCACCAAACCAGGGATTCAAGCTTCAGGAGGCTAATTTGCATATTCCAGG